>NC_083499.1:9833951-10144218 GCF_905332965.1 Bombus pascuorum | reverse complement strand
CTTATCGACTCTACATAATGTCAAATGCTTATTACAAAGATAAATTCTATATGAAGAATTTATAAAGATATTGAATATATACCTATAATGATAACTATCATGAGATAACTTAAATACTCATTAAGAAATTAATGGATCGTATTTTTATAATGGTAGAAAACGTAATTAATAATTTTGTACGAAAAGGAATAATATTTCTTGAGCTAGAAACGAACGCGGATGTTTTCTCTTTATTACTTGCCGCGGCGGGAGAAAAAGCGGCATGAAATCATGCATGTAAAGGATTCGAGCAAGAAAGGGTGAAGGACGGTGACGAAGGAAAGGAACAAAACAGGCGGAGAGGGAAAAGTTCAGTTCATTGGTGAGCAGGCGAGTAGCCAGACCGCCGCTGCTTTGCATCGGAATGTATCTTATTGTTGTCTGGTTTGTACAGTGCCGAACTCTTCTGACAGGTGCCATAAAGTCACCGAGCGAAGTTATGTCCAAACAAGACTTTGCAGGGAATAATAAAATCCTGTGCCTGTGCAAGCGTTTACGAGTGAATCGCCTTTCGACCTCCTTTTTCTACCAAAACTGCCTCTTACCTCTTACTGCCTCTTATTCTGTATTTTTCTTCTTAATTCAATAAGATGCAAATGATGGAAACCTTATTAAAATATTACATGGATAATAAAATTCTGTCGATTCCTATATCATCTGTCAATGGCATTGCTTTCTTAAACACATTACGATGAACTTAGATAGAAACTAATTTTGCACAGTTAATTATCATGAACGTCTTATTTCAACGATACGTAAAAACGACGATTTCCTATTTATTTTATGCCAACAGAGATTACCTGTTAGTTTTATTCTACTAGTAGTGATATTATCGACAAGTAGTAAGATTATCTATCGATGATTCTATAGTCTCTAACGACTAATGACAATTCTTTCTAATAGGATTAGATCATTTTAGGAGGCTCTCCTCGATATGTTTACGGTATCACTCAATATTCGAGAGCAACACCGATCCCTAATTTCTACGTGTATATTTTCTTTTAGACTCGCAATTCCTTTTCGTCGTAGTAAATTATTCTCATTTCTTATGTCATTATGGTTATTCAAGTACTCTTTCTTCCCTCTTTATTGCTCTCTATAGTTTTATAAGGCTTCGTTCTAAGAACGAAGAGTGAGATCTTCCTTCTCGGAAGATAAATTCCATTTTATTGTTCCCTTTTCTCGGCGTTCTTTCCTGCTCGTTCCTAGTCGCTTGATCTTTCAACCGTTACATTATCCTTCTTCCAGGGATAACAGATCCTGACCGTGTACGTATTCTGCGAATCGCTTTGTACCTCGTCCGAGCTCGCTTTCATTGTCTTTACCCCTACTACGTGCTTTTAGGTGCTTTTTCTCTCCCCAGTAATTGATTTCGTTATTGTTACTCTCAGCAATGATCGATTCAGAAGGCGTAAGCAGAAAGAATGGTACGTTTAATCGTGTTCTGTGACGATCAGACACCTTTATTAAACCTTTATCAGACACAAAAATGACGCGATTTGAAAGTTTAAGCATTAGTCATTGGAGAAAAATGTTGCCTCGTGTGCCTTTTGGTCCGAAATTTTCCTAGTCGCTTGATCTTTCAACCGTTACATTATCCTTCTTTCAGGGATAACAGATCCCGACCGTGTACGTATTCTGCGAATCGCTTTGTACCTCGTCCGAGCTCGCTTTCATTGTCTTTACCCCTACTACGTGCTTTTAGGTGCTTTTTCTCTCCCCAGTAATTGATTTCGTTATTGTTACTCTCAGCAATGATCGATTCAGAAGGCGTAAGGAGAAAGAATGGTACGTTTAATCGTGTTCTGTGACGATCAGACACCTTTATTAGACCTTTATCAGACACAAAAATGACGCGATTTGAAAGTTTAAGCATTAGTCATTGGAGAAAAATGTTGCCTCGTGTGCCTTTTGGTCTGAAATTTGGTGCGTTCGTGCAGTTTGTTCAAAAGTGTGCTAATCGGTCCGAGCATTGTGCAAATATAGGCAGCTCTCACATTTCAACGGAGTCAAAGATCTTTTTTAACAGACCAGCGTCTTTGTACGGATGCGCTGCATACGTTCTCTTTATCATCGGCAATTATCGACCGCCCCAACGTAATGTTCGATAACCGGTCCATAACACGAGCGTGTATTCGATTAACATTAATACTAGCCATTAAGGCGATCGGTGCTCACAGAAGGTAATAATTTGAAAGTATAAAGAACGAAAATTATTCGTTTCAAATAATTCTATAAATTCTTTATTTTATATATCCTTGCGCATTTAAATATTTCCCTTTATTCGGTATGCTTGTGTAAATTTGGAATTTTTTTCAAAATGCATGGGTACTGGTTTCAGGTAATTTGCATAAATCTACAGATGACAAAATTCACAAGAATCTATTAATTAGTCGATGAAATGTCATGACACCTTGGAAGTTAAAACGTTTAGCAAATGATGTGTCTAGTAAGTGATATATAATATACGTAATTTCTACTAAATATCTTGTGATTTCTGTATACATTCTCTTTGTTTCAAACTTTACCAATGCAATCGTAATAGTTCAGTCTCACTACACTGCGAATGACATGAACTTTTATGAATTCTTTTCCGGTATATTGCATATGATAGATTCGCGAAATATACCTACAAGTGTTGGAATATTTTCGTGAGCCACTGTACGCGGTGCTCGCGAGTTTTTCATGGCGTGAAACACTCGTGCACGAGCGTGTGTCGCAGAAGGCACAATTTTTCGCCGGTGCCTCTCAACTCGAATGTCCAGCATTGCATGGATTCAAGAAGAAAAGGAGAGAAAGAAACGTAGAGGTGAAAAGAAAGAAAAAAAAAAGGAAACATCGGGAGGCAATCGCAAGATCGTTCCAGGAAGTTCATCGACCGAGACGCGATCTGCCTGGCTGTGAGAGAGAACAAAAAATTATAAAAAGAGGGAATACAGACAGTGCAAGCAAGGAAGAGAGCCAAAGAAGAGGGAAAAGAAGGAATAGAGAGTAGAGAGGGGCAAGAGGGACAAGACGAAGGAGGGGGGAAAGTATCGTTTTCTGCGTATTCCTTCGAAGAAGTCGTAATAAAGCCTGCAACTTCGTACATAAGATCAGCGATTGCGAAAGAGCTTGCCAGACTTTTTTTTAAACATGGCGTCACCATCCCTTCGAGAACCTCACGCGATCTGTTCCGATCGTTTCGCCGACTAATTGTCCAGAATGTCTGCGATCAAATCACAAAGTTTTCTGCAACTTCCACCGGCTTGGCGCGATATTAATTAATGGAACTATGTTCGGAGATCGATCGTTCGGTTCTTTGAGCAAGATCTAATCTGCTTTCGAAGGAATCGAAAGCTACACGTGATAATTTCTGTGCAGGTTTTGGTATTAGGAACATTATAACTTGCAATGTGATTCTGAAAGAAATTGGCAAATAATTTATTATTTGATTATTTGAGATTTTTATTTATAATTGACATAGTATGTACAACAGACATCGTGATATTTTCATTTCAGTTTTGTTTCTTCGTCGGAATATATGAGAAGAAAACAACGTTAAGCGAACTTCAAACGTGCAAAATTAAAATATATCGAGAATAAAAGATAGACGATCAACGCGCTGTGCGAAACAATTTTCACGAAATCAGGGAAATTTTTCAAACTTTCCGTAAGCTTTTTCTCTCTCGCAGTATCTTGCGAGAGAGTCCTTTCTCGAAGCTGATCGCTCTTTCGATTAGCAACGTCGTTTGCCAGCAGCACGCGAGCAATGTGTTACAATAATGTATACACATTGAATCAAAAACTCGTTAAGGGAATCAGCGCGAGAAAGGGAGGAAGGGAAGGGGTTGAGCGCATGTAACGAGTGTATAACTCGAGGCCGTTGCAGGATAATCCGCGGTTTCGTCGTTGATTTACGACGCTTGGAATGCCGAGGACGCGTCAGCGGCGTCTTTCCTGTAATATTATCCCTTTACAGTCGAACACCGGAATATTCTCGTCAGTATGCTTTTCCAAGCAACGCTTGCGTCACCACAAAAAAACTATCGCTCGTTTGGAAAATAATACCAGCGATTTTAATACAAATTGATTACGTATTGATTACAACGTTATTATTAGATTCATGATATTACGTATCGAAGAATAGAAAGACTGGAAGATTCACTCGACTATTTATGATGTTAGATCCGAGGTGTATTACCGAACATATTCGTTCCTATCAAACATCGTCATTTACACCAGTAAATAGAAATAACTTGTAGATACTATAGAAAAGTAAACTTCCACGATTTATCAGTATACAATTGTCTGTTTGGCCAAAATTCAATCTCCTCCGTGGTGCCTTCTCTCGAAATCGAAATTTATGGAACGGAACAACCTTTTCGGACATTCCGTCCGCGGAATTACCGTGTAAATTCGTATGAAAGGGACACGGTTCATCGTATCTCGTAGGAAGAGCGTTGATCGAATGGAAGAGGCGCAAAAACAGCTCCTTCGAACCGACTTCTTCGCTCGGGTTCGGGCTAATTACGCTCCGGCTTCCGCTGGTTCGCCGGTCGCACGTTAGTCCTTCCGGTGGCGGAAGCGACGCGCCCACAAAACTAGTAGCCACGCGTGCATAGTTTATCGCGATGTAACAGGAACGTAGAAGGAAGCATCGGCAGAAAAAGAAAGAAGAAGAACAAGAAGGAGGAATAAAAAGGAAGAAGAAGAAACGGCAGCGACGGCGGTCGTCGCGCGGAAAAGGGTTGACACGCGTGCACGTGCACGTGAGCGCGCGCGTGGAAGCGCGCGGACGTGTGTAAGGGCGTGTCCTTGTGGCGTCCTTGCCCTCCGGTCGTTCACCGTACGCACGCACGCACGCACGCACGCACGCACGCACGCACGTAAGCACGTACGCACGCACGCACGCATGCAGTCGGAGCGCGCCCACGCAACGTGCGTGCATGTTTGGAAGCCGGGACACGCGGTCTTTTACGTTTACGACACTTACGGTCCCCTTCCACGCTTGCTGCTTCGACTAAAAATAACTGGCGACTCGAGGAATTCGGCGTGCATCGATCAGCGTTCGCCAGCGGCCTACCGAAAATCTAATAGAATTTTATTGCCACGACCTTGGCGCGACTCTCTAATCTCTAGCATTTCAGTATAGGGAAAATGGCTGGAATAATCAAGATGTTGGAACGATTTTCAAAGGGGAGATTGATAGTGTTGTTGCTAGTAAAATGGGATATAAAGTAGCGTAGATATAGCTAGATTTGTCACGATGCGTGGGTTTCGTCGAATTATTAATGGTGTTTGAGAATGCGACAAACTTGTAGATAGAGTTGGTGACTTTCAGAGATGTTTCTTGCACGATTTATCAGGAATTTCATCTTACATTTCTGAATGAGTATGGGGAAATATATGAAACGCAGATTTTTAGAAACCAGTTAAGTTGTATGTTGTACATTTTATGAAAATATTATCTTCTGTTTGCTGTGTTACGAGATTGAGCAAGGTTTACACTGGGAAGTTTATAGTAGAAACAAATAGTTAAGGACTCAATAAATAATTAAAAAATATGAAACACACACGTTTTCGTATCAGTCATTTCTATAGAGTCGTCATAAATTAGAGGTATGTTCGCTGTAAAATTTGAACGATAATATTAGTTCGACTATTCGTATATACATGATGACTCTAATCTCAGTTTTTTAAAACGAACGTTGGCAGGGAGGAATATATTGAATATGTTTCATTGAACCTTTTTCGAAAGAACGCATCTAAGCATACTATACATCGAAGGCATACTCGATGAGACTTATTCTTCGAGAAAGACAGGATTACGTGGCAGGATGTTTTTCTATTTTTCAATTTCAGAAAACTCAAGTGATAGACAAGTTTTTTGCAGAGAGAGAAAGAGAGAGAGAGAGACAGGTATCGAAATTAGGGGCTGATCGTAACGTTTCACGAACGTGAGTAAGCGGAATTACACGAAAAGTTTAATTCGCTATGACGTAACGTGGTTTGTGGGTTTTTTCTAGAAAACGTTATGACTAACATTTTAAATGTGACTAATCTCGCCGTGGGTGGAAAGTGGGAATATGAAAAACAAACGCATTTCGAATTGAAAGTTTCTTATTTTTAAAGCGGTTCGATGTAAATTCTTAGAAGATCGAGAGAATCCTTTGAATCGCGAATGTTTGCATTCAAATACTTTGCGGAATGTAAATCAGTTGCATAACGATTTTAAAGAACTCGCTGGATACTTTTCTAAAATATATTTATTTACGTCTGCGAACGTAATGATACTTTCGATCGTGCGAAACGCTACTCTCAAGCTAGAGACATAAACTTTTTCTAATCTGTAAGCACGTTCTACGAGTATTTTATAGCTGGGATAATATTACATTTTGCCGTTAAAATCCTCCGATAACGGGTAACGATCTTCGTCCATAAAATGTTCAATTTCGTTTAAATAATATTTCGAGTTCTTCGATAGTTTCGAATATATTGATCTTTTAGATTTTGATCTAGAAACATTTCAAACAAGCATGCAATTTATTTGCACTTTAAAATTGATATTAGATCGTTAATTTTGTAACTCGATATTTGTCATTCGTTAATATTATTGGGAATCACGACTTTTTTTTGTTGAACGTATAAACTTTTGCACAAGAAATTATCTTCAGGTATACACAGTCTAATAAATTATACTGATATATTTATAATAATCATGATTGCTTAATAATTGTAAAAAAAAATGCAATTTATTTGCACTTTAAAATTGATATTAGATCGTTAATTTTGTAACTCGATATTTGTCATTCGTTAATATTATTGGGAATCACGACTTTTTTTGTTGAACGTATAAACTTTTGCACAAGAAATTATCTTCAGGTATGCACAGTCTAATAAATCATACTGATATATTTATAATAATCATGATTGCTTAATAATTGTAAAAAAAAAACTAGAATATCTTCAAATCTATCTATGAAAATCTCAAAAACTAGATATATCCACGCACTACTCAATTTCCAAACAATCCTGATGCACTTCCTGGATATTCGAAATACACGTTGCGTTAAAATAAAGCCAGAGTGTTACCGCAAAATATCAGCTGGATGCATGTAATGACGTCAAAACGATCAGAGAAACTCCAGTGCCTTGGTCGCATTTTCAAGATTCTCGTGGAAACGAAGAAGAGAACGGAGGGAGTGAGACAACGAAGCAGTTCGATCCACAAATTATGCAGAGTTAGACGTCTTCTAAAATAACAAACCGCGTGTAGCCTTATTTTCATTCCAGGCCGATAACTCGCCCTCTCGCGTGCTCTTTCGGATTTCGGTGAGAGTCGGTCGCGGGTCCATCCGGCGTTGCCGCGACGGAACGTTACGACCATCTAAATCGGGAACTCGCGAAACAACAAACTATTCCCATCCCGATTTGAAGACCGAAATTTTATCCGCGGCACTCGTGAACGGCCGGTGAATGGCATCACGGCTGCCTGATGCTCCGAGGAGGTCGAAACGACGCGCAAACAAAAGAACCAACAAGGAACAAATCAGGGAACAAGGGGAGAGACGAGAAACGCAGAAGAATCAAGTTTTAGCGGAAAGCTTCAGCGGACGATGAAAAAAAGGAGAATCTCTCTATTTTCTCTGGCGTCTTCTCCGACAGAAACCGCCCGCCAAAAATTCCTCCAGTAGTTTCGACTCGAAAGAAGCTCGACACCGGGGTACCTTTGATGCCTGCGGTAGCGTCTACCAGCTGAACTTCATCCTTTATTCTCGGAACGACTTCCGTGATCCAGCATGGTCGAGATCAAAGGCGACTCCATCGCTGGACTATGATGGTACACACAGTGAAACCGCGGATCGTTCGTTTTGCGATTCTATCAGGTTTTAGAACGATTCCGTTTTGCCTCTGCTTCCAACCTCCTGCTACTCCTTCCCACTTTTTACCCGCTGCCGTTGGCTGCTGGCTGCTCTTCCTATTTCTCCTCCGTGTCCGACGAAGACCTTACCTCTCTACTTCAGGAGAACAGGTGGGTCGCACGAGGTCAGACATTTACCGTCCGAGAAGAAGGTAAGAGAGGAGACCGGTAGATGCAAAGAAGGTTGAGTACCTCGCACGAAGAAGGCCTCGTGGCACGACTCTGCGCGAGGTATGCCATACGTACCGTCTTTTTCGACTGGTCGACGCCGCGGGAGGAAAAGAGAGAGGAGAGAGGGAGGGACGTGCGCCGACGACGAACAGGGAGTAGGATACGCGCGGACAGAGAGAAAGAGAACGTCGACGACCGGGGAACCAGAAGGGAGTCCTGCATATGCAGGGAGCGAAAAAGGAGGAAGAGAAATATAGGGAGACGGTTAGACGAGGAGAAACAAGAAAATGAAGTCGAAGAAGAGGGAGAAAAGGAGCCGATGGAAAGAGGGGCCACGCGAAGAGAAAGAGAAGCGAACGTTTATCCGAGATTCCGCGCGCAACAAGATTCTACGGAGGACCGTTCGATGTGCGAACGATACGTCGTGACGCACCCCCGCGGATCTTGCTTCGAGAAATATCAGTTTAGATTTCAGACACGAAGATACTTTGAAGGCTTATTAGTACTCCATGCTTGTCTGAAATTTTCGACGGGGGATGTTTTTGAGATTAAATAACGTCGAAGACGATAGGCGTCGTCTGTTATAGTACAAAGACGTAATCCTACATTCTTGGTGTGATGTTTAAATATACCTTGATGTTTCATTGGCCGTAATGTTTAGGGATACTTTATTATCATTTTGCGAACTTATTTCAAGACGACTGGAATTTAAAGCCGATATGATAGCTCTTCAAGGGTGAGTTGTGTGATAACTTTACAATCGTTCTCCGACCTCGGTAACGTCGAGGAGTCCACACGCGATAGATAAACATTTTGAAAGATATACGAAACATTCTGAATATCTTCCTAGTTAGAGCTTGGTCATCGACTTTGGTTTGTACAAAAGTTTTAGCCCATCAAACGGTATATTAATTATTCTAACTTGGAGTTATCTTTTTGAAGACAAATACTTCTATAATCTATCACGAGTACGATTCAATATCGTGAAAAGAAGCGACGAAACAACTACTAAAAATGTTCTAAGAGCTGAATCTTGGATCATTCCCTCCGACTGCACCTACATTTCACACGATATCGATTTAACCCTCAAAACATTCATATCTCGAAGAACGAACGCGTATCTGTCTAATCCATTCCCTATCTGTAGGATCCATCCGCTTTCGCGAGCGAGTACGGGCCGGGCCGGGCCGGTTGGTTCCCTTCGAATTTGGAGAGGGGTCCCGCTAAAAAGGCAAAGTCCGGTGACACGAGAGCGGCAGGGGCCCTTTTCGAAAGTCGATGTTTTTCTCTCGTGGTCGGGAAGGCTGGAGGCGCGTTGCTCAACCTTTCCTCGTCAGTAACACCGTGCACGGTGCGGCATGGTGTCTGGTCACCGGCGAGCGGCGTGGCGCGGCGTCCGCGCCAAGCTCTTCTTTTTTCGCCGGACTTGTGCAAGATCTGCCCTCTCCTTTTCTCTCCAGGTCGATCCACCCGTTTTATCCACCAGCCGAATCCGGCTATCTCTCTCTTTCTTTCTCGCACCGATCTTTCCTCTCCGTCTCTTGCACTCCACGACCATGCACCAAGCCAGTTCGTTCGTCCGTTCCTTGCAACCATATCAACGTCCGCGCGTCTGCGTCTCGACATCGACATTCACTGGCGCATGCCTCCGCTCGAATACTCGCTTCTTGAGGCCGCGAGTCTCCTCCTTTGCCCACGCGTCTTACCCTGCTCACTCGACTTACTCGCTCGCTCGCTCGCTTGAAAAGTTTGCCCCTCGCCGCACCCTTTCTCTTCGACCTTCCACTTCTCGATCGTTCGTCCTCGTGCTCGCTCGCTCCTCAATACTGTAAACAATCGGCGAAAAGAACCTTTGCCCGTATGCAAACCGTGCATCGTCCGCCCGTGACTGCGTTTTACATATCGCCGTGGTAACGGGCCGATGCGAGCTGCATTCGACCGCGGCTGCCGCGAAATCTACCGGATCCCTCGACTCAGGAGACACATCGACGATGGAGCTACGAGAGAACGTTCGCGGTTTCTGAATATTCCGATCGGATAACTGTATACTCCGACGCACGGAACGATACGTCGCCTTGCGTTGCAGCGGAAATTCTGGCCGAATTTGTCTGCTCGTAACTGGGATGCGAGAAGGAGACACGTACCTCTCTGTTTTATCGTACCACTGTACTCGTATTTTATTATCACGTTGTTATACCGCTGTTCGACTATTTAATTTTCAAATCAGTGCGAGTAACTATGATCTATCGTAATTTTCAATATACAGGGAAAATTGTAGAGATTCCTTCTGGAATATTTCGTTTAGGTTCGTTTAGGTTTGAAAGTACGGTAAAGCTAAGTATATTTATTGGACGAAATTTTAGGATACGGAATAGGAGTTTACGTTCAGACAAGCGGATAAAGTCAAGTGTAATTTACTGAGTCGAGATTCAACTAAAATTTCATTCCATAAATATTACGATTTCTAGTAAATTTTGAGTAAAATTCACGTTCGGATAACAGTATCAACAAGAGTTTATTACAACTTGATTGCAATAATAGAATTTCTATTATTCCTTTTACCGAAGTTGTTTATCCCGCAGTAAAATTCACGAGAAAATGTCTCATCCTCGATGTGTTAACGTCTGACCCGACATGGGTTAACACTTAGCTGGCAGAACGCGTAGAAATGCGCTTTACATACATATGTATGTATTGCGTTGAACGACATGTTAATCTCCCTTTATGAACAGAATGCGTATTAGTTGAGATAAATGTGCAGACGAAAATAAACATCGTTTCTTTCTTCTTCATACCATAGTCAATTTAATTTTTTTCTGAAATGTAATTTCCTAAGTACAGGTTGCAATTCGTTCCTAATATCGTAAATAACGATACGTTTATTCAAACTGATCTCTTCGATCGACATAATCTCGATTTCGTATCGTAAAACAAGATCCGAAGAAAGAGACAAGAGATGATTATACGTCGTATCAGTGATGCACGCAAATCGAGAATATATTTTTATACTAAGCAAATAGCTATCTGCTAAGTGAAAAGAATCTCGTTCTTGCCTCGTTCGCAACAAGTTCAGGAACATGTTTTTACTTTTATTCATCGGTAACTTCAGTTCTCGTATTCATAGCAAGAAACATCGAAACATCTTAATTATTTACTTCGATAGATACTCGAGCTTTAAACTTCGTTACGATCTATCATTGTCAATTTCGACGCGAAGAGAACACTACGTTTCCTGGATAAAATGTTTATTCTTACCTCTGTCATTTTGGTAATGAAAAATTATATCAGTAAAATACCAGTAATTCAAAATATTCGACGCAACAACTGATTTCGTTGCACTGTCTCAATTTGGAAAAAAAATTACTCCCGTGATTATCGCTATTATTTTTCATCGTTGTACGTCTGTAGGTATATTTCTGTTCAAAAGATGTATATTCATTACGATAAGATTAATTCGAAACCAAATTCGTTTATAAATCATCGATAATTCGTAGTCGATATTACGTCAAGTAGAAAATACTAGTCGATAAAACACCTTCAAAAATAAGTACACTTTTTACGACCAAACGTCATGCTGCAAGCATCGTGTTTTCTCGTAAAATTCCATCGTGCTCGTCGAATAAAACGCATGGATGCCGCTTGGACGAGACCTACTAAAAACCGATGAATTGTTCAGCGAACATCGGCCATCGGCTTTTCTGTTTCTGTTTTCCCGTTCCGGTGGAATTCCGAAATTTTAACGCTCGAGTTAATAGAGGCTCCGGCGAAACGTAAAAACTTCCTTCGATCGAGACACGAGGAAGAGAAGCAGTGAAGGAAGAGAGGAAAAAAGAGGGAAGGAAGAGAGGGAAAAAAGGACGAAAGAGACGTAGACAGCCGCGAGAGGAAGAAGAAACGGTACACACGAATGACAAGGAAGTAAATAAGTAAATAAACCAGCCGCCTTAGCGAGGAGGTGTCGCGATGTAAATAATCGTCTTCTTCGAGGATCCGAGGCGCGAAAGTGCACGTGTCTGCAAATATGCATACGGTAATATGTGCGAGCTTTTCCCAGTCTCTCTCTTTTCTTCCTTTCCACCTCTGGCCCCGCCGGTCCGGATTCTTTGATATTCTCGGACCTCTCGTACACGCGGTGCCATCTTCTCGCGCCAGCATAGGCGTTAAGTAATTTGCTTATTTCTTTTTGCTCGCCGCTAATAGCTCCTCCATACATTGGCATGGTTTTCTCGCGCATCAAATTTTTTTCGCGCCTCAACCTTTTTCACTCTTCGGGCAAGTTCCGGGGGAAATTATCCGTTTGCATGGACGTTGAAGAGATTGTCAGAGAGATTATTGCATGCGGGGTAAATGGA
The DNA here is from genome assembly GCF_905332965.1 of Bombus pascuorum. Taxonomy (NCBI): domain Eukaryota; kingdom Metazoa; phylum Arthropoda; class Insecta; order Hymenoptera; family Apidae; genus Bombus; species Bombus pascuorum. The sequence goes on along the minus strand of NC_083499.1, from coordinate 10,131,753 downwards.
GGGACGAGATTGTAACGTTTCATTTTTATGGGACTTTCCGTGTTCTTGATGGTGGATGTTATTGCGGCTCTTAAGCAATATTAAGGTATTTTAACGTTATTATTTCGATATCGTTTTTTTAATGAAATTTGTCTGCCCAACAAAGATATCATGGATTAATAAAAACTTTGTTGGTTAAATACGTTTGAAAGTTATTCTTTTAATTAGACACTCTTAAGTATGTATCGAATATAATAAATTCTCTTTTTCCAAAAAGGAGAATTTCATCAAATTAATTCTTCCTCACAAATGTTTCTTAAAACCATCGATAAAAAATAAATGTTCGTTTAGAAATTTATTTTAGTCTAACAATTTTCTAAATTACAATTACGGTCACCGAAATGTAATCGGCGTAAGATAAACAGAAAATGATAACGGACAAAGAAAGCCGATGTTATCCTGGATCGTTAATTACGGGACTAACAACTGGTTCCTGCTGACGTGTCCATTTAATGCCGTTGCTAATTAATTATATCGGATCCCTAAGAGAGAACTAGCCACGAATCCGCAGCAACGCAACGGTTCTATCCGTTACTTTGTTACGACTGGTAGAACGAGTTCCGAAAAGGATATTGCTTTCAGCTACCCTATGTTTTCTCTGCATTATTAATAACCACGTCTCATTAATTACGATTGACGCACGTGTCTCTGAGTATATCACCGAAATGATCAAAATCAATTGCTCTATTTGTAGATAGCGTAATTATATAAAAAGATTGACACGACGTGACTGTACAAAATTTCGAACTCTTTTAAGATGAAGGGAAAATTAAAATATTTATAAATGAAGAATAATTATAGTAATAAATAAATAAACAAGAGTAGTCTAATTGCCATTTAACGGGGTATTAACTATCAGATAAAATTAATATAATTTCCCGTCCGGAGCACGCAAGGAACCACGCCAGGTATTCCTTGGTAGAGTTTATAGCACGATCGTAAAGAGGGCTACTTTCGAGTCGGAATCTTAAAGCTTATTAGGGGAGCACGAGCAAATTGCATTAAACATTTTTATTTTATTTCGCACTCGATAGCCAGGAACATGTTACAAACTCAGTATCTTCAAAGGGAACTTTGAAACCATATTGTAATCGTACAAGATACCGAGGTTACTGACCTGCAGGAGTATCGCGACCTTTCCGAAAAACCGGACATCTCGCGTCAGTTCGGGTGCCACGCCGGAAGAAGGCGCGTCAAGGACGCGTGAAAGGGTGGTCGTGACGAATTTTGAACAAGCAATCAACGCGTGTTCTGAAGAAACTTGAGGCCTCGGATAGTCCGAACGGTTTAAACATATTCTAACAGAACATGTTCTAACATTCAATCGGTATTGACATATTCTAGCATTCTATCAGCATAGACGTATTCTAACATCCTAATACGAACGACACAAATACATACATTGCGCTGTACTCGTTTACATACTCGTTTCATTAAAATCCAAGTTCCTTGCTACTATTGAATTTAAAAGACGTAAAGTTCAGTTCTTCTTACCCAATCACTTTGCGACGCTTGCGACTGATAACCACAGTTATTCAGCGCACAACGTTCGTGTCCAAGTCAATGAATTATCGGAGACAGACGCGTACTGTATAAGTTCATACTGTGCGATTCTCCAGACTCGCTTAAACGACTTATTTTCTCGTGTAATTAAGAATCGAATTATTCTTATAGCTGTTAATATTATTTTCAATCTATCCTTTTAGCACAGAATTTGTGTAAAATGAAATAACAAGGGACACTTTGAAGAGGGAAGAAAGAATTGGGTTGCGAGGAGTTAAAAGCACGGCCGTTCTTTTCATAGAGATATTCAGCGGAATACAATTTTAACTCTCGAGTAACTGCACTGTTTTAAATCATACGAACGGCTGCGTAGGCGTGTGAAATGAAACACCGTAAATTACGCTTAATTTATGGAGAAAAACAAATAAATTTCGTTGAAAGAGTTTGTTCGGTACGAAGTTATTACATGCTCTTTGACTTAACCGCCTATTAAACGGTTCATTCATCTGCTGTCCGCTTCTCATTTCTCCGTTTCCTCTTCATTCTTATTTTTCTTTCCTTTTTCATGCACTCCGGCTTTTTATCGTAGCGATTAACATTACCACGATCCCATGCTATTTTTAGTCTGCTAAGAAAGTACTACAAGCAAAGAAATATTAAGGAAATCCGGATTAACATCGGCATTGTAATTCAAATAGCTTCGATGCGCTCGCCGCTGTTGGGGCAATTCGTACAACGGTTAATAAACACACGTGCTAATAAACGATAGCGTTAAATGTTTAAAACATAACGATCGTTAAAATTTTGCAATTCTACGAATATTTTTAAATCTTCGATTTAATACAAAAATAGCGATAATCTTTTAAATGACAGCAGGGACAGCAGATGAAAATTTGAAACAAAATTTCGTATAAACCGTTCAAATTATTAAAAATTAGAACAAAATGTAATAATTGTGCGTACAATATAATTACAAGGTAGATTATGATAAAATAATTTGTCGTAAATACATTGAGATGGTATCGAAATAATATCGTATTATTAAGAATATCTTTCAGTTATTTCATGATATTGATTAATCACTTATCGGAATCGGTGATCACTTCGCACGTCGAATGACGTTTGCTGTCGAACGATGTTACGTATTACAGGGAGTAAATAAATGCATAAATAAGACAATATAATGCTTGAAAGACGAAGCGTATTTCTCTTTAACGAGCACGTGCCTCACGAACATATGCCCATTCGTGAGCCATAATGCTTATACGTATACGTAATGGCTGGCCGCGTGCATTCCTTCTTGCGTTGACCCTCATCACATATATGAATCATAAATCATAAGCATGTTATATCGCGGATTTGCAAACAGCCTCGTATTCGTCGAAGATGTCGTTGGTGCTTTACAAATTTACAGCTCTATCGAGGCGTGTCAAGTAACGTGTTGCTATATTTTCGTAGACAGCGGTTCAATATGATATATTTGACGAACTCTCCAAATAAAAGAGGTCTCTTGTGCAGATTAAAAATCGCCAATATTTTATCGAAATTATTTCGTTAATCGTCGATATTTTCATTTATTCATAGAGATCTATATTTTATGTTACAATAATATAAAATAACAATTAAAATTTTTATTTTTTGTTTCCGATTATTCGATCAATAACCAATATTCATCGTTCCGACGAGTTTGAAATTTAATTAATAAATAAATAATTGTTATAAGAATACCTGGATCTGGAAATATAGAGATTCGCGGAAATTATCCGTTCCGCGAATTGCACGTGTTAAAAGATTCTTTTGAAGGGAAGAATAATGCAAACAATCTTGCTGAATCGTCTCAATAAACGTTTGTTCTGCTTGTTTCTCTGCGGCCGCGCGCCTGTTATTACATAATTACGTATGTACACTGTGAATGATTCGGCTTAAATGTCAAAGGCAACGAGGCACTGCGATTTATCGTATCGTTTGATACGTAATGACTAAGAAACAGAACGTAATATTATGCAACGCCTTGCACGAGGGTCATTGGTCATTCAACTTGGAGTAGCATTGACACAATGTAGGTGCTGATTGAACTACGGAAACGTGCACGAACCGGCATGATTACCTTGATATCTCTTTACCGTACAAATATCTTACGAAACGTCAGGTGAAATATAGTATGATTATAGTGATGATTTAAGAAGTATATCCTTTGATGCTGTCAATCCTTTTCCTTGACAATCTCTTTCGTGGTAGGTTGCAGAATTATTACTTTGCAAGCATCCTTCGATCGCGAGAAATTATATTGATAAAGCGTGCCAGGCATAATGCATATGAAGTCTTTTTTCATATTTAAAAAAATCTGGAATACATTATACTAGGAGTAAAATATGAGAATATAATTATTTTTAGCGATGACGATAAAGATACTTGTAATTCAGACGTAAATATGTTATTATAGGCTTTTTATGAAAATTCGGGTTACATGTAAACAGTTTCGATTGAATTTAAATAATAAGAATATTATAGAATATAGTTAAGAATAATATATAAATTTATATCAAAAATGGCAAATAAATATAATAATAAAAAGTAATAAATTAAAAATAATAAAAGCTAGACTTACGGATCATTTATCTCTATTTTCATCGTTAGCTATATACTGTCACCATATAGCTACGTAAATATAAGTAATATAACCTAAGAAAATATCTAAAAAGAAAGAAGGTAATAATAAATCTCGTCGCAATGAAATAACAATGTTATCAATAATACTATATAATAACAAACGGAAGATAACATAATTTCTACGAATGCTTTGTCCATTACGCTCGTAGGGAGCAAATGGTTGTTTTCGACATGTCCCATAACACGCGTTCCCATATATTTTTCTAATAAAGATGCAGCGTTGTATTCTCATTAATATAATGTTCTCGGTACTACAATTTGCGTAATGTGTCTTAATAAATCCAATTGCTCCCTCTAAGCAGATGTCTCTCAATGTATAACAATGTAACGCTAGCCAGCGTGTAACAGGCAATGAGATCCAGCATCGAGTAGACTTTCATATAAAAGTACGCACGTAGCCTAAGCATCGTGTCTAACAACAAGGATCGCATTACGGAGCGTGAATCACTTAATATTAATCTAGTACAGCCACGTGGTACGGACAACACAGACTACAACTACACACGCGAGTGATATGATGATTGCTCCGATCGTGGCTTACACGTGCACTAGGAACCCTAGACTAGACAAAGAATTTACGTCCGCCATTTTATACGTCAGACGTCCGGCAGACAAACAAATATACCTCATACGATGCTCGAGAATAATTGATATTTATAACAGTGGCCCATGACAGATCGATATAGACTATCATACGGTAGATGTGCACCATCTGCGTTATTGATCTTATAATGGCAATTAAATATACCGTGTACTAAATGTACTTAACACTTTTATGGTTTTGTCTAATTCATAAATTCTTGTCTCTTTTTTCTCATTTTTTAATAAGCATTTAAAATTTCCTCGATGTTTAAGAAGATATCAACTTGTGGGATTGTAGAAAATAGGAAATAATCGATATTATTGAAATTGGAAACGAAAAGAAGCTGTATATTGATCGTTCTAAGTTATGGATTTATTTTCAATTATTGTAAATTAAGCGATCGAACAACACTCTGAGTTCTGTTAAACGTCGACCACGTACTTTCAGATTTCTTCGTAAAATAATTGAAGCTTCTTTTTCGTAAATTGTTAGTATCGTAAATCTTCAGAATGGAGAATCCGGTTATTTTTATATTAAATACGTACTTTAGTTTCATAAGAGTGAAACATAGATCAACATAGATTGAGGTTTGCTAAACGTTTACGTACCTGAGACTGCCTCGAAATATTTTACATCGTACATTTAAATTTTTATCGTAAATTAAATTTTTTAGCGAAAGAACATTAGAGAGACACTTCGCACGAACTAAACAGCTTCGTGCCTCGGTATCAGCTACATTTACTCAAAAGTTCAAATTGCGAATTTTGAAACAATCGTGTCATTTGAGCAAATGAGTGATTTATCCGAATGTAGACGGTCGATGTACGAATTGCGTAACGTTTCATCGGGTCGCGTACGCATTGACGACTGGCAGGATGAAAAATGAGCAATACATTACACGATCCCTCCGTGAGAAGTGGGCCATTGACCCAAGTAGGTGTAACGACATATTATTGCAGTAATCGTGTCTGCGAACGAGTCACCGCACGAATCTACCGAGTGGACGAAGATAGAGCGCGTCTAATTCGACGATTGAACCTGTCTCTCGTTTCTGCCTCGTCACAGTAGCTCTACTACTAGCCAGTTCCTTCCAGTGCCATTTGTTATTATGTAACGTGCACGTTCCCCGGTGATGTCTCGCGTTCGCGAAAATCAATCCACATCCGTGACTTTGCCTGCCACTCGATCTTCCGCGATGAGGTCAATCCGTTTGAGCTCTCAAGGTCTTGGTACAAGGAACGATCGTGAACTTGCGTTTCTCAGACGGTACAAGTTTAGACTTTCAGAGAAGGTTCTTTAATATAATCGAAATGTTTGTGGGACGTTTGTCAAGTTGGACTTTGACGAAACATCGCTCGATTCTGCTAATCTCTTTGCTTCATTCTTAGCCGAGTTGTTTTTTTCTTACGATGGCAAATACAGAGAAGCTGGGGAAGTTTGTTTCTGTGCTAATCCTTCGAGGGTCGAATCTTTTTTAACCAACGAGAAGAATTATTTTTTATTGGACGCTGGTAATAGAAACACATGGTTTTGTACGAAAAAAAGATATATCGTATACAAATTTAAGGCCAGTTTTACCGGAAACAAATATATTTATCGCCCAGTTAATTACCGTTTGAAAATTAAAACTAAAGCAAAAATGGGAAGTAAAAATTTAAGGACCATGGAGTTAATAAACAATGAAGTAACATTCGTATACGAAGAGGCGACCACAGACGAGCCAAGGCTCTTAAATTCAATTCCATTGCACACTTTTTCTAGAGGGAAAAGATTTTTAACATTCGGGTTACATCATCATCCATCGAGATGAAAAAAGGAGGAACAGTTATCCAAACAAAAACGATTCTGCAGCAGACTTAATCCTTCACAAGCGCCTTTATAAAACACAAACGAGCCTCCAGACTCATCAGCATACGTCGTATCTACAGTTTCCGTCTGAGAGATCATCAAAGAGCAAAAGGAATACCGTTCTACTCGTAAAACGAACTCGAATCAAAACCCATCGATATTAATCATTCGAAAAAATTTCCATTCGTTCGGTGAATGCGTGACAGCGCCGTTTTTTTCTGTTATTTCTTTTTATAGAACGTAGACTGTACTGTAATTCATTTTTCTATTTTATAAGGAACACAGATTGCACGGTAGAACTCGATCTATCGAATCGAAATGTTAGTTGACGCCCAATTAACTCAATTTTTGCTGGTTGAATTCACCTGTCTGAACGCGAGCTTCTATTGTTTGAATAAAAATTAGTAGCGAAGAAAATCGGAATAGACAATTTCCTATAAATCGAATTCTACCGTACTGTGTTTCCTTTTGCCATTTTATAGAGAACTCAGACTGTACTACGATTCCTCTTTTCCACTTCGTAGAGAATATACAATTCGCTTTAATATTTTTTCTAGAACAATGGCTAGGTATACTACGATTCGTTTTGCTGTTTTATAGAGAATACAAACTGTACAACGATTCGCTTTAATACTTTTTAGAGAACACTGATTACGCTACGATTCGTCTTGCTATTTTATAGAGAACGCAGACTGTACGACGATTCGTTGTCGCGAGGGGCAGACGTGTCTATCGGAGATGAAGTCGGGCCGACCACGTTGCGTGACCTGTACCTATCGTTGTCCCCGGAAGCGGGAGCGCGTCCGGAACCGGACACACCGTGATCGAGATCCATCGGCGACCATGTTGTGTGCCACCAACAATATCACCTATCCAAGCTGGTGTCACATCGTCAAGGACGCCTGCGCTACCGGCTTCGTCCTCGAGACGCGACACGCCGGCCCCTGCAACGCCTACGACACCTCTCCTCTCTATATCGGTAAGTCCTCGACACGCGATTACGTAGATAACACGCGCTTGCTAGTCAATGAATACTGTTGGCTGGGCCCTGTCTGTTCCAAGTAGCCTCTGTATTCAAGTAGCGAAGCTCGACGCTTCACGCCTATCCAAATACGCGACCACGATATTTGATTATTTTGCGCAATACTTTTACCTTTCTTACGATTCTAGCTGGTTTTATTGGATTTGACGAGTTTTATGATTTTCAGCCAGTTGTTTTCGCGGCTTCGGTAGATTTCAATAGCAAAATTCAAAGACACGATAGCGATATTTGATTATTTTACGCGATACATTTACATCTTGTATAGGTTTCGTTTTATGTGTTTTTATTCGTTTGAATGAGTTTTACGGTTTTAAAAAGTTGTTTGCTGGACTTGAATGAAGTGTGTATTACATGTGTTATACACATACTCATGGGTGGTGAAAGTTCGTGAATAGGTTTCTATTGGATTATAAACTATTTTTGTTTCAATGAGATTGATTTACGTTTTCTATCGATACTGACAATTGGAGATGGAATTTTTAGCATTTTTCTTTTTTTTTTTTTTTTTTATTATACTTTTTATTTTGAAAAACGATTGTGCGTTTTATATGCAACAAGTTCGGTAAATGTAATTTCACGTAGAAGAATCAGACAAGTATTCCAAGTACTCGTGACAGACGATAACGACGTTTTATAAATCGAAATAATTTCCAATAAACCAAAATCTAACTGCTTCCTTGCTAATCGTAATTGCCCATTGAATTCAAAGTTCAGAGAACGTTTCACGTGTTTTCTGCATTATTATTTATTTTATAATAAAACGTGCAAAGTTAAACACCATCGAGAACCAAAAAGAAAGGAAAAAGGAAGAAGAGGAGCAATAAGAAAGAGAAAAAGTTGAAATGCAGAGCGTGAACTCGTTTTTCATGGAGAGCAAGCGGAACGAGCGCAGACGGTAACAGCGTGGCGGTCGACACTTCCATTCCGATTTCATTTCGCATTTAGCAAGGGATCGCCGATGTCGAGGGGCCGCGTTTCCCATGCCGTGATAAAGCGGAATACGCGTCTGGTCATTTATCTATTTCTCTCGGAGGCGTGGGCCATTCACGAGCCGTCTGCGAAGCAAGCGATCGTCGTAATCCAGCGTGGAATTCGCCTTGTTCGAGTCGCCTCTGAGAATATACGCGCCCACACGCTCGCTTGTCTCGCCCGTTAAACACAGTCAATCGCGAAAACCCAGAGGAGAGCTAGCCATGGAATTCTAGAGTTCCGTTTGCGATGCCTCGTTGCGTGTGCACTCTCGTTTCTCGCTACGCTTCCTACTGTTGCGTTGTCGCCATGCCATGGGAACCGCCATGGAACTAGATCGATTTTTATACAAATTTTCAACGCGTCGCATTCACTGTCTTTTTTTATTTTCATTCAACATTTAATGCTTCACACGAGTGATTGTTTAGGCGCTTTACAATGATTTTTTCAATGAATCCATACATATAGAGTTTCTTGAGACGCGGTGAAATTTTGACGATTAGTATTTTGAAATACTCGCGTTCAACGAGCGAAGCTGAGTCGATTGATAATTTGAGAGAACAGCGCTTCCTGTTGGAACAGAGATTTTTCACCATCGGCGCTTTTATAATTGTCTACGAGTGTCAAGAGTTAGATTCTTAGTCTTTTTGGAAGAATAAGGGAAAAGATTTATTGAGAAACTTTGAGAAATATTGAATTACTTCTCTTGTCCTTTCCAATAATCTCGAAAGAGAAATTCAACGAATAATCTCGCTTCTTATTTCACAATGAAATATAAAAATTGTGGAATTGTATTAATCGAAGAAACAGCTGTCGATACGATTCTTTCGTTTCTTTCAGTCGATAAAATGCTTTTGTCATGCGTGTACAAAATGTTTGTGTAGATGTAGAAACCTGTTGCATGCCGGACATAAACGGGAAAGTTTACGCATCAGCGTCTAGCATCCTAAATTATTCTGACTTTTATCTCAGGCACGACCCACGATTTTTCAAACCCGAGTAGAATTTATCGAACTTGTAGCATGCTCTACTTGGCACGCGTAAGTACCTACAGTATCAATTAAATTACGATGGTTTCTTGAATTGCTACCGGTATAAACGTATTCCGACATCGATCACCATTTCGCTAACGTTATTGATATTTATTTGCAAGTTCCGATGCCCACGCTAACAATAAAATTAAAATAACTATCGTACAGAATGAAACCACTGGTAGAATTGCAAGTAGAGTAGTGATTTATTTTGTATTGCAAAATCGCAATAAAATAGACAATAAAGGATGATTTTACGGAGTGATTTCGAGTTAAGCTAGAGAGGAAAAGGAAATAAGGAAAATTTTATGCTGTTTAAAAAGTTTTATCGTTCCATTATATAGAGCTATATTATTCTATTCTTTTGTTATTCTACTCTTTTCTTTTATTTACTACAACTAAACTAATTTTGTCGCGTAAATTGATTCCTCGTATCATTTTATTAATAATAACTAAAATTATTGAAAGCTCGACACTTTACGAAATATTTAATTTTTGCACCCGTGCATTTAGAAAAAGATTCTATCACAAAGCGACAGAGCTTGTTTCTCTACGATCGTTTTTAATTTATTTGGAACATAACCGTAACTTGGATCAGTTACTGATTCATTCCACCCACTGATAATAAAATTGCCTATGTTTTAGTAGAACCATAATTTATAAATAAAACAAAGGAGAGATCGTTAATCGATAAAACAAACTGGAAAAATAGAATTATATCGCGGTGATATAAATTTCCTGTCTGTGACATTCTGTCGATGTATCGTATCGCATATTATATTTTTCACGCGTTTATTACCTTCAACGGTTGTTCCCGTGGAGAACAACGCGTAGAATAGGTTCCTTTCTCTAAATTATAATAGACGCAGTTGAATGCGGCTTTCTTTCGTGCTGCAAACGCGCTTATATGTATCGTAATTACATCGGGAAACGATACAATGACGGTTCGCTATTACGCAAATTATAAAAGAGATCGTAACACGTTCAGGAACAGAAGCTTTTGAATAATTTGCATTGTCTTTACGCAGCAAACCATAAAGACGAAGTAACGGTGCAACGTTTCAGTTTTTGTTAGGTCGGATACAGATAAATCTAACTTTGTGACACGCACTAGCTGTTGACATTTTTATAAAACCATAGGAATGATACCGATGATGAATAACGTGTGGTACATGCCATGTTTGCAACTAACAATCCGCATGTAAGATTTATTCATGTGCGATATCATATATTATTGTTTTTTCTACGTACAGTTATGAAATTGTCATCGATTCATTATTTCCTTTTGTTAGCATATATCTGCTAGCGATTCTGAAAGTAGTCTAATTCAAAGATATAAAAACGTGGTACTTGTCGTACGCTTTGTGTTACGTTGATTTACATTATAATAACATTGAAATATTACTGAAAAATCGTATGAATTGAAGCGTGAAATGAAGTCGGTAGTTATATCGTTAAACAGAACTCGGTTCTTGTTTACTTTGACATTATTTGATTGATAAATCGTTCACTCCGTGATAGACTTATGACTTATGAATAAGAAAATAATTTTTCTTTTATTTCGTTTTACATATTTCATCGTATAATTAAAAACGTACGTCTTAATCCATCGAAAGGAAAAGATCTTGAAGCGAATATCTCGCAAGAAAAAGTGCACAAGATCACCTTCGTACAAGTCTGCAGGCATTAGGTATTTAAATAACCGTCGTTACTTCACATAATTTTATAATACGTTCTCCATCGTTAAACGGTATTTGTTCCCATTTAAAAGACAGTTTATCAAATTTAAATTGAAAAAGATTAGCTAGTTACGAAAAAAAGAAGAATGATACGTTCTTCAACAACTAAATTAGAGTCACGTAATTGATTAAAATTTGTTAACGATCCATTACGATCTGTCTTGAAAATCTTATACCGAGCTGTTTATTCTGCATCCATATAGTAGACTGAATTAAGTCTCGCGTGTCATTTACATTTCAATTCCTCGTCCGTTCACATGTCACGTCATCGATCAACGCGTTCGATAATAACGAGCCGAGGGAGAAGAAGAGGAGAATAACGTATAAAATCGAAGTATGTAGCCAGTTTAACGGCATTTCTTATCGCCCACGATACAATGGATCGCACCATGTGCTCGCGATATAAAAAAAAAAAAAAAGAAAAACAGCTCAGCGCACCATCGAAGAAAAAGCTCGCGGAACGTTTTCGATTCGCATGGTGTTCGGTCTCGTTCACGATCGTCAGTTGAAGATAGCATCGGTTTCGCAGCAGTTCCGTAGAAGATCGAGAGATATCGAAATCGGCGTGGCATGCCCGGAGGCGGTATATATCGAACAGGCTTTAATTTAATAACCACCCTTTTGCTTTGGCTCTTTGTTACAGAGGAGGACAACACCTCGAGCAACTACGGCGTCGATCTGGCGGATGAGGACGCGAGATTCGAGGACGCCGAATCCCTCTCGTACAACGGGCAGACGCATCGTTCATTGGCGTTGTCGTAGCGCGCGATCGATCGATCGATCGGTCGATCCTGTTCGCCAACACGACACGAGTCGTAGATTTCTCCATAGGTGCTCGCTCGAAGGAACCACGCGGATAGGTGAAACGTATCGCAAACGGAGAGATATCCTCCGATCCATTCGCGAATCCACGAACGATCCACGCGGATAATCGAAAAGTAATCAGATAAAATTCATTCGTTCGCGGATCTAAGTGGCCGATCGAAGAATAATAAGTTAAAATTCATCAATTCGCGGATCTACGAACGATCGACGTGGGCGATCGAATAAAATCGATCGAAGAATAAAATTCAACGTGAAAGAATCAGACGACTACCGCGTCCAATTCTCTAGAACCGATCTAGATCGTATTAAGGAAATGTCACGCGAGATATCGTGTGAATTTCCGCTCGAACTTCCGGAGAACTCGAGGAACCACGCGTAACAGACATGTTCGCGCTTCCTCTTCGCAGGTTACACAAGAGCGTACATATATGAACGCCATTAAAATCGCGTGGATGCACGAGCGGCGAGATTCGTGCCGGATAATGTAGATTAAGGGCAGATCAGTATTCTTTTCTCCGTTTTCGGGAGGATTTCGAGGTTTCGCAGGTTCGTTCGCGTACAAGTGACGATTTCTTTTTGTTTTTTTTTTTTTTTTTTTTTTTCGAAAGGAAGCGGAAAACTGGCGAATCGAGACTAATTTAACACTTTCGTGATCGAAGCGCGCGATTTGCTACCAGTCGGGAGCCATTCGCGCAGGTTTGTATCTATTGTCTCGGTGTACATAAAGTATTTCACGAGTTTGACGCAGACAATTGTGTAAGAAATTGATTATTTCTCATTTTGAGAACGTTTGATAGTGTTGCCGGTTGTTCGAATAGAAAAATATTTGAATTTTTTTCATTTCCATAGTACTATCTGTGAAAAAAGTATTTTAGAAGTATCATTGGTGAATTTAATAGAAAGATAAAGTGTTTCTCCGATGTTTTTAAGAGTACAATGTTGGTGTATCGGTCGATGAAAATCACTATTATAATATAGATAGTGTACGAATTAAGCGAAGTTGTAAATTGCTGTAAGTATTGTTTCGTCATCTGCTTTCTTTCTTTTGCCTTTTTAGCGTTATTTTTATTCGGATCAGTTTTAATCGATAATGTACCACAGTGTTCTTTTGTATTAATTTATTATAATGTTAATTAATTTATTGTTCGAAATAATATGAATAAACGAAGTCTGATTGGAAAATCGTGTTCAAAACTTCAACATAATACCAGCTTTTTAATTTTCTTATTTTAACAGGATACACAGTGTAACGTGAACTTTTATTACCAACGCGTACATGAAATACATTTATATCGTACAAAGATAGTAACGCGATACAAGTCAAGTACGTTAAAAGTAAGCTTGTAATATTATTATTATTTTCAATGTTTTCATTCATGCACGTTTTTAGCCACGACTGCCGTTTAATATTGTAGAATTCTGTACATAGCACGTTTACTTTATGTTTATACATTATTTCTTAACGTTAGGATCGTAAATCTGTCATCGATACTAAAGAGTAACATTTACTAATCCAGCAACATTCATTCACTAATATCGTTTAAACTGTCTCGTTACATGTATCGTAATAATAATCCGCTTTAACCAACTACAGCCATACAATTGTATTGGCTCCTGACGATGTATCTAACATTCGTTTTCATAAAATAATCGCGAAAGTGTTAATGACGTCGATGAGTAATAACTATTCAGCATCTTTTCGAGAAAACTTTCAAATTAATCAATCCATGTGCTTACTATGGTTCGACGAGTATTATGTAAGTAGATCATTTTACGAACTCAAAGAATACGAAACTAATCGGAAAGCTTAAACGACTTAAGCAAGTTTCGCAGGACTAATCGTTAGACCGAGGATTTTTATGCATTTCTGAAAAATTTAAAGATGTAAAAATACACAGAAAATATATAAAATATTCAACTAATTCTCCGCTTAGCTTCCATTTTTCTAGTCGTGTTTATAAGATATGAATTTGCATAAATATCCACAGTCTATTAATCACAGTCACTTCATACAAATATCCAGACGGCCGAATTTATCTTTACGATTTTAATTCGCATAACTGGCTGGCTATCGTTACATCGTCCAAACTAGTTACACTTTATTGAAATATTGCTTCTTCGTTAACACATCGTGGATAACGTTGGCCATTAATCGCTTAATCTCTTGCCTTATAATATCGTGTGACACTCGTGATACGGATTATGATCGATATTTAACAAAGGCACGTTGTATTTTCCATTCTAATTTTAATTTCATAGATAGATTGGCAATTTCATAATTATCGATTAACGTGAACTGAACGAAAATAAAGTAAATAAATCGCGAGGCAAGGGGTTAAGATTAAATCACGAAAATATGATCATATCGAAGCGCGTAAATGCTATTGAAGGTTCTAGCGCAAACGTTGTTCGAAGAAAACCAGGCACAACGATGGCTGAATAAAATCTTACAGGTTAAAACTGAATGCAATAAGGAAATTGCAGGTATCGTATACCGGCGACGTTCAGTTAGAAAATATTTGTCCGTGATAAAACTCGCCAGGTAGTCGCACAGCGCGCATTAGAAAAGTTACGGGAATTTTTCACTGAAATTGCGTCCTTGAAGAGGAAGGAAGAAAATAGAAAACCGGTGTGGGGACATGATGTATGCATGAATATTTATCCGTTACGAAGTTAATAGAGTAGAGCGGTCGAACGATAAAAAAGATTTTCCAAAAGGGGCAAGAAAGACTGAAAAGCGGAGAGTAAAATTAAATTTAACGAAGCTTATGGGATCGATGGTAATTTATGAAATTACAGTACGCGATGTGTTAATGGATTTTATAGCGGAGATTTTAATTTCATCTAAAAGAGAATGGGTGATGTTTGATGGTTTTATTTATTTATTTATTGTAACTCTTTCTATGTGGAATTATTTATTCTAATTTGTGGAATTTATCATCTATTATTAGTTCTTGTTGAGCATGTTTGCCTGTTTTCTTTGGTTATATAATTATCAATGTTGAAGCTTGGAATAATTTTATAAAATTGATGAAGGTTCATTGTGAGAAAATGTTTTCCAGAAAAAAGAAGGATAATATCTCTACTCTAAAGTAACAGATATTTAATTATGAGAAATTAAAATCGAAAGTTCCATCATCTTAAAATTTAGCTTACATTTTTTGTAAAGAGAAAATGCTGACTTCGAAATGCGAGTTACTTTCTAAAAGATTCTGGTCGAGTTTATGTCCCTTTCCTTTTAAAATTCAGATAGAAGATCAATTCTGAACGAATCAGTATTATTCAATTTTATGTGATGCAAGCATATACTATGTGGAATCATAATAAACGACCAAACCGAATCAGGATTAACTCACAAGGATCATTTGTTAACGATGACTAGCATCCATTCATTTCGTATACTAAAGAAGCAAAAACTAAACACAACAAGGATTACAAATTATCAAAACAGTACGATTTTTCCAAATTTCGTAGCAGTTGAAAAATTTTCTTAAAAAATTTACAGCTTCTCTCGCTTCTTGGTCTTCGATGAGTTAAATAATATTTTTTTTTTTTTTTCGTCAAATCAATAAAATTTCATTCCACATTCAACGTAATATTATACGATATTTCTGACTCTTAAATGATAACCAGAATTCGATATTGATATCGTTTCATTTTCACTACCGTGTATGTATCAATAATTTTATCCGCATCGACCAGAAACCACTTTGTGCTCAGAAATGGCATTTAACGATCGTGCGTTTAAGTTACGTGTTCTTAAATACATGTACAATATTAGACAGACCATATCTTCGATATCAGACAGCACCATTTCCAATCGTTTCAATGCCTCCAGTCTGGCGCCAGTAGAATTCCCATAATATTCGTACTTAATTTATGTTAGTTTTACGACTTGCGTTAACAGCTCTGCTTATTCGCTTACGTTAACAGCTCTCTGCTTATTCGCTTGCGTTTTATTGGTTATAGTTACGTATCTCGCATTTTTTCCGATATTGTCAACGTGTATCATTTTTCAACACTATGACCAGGTTAGTTATCAGCTACTATGTGATTAAATTAATAGGAATATAGAGGAAGAAAAAGATTCATGAATAAGACAATTTAACGAAGAATGATAGAATGGTTCTGATTAAATCATTAATACGCTATTTCAGCGTATGATTTTCTTCGAATGGCTAGTTAAAATTAAACGAGTTTCTTTTTTTTTTTTTAAAGAAAAATTAAACACTGCATGGGAGATATAGAATTTTTGATTATCCAGAAAAGATTGTTGAAGAATTTTTTATTATTTTATGATAGAAATTGATTATATTTTTAATATTGTGTATTATTAATATTAAAATTGATCATGTTTTAATTTGTTAACGTTATCTGTGTTATTTAATATTTTTCAAAATGGTCTAATTTTTATGTAAAAAGAATCGTTATTATTTTATGAAGAAATTTTTAACGAAAAGCTTATAAAATTGTGTGCAATTTGTCCTTGTAATTTATTTATTAGAAAACGTGTCTATTTGATGTATCGTTTAAATCGTTACGTATTGTCGCCTTTTTCTTTTCGAAGGCTATCATTTCTACTTTACGTACTCGGTTCTTTGTTCATTAAATTCTGTCCCATGGGGACTGATTTTGCGGAATGCAAACTGCTCCGTAGCTACTATCCCCACGAAACAATTAACGTTCCTGACAGGCGCAAAAGTGTTCCAAGAAAGGGGGAAACGTCGCGACACCCCGCATCATGAAAATACAAGATTGGAATTGCTTTGCGATAATGCCAATTGTCGCTTAAAGGGTGAAGCAATTTCTCAAATATTCATACAAGGAAACATGATCCTCTGGCATCTCGAATGATCACCATGTTGTTGAAATTTAATTCGTTTCTTTTCTGTTATTGTTTCGGAAACAGGAAATTTTCATTCGTTTGGAACAATTGCAAATAATTTTTCAATTATGATATTTAAAATTCGCGATTCTAATTATATACAATAATTATACAATAATTTTATATACATTAATTCTATACAATAATTTTAATCATAGATAATTGTTTATCCGTGTTATTCTTTTATTTATTCGTTGTTCCAAATAAAATTAGATTTCGTTTGGAAATATAAAATATAAAAAAACATTTTTAACGCTTTAACGTATTAATATAAAATTAATTTTTTCGGGATCAAATCTTTTTTGGCCCGAGAGAAAATTTTCCTTTTTAAACCAATTATTAATAATAGAAACACATTTTCTGTCAATGTATTTTTGAAAAAGACCCGATGCACTAAAATTTCAGACAAATAATATCTTGTCGAAGCACAACCACGCGTATACGTGTTCATATGGCAGGCATTCGAACGTGAAATGGTTCAATTAAGAAACAAAGTACATTGATAACAATTCTTTCGTATTTCGGCAAACTTAAGAAAACACACGAAAACGTAACAGCTCTAAATATATCGCGATCGAAAGAATTATTAAATATCGAAACAACGTGAACATCAGGATCTATATGACACGATGTTTTAAAGACAAGAATCTATGATATTTGAATCGTTGCAATTTGAAGACAAGAAAACCATCGAATATAAAGATTCCAGCTGGATAATTTCATTCTTGCAGGGTGACGCGTGCGATAGTATTACAGAATTCGAATGGCAATAAATTTATGCTCATTTCGACATTTACGCGAGCACTTGAGCAATCTCGTATTGGATATTTCTATTCAGCCTTTGTCTTATGTATTCTATTCGTCTATTTCGAGGCTACGTGAACCGGAATGCACGTTTTATCCGATGAGACCTGTCTATCGTTGTTAGAAGCAAGGTGTATTCGATAAAATCATAGGGTAACGCCGAAAAGACAAACAAGTAAAAGATACGCGAACGAGATATTGGCGACACTTAGCTTTAAAGAACAGTGTCTATTACCTGTGAACGGTGAAATCGTTTTTAGATGGAAACGCAATTATATGCGATAATATAGTTCCTGTATTATACATAACGTATACATATATATATATACAAATTTAATATAAATTATTCTATTAGTAGCTTTAGATTATTCTAACAGTAGTACGTTGTACGAACCAAAAATTGCACGTCACATTAATATCTGTCGTAATTGTTCTTTCGATGTTCATTCAAACTAACTCTCGTAACTCGTGAGCGTTTAAAAGTCTGCTCGAAAGTTTTGTTCGGGAGATGTTGATTCGAGTACTGGCGACCATCGAAACGAGAGGAAAACAGTACATTATATGGAGAATATATGGTAACGTCGAGCAAGAGACAATCTAAAAAACAACCTAACAGATAATTATCTACATTCGCTGTTTCTCTTTTGATCAAGTCGGAGACAACGTAGTAGAAGAGAAAGATAGAAGAAAATTATCAATGAAATTTCGATACAAATGTTTGACGTGCTTGTCTGAGTTTTTAGGAATGAAAATCTTCCATTGGCTTGTTATTATATAATTCCGAGATTTGACTTACGTATCCTATTTATTTTCGCTAAATATTATTATTATGGAACTTCATTTTCAGTTAGACTTTTGTAATAAATTCTATATTTGATTCGTTACTATAATAACTTATTTAATAACGAAGTATGGATTAATATTATAATTTTCGATTAAATTATAACGTTGTTAGTATTCATCGAGACTGTGCTTTCAATTAATTTATTGCGATACTTGATTTAAAAGTGTTGCCATTTCGTTGCTTCGTGTAAGAAACTAACGCATATAATTAAAATATCTGACATCGTTTCGTAATAATTCTACGCACTAATCGAGATAAAAGATAAATATCATTTACATAAACACAGGCGCAGGTATTTCTATACAATAAATATATAATGGAGGCGGGCACCAAGTATAATTTCAAACATGTTTGAGAAAAAAATGGCAATTTCATCATATACTTCCTAAACTCGTGACATACGTTATGTTATGTTATGTAAAACAAATGAATGTTTATATTGGTATCTTTAGTGACGCAATGAAAGTAAGTAGAACTTTTAAGAAACGAAACCTACTGTTGTTTTTCATTTATGAAACACACGATAGAATATCTATAAAAAAAGCTCAAACAAAGTATAAAGTATTATCTAAATATAATTTCCACTTATACGTATAAAAAAGGAACAGGAAAGTTATTTTGTAGATGTTTATTGAGTATCGTGTTTAGTTAGGAAGTATATGATATATTTAATGTGTTCATGAAAAAATTAGTTCAAATCACAGTTGACACAGAAATATCATACCACATTTACGTTGAAACATATGGTGTTGAACTTGTGATATAATACAAACAGAAAATATATCAATAGTTTAATCTTCACTAGATAAGAGAGAAAAACAAAGTAATGTCTTTGTCTCTGAGAGAAACGAGGATAAAACGGTAAAAAGCCAGAATAATTGGATCTTTCTCTCTCAAAATACGAAGCTTTCATGATGATTCATATTTGAAACTGAATAAAAATAGAAAAAGCAAGATGATAAGAAAATTACAATAGCACGTACTTCTAAAGCACGCGATATACACTTTAATTTCTACTAATATCTCTGCGATTATAGCTTGAGTTCAAGAATTGCAATTGTCCATATGATTTTCCACAACACGTGTACGATATATAGCATATCGCATGATTTACATAAAATCTGTATAATTAATGCAAGACAAACCGACGAATACAATAGACGATAAAGTAGGAAGCTGCTGTAAATTAAATTAAGTGTATCTTAGCTTCCAAATAATTTAAAAACAATTTAAAAACTTACAAAGTTGTCGCTCAGCGAGACGTAGAAAAATGGAGGAACGCGAAGTCAGGAATGCAGAATGTTTCAAAGATAGAACCCATGCACTGCCGTGTACCTAAAATAATCGACAGTAATCACTGTAAAGAGTATATAACATCGAAACTGCAGTCGTAAAGTCTACAGACATAAACAGAATAGCCTAATAATCATTGATTGATTCCTTAAGTTTCGAGAATGCTTTATCTAGACGGTAACGAAGTGGTTTTAACTTATAAATAAATGAAACGAGTAAATAAATGAATTTATATAATGTATACATACTATATGTATTTATGAGAACGATCTATGTATACATGTACCGCGCGTATATGTGTATATAAATATGTGTGTGTATGCATGTATGTGGATGTATATACATACATATACATATATATATATATGTGTGTGTATATCGGTTAGCAACTACTTTCAAGACTGTCGAACATCATAGGTGTATAAATGTTTAAATAAATTATTATAACGTGGCAATCATTCTTTCCTCTAATTATTTCCCTATTTCCTTTAGTTCTCCCTCTTTTCTTTTCCTTTCATTAGTTGTTTCATAATATGTACATTGATTCATAAGTGTAAAGATTATTGGACATAGATGATTTCACAAGTTTTATAAATGATACATTTTACAAGTTCAAAAGTTCAGTCTTTTTTAATTTTCATATTTAATATTCATTCGATATTTTATTTATACCGATTTTGACAGAAATAGGAAATTTCCTGAAAAATTCTGCTCTAGCTATTTCATACGAAATGAATTTTGAAGTTAATCTATTCGTGTATGTAATTCTATCGGAAAATTGCAAATAATTGATCATTCAGCGGATTTTTATATGAAAACCAAAAGTTCAACGATACTACTGAAAAAAATGCAAATTACGTAAAAGATTGCGAAAGTATAATAGAATTATGTGTGCGAGAAAATTCTACTAATGACATGTTAAGATGATATCATACCTTTTTTTCTCGATAAGAAATAACATTGTGAATTTTTAGAAACTGACTCTACATTTCTGAACATTCGATTCTAATAGGCAGTTTTGAACGAAGTTTGAAACAATCAAGATTTACAGGTTATGTATATACAGAAAATATGACAAACACACTATCATAATGTAAGTCCACTCGTTATTACATCAATCATTCTACTAAGGAGAATGTATTTAATATTTATTTTATATTATTTTATATGTTGTATCTAATAGAAATATATTTTACATTAGTTTATAAAATGATATATTTTATAAAATTATTACTACCTATATTGCGTGTACCTACTATCTATACCATCTATTCACTAAGCATATACGTTCATATATGACGTGCTATATACAAAAATTCATTATTAATTTATTACTATATTACATCATGCATACAACGTCCATTTTTATATCATAAATGGGAAGTGATAATGAATGTATAATTATTTGAAATAAAAAGAATTAAATTTATGTTATGTGGATAATTCATTCCACTCTGTACAACATAACCATTTTCGCTGATATATTAAAAGATTTGTTCGTATCTGTTGATTTCATTTATCGAGGAGAGTATATCCTTTAAACTTACCATTTCATACTGCAAACAGCCTACTTCTTTTCGAAATTGATAATTAATTTCACACGACGTTAAATTTACACTAAATTTCGTTTGTATTTTACGTAAGTAAATTTCTATCGTCACTTCAAATTTTCAAACGTTCGAGAACCGTTACTATTATATTTTTCTCACTTAACACGGAGGCAGCACCTATCGTTTCGATTGCGTAGACATCTGGTAGACAATACTACATCTTCTTGAACTGCTTAGTATACATTTCAAAGGTTATGTTCATTAGTACAGTTTGTAAAAAGTAGTAAAGATTACTGTAATGAAAAAATTAAATATTCATTGACAATGGAAATGGGTCAAATAAAATGATACATGTTTTACTTTATATTTAAAAATTTGATTATTGCACATTGTTATTGCATATAAAAAGCAATAATAAATTTTACGGTTTTATGTGATACGAAATTTTATCAAAATGTATTTAAAATTTGTGATTACTTTTTGCATTTTTCATTTAACTTATGCATGGGAGGTTCGTATTTTAATCTAATTTTACAATATTTTCTAAAGTACCATTGTTGAATGCGAAAACCTAACCTTTACAGATACCGGACAACTTCGCTAAGACGGGACATTCAAATAATTGGGCAGTATTAGTCGATACTTCAAGGTTTTGGTTTAATTATCGACATGTGGCAAACGTGTTATCTATTTATAGGAGCGTTAAACGCTTGGGCATACCAGATTCGCAAATTATTTTGATGATAGCAGACGACATGGCGTGCAATCCCAGGAATCCTAGGCCGGCTACTGTCTTTAATAACATTAAGCAACATATTAATGTTTATGGAGACGATGTAGAAGTAGATTACAGAGGTTATGAAGTTACTGTAGAAAATTTTGTAAGACTGTTAACCGGGCGGTTAGCACCAGAAACACCAAGATCCAAGAAATTGTTAACAGATGAAGGATCTAATATTTTGATTTATCTTACTGGTCATGGTGGAAATGGATTCTTGAAATTCCAAGATTCCGAAGAAATTACTAGTAAAGAACTTGGAGATGCATTAGAGCAAATGTGGCAGAAAAGAAGATACCATGAAATTTTTTTCATTATTGATACTTGCCAAGCAAGTTCAATGTATGAGAAGTTTTATTCTCCAAACATTCTAGCAGTTGCTTCTAGTTTAGTGGGAGAAGATTCACTTTCTGTGAGTAATTGAAGTTATTTTGTAATTATTAATATGTTTTCAGCTGAATAGTATTAATATCTTCCATATTTTTACAGCATCACTTGGATCCTGCAATTGGTGTTTACATTATAGATAGATATACATATTATGCATTGGATTTTCTGGAGAAAGTAGAACCTTTTAGTTTCAAAACTTTAGGAGAATTTGTAAGTTATATATTATATAAAAAGCAATTTTTACTGCACGAATAAACTAACAAATCTTTATCTTTCTAGCTCAGAGTTTGTCCCAAACATTATTGTTTGTCAACAGTCGGAGTAAGAAAAGATTTATTTAGAAGGGATCCTGATAAAGTACCAGTTACAGATTTCTTTGGATCTTTAAGGCCTATAGAATTAACCACGAATATAATGAACGTTTTACCCGTGAAAAAAAATAAAACAAAAGCTATCGAGCCAGAAAGAAAGTATTCTTACGTCGCACAATTTCCAGACGTATCGAAATTTACGTGATTGATAGAAATAAATACGAATTTCTTTAAAAAAATTACATTTTCTTTCTAAATATTTAAGTAAAAAACGTAAAATAATAATATATATAATGTTAATAAGAGAACGTATTTCCTGACATGCTTTGACTCATTTTTGCATCACTGTTGCAAGCATATTGAGCAAATCTCATGTATCATACATTTATGTTATACTTTATAACTATATTCTTATCGTCTTAGAAGCATTAAACAAGGTACGTGATTCTGAAAGAAGTCAATAAAGTCCATGAGAGATAGCAGATACTAAGCGTACCATACTGTTATTATGTCAATTTCAGAGTAAGATTTAAAATAATTCTCCATGAGAAGTATTTAATAACTCCAAAATTCGCGAGTATTACTACATTTTACATATTTACATTACTTGATTACATTTTACATATATATGAACGTGATAAATGGAAATCTGTGTAATTATATACTTCAACTATATAGAAGTCACATATATGAACATATGTATGTATAAATGTGGTACCAGCGCTGTCAACGGCAGTTAGCAGAACGTGCTTGAGAGCATCGTACGAGAACTTTAATCGATCTAAGTGTATACAAAAGTATTTGGAACATCGTTAAAATCTTTCAACTATTGCGGTTTTTTTTTAAAGTTAGTATTTTCGTACTATTTACTGTTACATTTGGTAATAAAAATAAAAAATTTCAAAATTTATGCTGAAGATAAATAAATTTGATTTTTATATTTTTTTATTCATAATGTTGTACGTAAACTTTGATTGTTTGTTTTTTCTCCGTCTTATGTAAATCGTTAATATAATATGACGCACCCAGAATCAAAGGAATGTAAGTGACATTTGTTTGATATCGAGTAAACTGCATTTAAAATATAATGTAATGTGTAATGAAAATATAATGTATCTGTGAAAATTAAATTGTATTTATTGCTTGACGTATAGTGGATATTATATACGCAAATTTTCAATGAATTCTGTTTTTCAGTTTATGAATTATCGAATATGAAGAAAACAACTTTATTGCACATTTATCCTTTCGACACCAACAATATTTTGACAAAAAAAAAAGAAAAAAAAAGGTGAAACGTGAAACGAAATATTCTAAAAATGCATTTATTGTAAATACAAATAAAATAGTTGGAAATATTATACGTATGTTAAGTTTATCCTTACGATCGTCTCGTACTCGACAACCCATCTCGACAAGAAATAGTCCATAACATTCTATTGATTCTAAGTGCCTTATATATATTATCGTAATATTTTGTTTATTACTTTAATTTTTCATATGGAAATATTTAGCTGTTTACAATTAATTAATTATTTCTTTTAATTAATCTTCTATGAATAGTGTTCTGAATATAATCTTTCTTTATGTAATATCACAGAATGTTTCAGTGTGTGTTTCAGCACAATAAAATGAATGTGTTTTCCCAATAATTTTTCGGAACCAGTTACACCTAATCGATTTTTATGACCTTGAAGTATGTCGTCAAGATCATAATTCTTAAAAACCTTTCCCTATACATACTACCACCGCTCGGACTTAGTTTCCAAAATATTCACAAAGAATTTCAACAGAATTTAGATTACACTTTCTATTCTGAAGTAAACGGCCTGATTTTTATATGGACCAACCCAAACTTAACTCATCGATGTTAATTATCTTTAATATAAATGAAAAAAAAAAAATAAATCCTTGAGTTATAATAGGTTGAGCTAGATCAACATTTGGCTGCTTCGAGAAGGTCGGTAACGCAAGACTTAATTATTATTTCATTCGATTTTGAGGTAAAGTACCATTTATTATTATTAATATACATTACCGTAAATACTTCTGTACATGACTCACAGACTAAGAGCGTACGGGCAACTACGTTGTACAAGAGGGGCATGTATATATTTTGTATACATTATTTTGATCGAACGAAGGTCAAAATAGAGTGCAGCTATATATTAATAGATCCAGGTATTTATATCCATATATTAATAGATTCATTGAAAATCATTTCACGCTGGCATTGCCGACCGCCTGGTCGGATACTAATTTAGCCTAACTCATAACGCATTAATTTCTCTTTTTTATTAATGCAATATTAAAAATAGTTATCTCTTGCATCAATGAGTGAAGTTTACGTTGGCCGCTATAAAAATGCGGCTACTTACTCCAAAATAGAGTATAATCTAAATTCTATTGAAGCTTTTTGCGAATATTTAGGAAACTAAGGTCGAATGGCAGTAGCCACAGAATGACAACCATCACAGCATACTTCAAGGTCATAGAAATCGACGAGGTGCACCGGTTTTATCATATCTACAAAGTTATGGATTTACTATATGCATACTTATTTTTGTTTTTAGATGTATTTCTTGAGGACGTTGATACTAATCATCGCAGTCTTCACGTTATCATTCGCGTTTAAGTTAAATGGAAAATATATAGGAGTTTATGATATGAAGGACGTGTTAAGCCACAGGAGACAACAATCACCTAAAGATCCTGCAATTAATTCTTTCCCAACCGAACCAGTCCCTCCACTGATTCCAATTTGCGTGAAAGAAGGATATTTCAGAGATCCTTTCAATTGCAAGAAAGTTTATTATTGTACACATCCGAAAGCAGTTCCAAAGGCTTTCTATTGTGAAGATGACTTAGTATTTAACATCTATACTAATTGGTGTGATTATCCACAAAATGTGATTTGCTGATCGAATATCTAGGTATAACGTTCGAGATGTTTCTATTGATTCTAGTATATTGTTTCGAGAATTGTAAATGATCTGTTACCTTCGTGTTAGTATTGACATCTATTTATAATGTTGTTTATGGTAAATTATCGTTGCGTCCATTGAAAAAGTTATGTAATAACTGAAATATCATAAAATGCATTCTTATAGGATATATTATGTATATATAAAATGTTACTTGATTTGCTTGTCTTATACGAACGTAAGTTTGAAATTATAGAAGGAGATGTAAATAAAATAGAAAAAAATTCAACAATCACGTAATTATAAAAAGGGTTTAAAATAAAAAGAGACTTAAAACGTTTTATAAATTAAATTATTTAAAATATTTTTCGATATTTATAGAAATGAAAATTCAACGAATACAATGAATCATGATTTTATTTGTTATATAATAATATCTACAATAAAAATACCACATCGTTTGAAAAACAATTTTCGTTACAATTATATAGTAATTTTATATAATAATATAATATTTAGGTTTTCGTTCCAAATAAGATGTAGCGATGAACATACACCTCGCAGTGGGAGTGAGAAAATACATTTTTTTTGTTGCAAATTCCACATTGATTTCTTCACTCAGTGTTATTTTTTTTTCTTTTTCACATTTTTTTTTTTTGCAATACATAACGAACACACTCGAAACGGCACCACGACGTATCGTTTTCTTATTATCGCGTTTCCCCTCTCTTATTTCTCATTCGTATCTAGTGATTCTCAAGATGAAAAGATACACTTCTTTCACCAACCGTGGTATAAGGAAATCGCTTCGAGTGTCTCGTTCCTATCGTTTTCTTTTTTTTTCTAGTTTTTGTCTGTTTTTTAAATATTTCGCGTCGCGAGTACGCTGGCCCGCCTTCTCCACCATTTTTTCTGTTTTTTTTTTTGTTTGTTTGTTTCTTTTGTTTTCATTTAGCGAGATTTATAGAAATATTGGACTAGAGTAATCCAACCTTTTCCTATCTCTTTCTTGTAACGCGAACATCCGCCCGCCTAATTTTTGTTTAACTACACTTAGTTAATAGTACCGTAATGTCATCTCAATATATATCATTGTATTAGTTGTCATAATATATAGAAAATACATATAACAATTATTTAAATGACTCACAATCAATCATTTGTTAGAATGTATATATATGTGTATACATACGTGTAGGTATGTATACATATATAGATACACGCATACACACATGTATACATACATATATTTATATATATTTATTTATTTATATATATATTTATATTTATTCATTTATTTATAATATTTATATTTATATTTATATTAATCGGTGTGTTAATTTTACATGATATTTTTTTTACACTCGTCGTAGAGAGAGAGGAAAAGGATGCCGAGGAAGGATTCTGCGAAAGGAGGAGGGGGAGGAAGTACCTTTGAAAGGATTAGGAAAGGGCTAGGATCAGGTAATTAATAGATCTTTCATACATTTACATTGTCCTCATCGTACTACTATTTTAAAGTGAAACTCCTCAGGGCTTAGCCGATATCTTACAAACATTTCACTTTTTATTTTGTCTATCTTGTACTGTTGTACGTATCCTCGCTCTTTTACGAACTATTCTTTTCCGTCATACCGTTTTGTCAGGCGCGAAGCAGATGGAATTTTTCGTTACTCCATTCCTCTCTCATATTTAATATCTCGCAATGTCTATCCAATGTCTTTTTAACCTTTACAAACGAACCTCTGCCTCTCGTGCTCTGAACACCGGGCGCTTTGCTCTTTCTCTCCTCTCAAGTTGTTTTTGATGTTTTCGTTAACGAGGAATATAAACATTTACTCGTCTATATATATCTAACATATTCGAGTATCAATACTTTGGTAAATTCTCGCTTCTTCTGCCGATTTCTATTTCATTCTGTAATCGAAGTTTCAACCACGGCCGCTTCGACTCGATCTTTCAGCTGGCGAGTTTTCGAAATATTTCTTTCGCGTACACCTGCTCCTATATGGTATAAAAGGACGATAGGGTGACATTTGATTTCTTTTACGTTTTCTTCACTTTTGTAAAGGAGTCACAATCACGAAAATCGTCAAGCAATAATAACATTGATAACTACTCACGATTCAATGCATTTTATCAGCTGATTACTTTTGCAATTTCACTTTCTGTTCAATTCTATCGCTCAGTGCTTGCAACAATCTCTGGCAAACCGCTTTCCAAGATTTGCACGAAGACACCGCGTCCAATCGAATGACGTAATTCGAATGATGTGACATTTAGAAACTTTAGAATCGGCACGCGGTACGAAGTTCGGCAATTCGCTTATTGTACGAAGCAGGTCTTTTGAAATTGATTTTTGTGCCTACAAACAATTTTACACGCTATTGTACGTGACGAAAAAATCGTTAAAATTTCGCCGGAATATCTACATACATTCGTCTACCGTCTCTGTAAATGGTGTCGAATTCTTTAACATTAAAACATTCTCAAAACATCGTTATGTTACTCCTCCTTTATTATCCATATTGAGCGGAAAGGTATTGCTGTGTGGTTTCTCGTCAAGAAGAATCCTGTCTTTTGATATGTCAGACGTCTAGCTGGCTCTCATTCTCTCACTCTCACACTCTCTGCTTTTGATTTTTTCTTTCTCATCCTTTATTTCCATCGAATCGTAGGGGACCGATAAGCTTCGACTCTGATCTTTCGCACGAATGTCAGTGTTTCTTGTTTCATACAAATTTTTAGCTCAATTATAATTGTAAAATATTTTACACTTTTGTAATTATTTGAAACTTTCTACGCGTAATGAAAATTCACGTCCAGAACTATTTGTATAATTCGAAGATTATCTGTTGCAATTTCGAGAAGAATGGTGAATTTTTAATTTAGAAAACTAGGTATCGAAATAGAGCGGCGATTTATACTTCTGCCATTCGGTAGAAAGGTCAAAGTGAAACTCTGATTGATCTCTGTAGACCGTTTCGTGTGCACTTGAGAATGCAAACGAACAACATCGATAAACGTGTTTGCTATGTACACACACAAAGAGCACCGACAAGAAATATACAATAAATAAATACAAGAATTATCCTAAAGAATGTCCAGTCCTATTTTTTTACTTTAATTTCCCGTTCCATTAAGCACGAACGGCTTAATAAAGTTTTGCAAAGCGAAAACTATCGATGATTGTTACGAATTCTTTTATATTTTCATCCTATTAAAAATCGTTCCCATTCCCATTCACACGGTATTGGTGTTACAAATTTTCCATTATCAATCAACGAGTGAAAAAATCACGTGCTTCCCATCTGTCCACGTCAACGTCGACTTTTGATTAACGCTTTCGCTTTACAACGTCGCTTAAAAATACGAACAAAATTATTCGACGAACAATCCTATCGGGAACATGATTAAACGTCCCGATGATCGATGCTCGTATCTAGATCTGTGCATTTTGATTTGGAGCTTCAGCCACGGTTACTGCGTACACTGTATAATATATGTATATCCTTCACATAAATAGTAGCTAGAACGCAGCGAAGCGCGAGCGAGGATGCGTCGATCTCTTCTCTAAAGTCGAAAAATTCTCCTTGGATCGACACAAACCGCGCTTTCCTTGCGGAATTATGCACTCGAGAGTCCAATAATCATGGATAATTGTTCTCCGAAAAGCACTTTTAATACCATTCGATCATTTCCATCGTTTACTTCTCCGATCCTTTTCTCTTTATCTAACCTTCTTCGTACTTGGACAAATTGTTTTCCATTTTGATTGTCAATTTTGATTCTTCGATATTTTCGTTGAAAGATGTTCGAATCTCGAGCGCAGTTTGTATCCTACGCGACGTCGCTTCGATCTCTTACGCGTCTAAATTGAAACACACGAGTCGTGGAATTCATGAGGAGTATCGGAGGGGCGGGAGGGGGTTGGATCGAGAGGATCGAAAGGATTTCGTGCACCTTCTTGCACACCGTTGTTCACGACACATATAAAATCCAGACTCTTTATATAGAATATTATTGCATACTACACGTTCGTCGCTCGCGGGCTACGATTCACCACATTTGCACTAACACATTTGCGCTAAAACGTACTATAACGCGTACGTAGAGACGAGTGGAAAAGGAACGAGAGTCGATTCAGCCTCGACGACGTAACTTATTGGGAGGAACGGAAGATTCACGGAACGATATACCCGAGAATTTTTCCTAATTTTATCGCAGCAGTGTTTCTTTCCTCTTTTTGATTTACTACACCGACTGAGATGTTGCGTCTTTTGATTACAACGACGATATTTGGCACGGTATTTATTGTTAAGCGTTACGATCTCATTTTTCAAATAATTTCGCGTTTCTGGTTGATCTTCGTTGTTTTTGATTTTTCGCAGAGTGTAAATAGTTTCTTGCTTCCTTATAGAGAACTTTGGCCAGGTATCAGCGAAAGAAATTTTGAAACATTTTTCGCACCAGTTTCGATAACCGTAAAAACGAATATTTTGATTAGAGCAGATACCTTTCATTGTTATAATAGTCACTCGACGAAATAGGAATTTAAAAATTGAAAATTCATTTTTGATATTTGCGTTTAAGATCACTGGCTTCGAATATTAATGTTCAGCAAGCAGGATACGATCGCAAATGAAATTTGATGACAATTTGCTTTCAATAAAATAATTTACTTATACAGATATTCCCGTATGTATAAGCGTGTATATTTTTCTAATTGCGACTGACGCAGGGAAAAGGTTAAACGTTTTACAATATTTCGATTGCGATGAAATCTTTGATACTTCATCGGAATATATCAAATAAAATTTTTCTATTATAAACTTAGGTATCGGCTTAGAATTCTATACATCGGGATGCACTCCGAATAAATCAATTATTCCGTGTCAATTTCGATAAAGACATCGTCTTCATCTTCAAACCGATCAGAAGCCATCGCAGTTACAGAAATTATCATTGAAAACAGAATACTCTGTTGTTCATGGTTAGACTAGACATCGAACCATTGCTTCATGATTTTTTCACAAGTTCCGAATTGTTTCGTTCTCTCCAAACCATGCTCCGATTATTAACGATCGAATTTTGTTTAATTCTATCTAACTTTCGCCACTGGCGATAATTACCGGATCATAATCTTAAATCTATTCGAAAGAACGTAAAGGTTAAAAAATATTTCGTATTCTCTCGAGTAAAATTGAAATTCTTCTAAAACATGCGAGTCGCGAAGACGCTGCGAAACGACTGTCGACTGTTCGTTTCTCGACTTTTCCTTAAGAATTTTTCCAACCTATTATTCGTATTATACAATCGTTCTGAATATCGAAGCTCGTAAAATAAGCCAATGCCTACAAGAGTTTTAAGAGGAAGAAGAAAACTCTTCGCAAGATCGACGTACTATGTAACAAGCGGATACGAGGATACGTTATAACATATTTCGAGAAAACTCTTTATTGGCACGTGATTCAATTTGATTCTCCAATTCGACATACGCTATCGTTTAAAAATCTTATTCTTTTTTCCTTTTACACTTAAAAAACATCTAAATTACTCATCCATTCAACCAATAAAAAGTACCGTGCATCGTATCCGCTTTCTCTAGGATTTAAGTACACTCGTATCTATCTAAAGAATGAGAAAATATAAGAAAGAGGGACGAGGGGAGAGTGTAGGGCTACAGATGGCGAATAGGCGCAATTACTTCGGCTCCTTACGAATTAATACTTTCCATACATTTCATTCATACATAGGGACACGACACGCGCGTATTTAAGGACTAACTAACAAAGGATTGTCTGCTTAAAGGGGTTTCTCATCCGATTCAATGCATCCATGAGGCAGCAATCGCTGTTACACTTTCTATGAAACGTCCTCGAATTTTATTCGAACGCTCTCGTATAATTCGTTTCCCTCGTTACGTACTAATATCGTCGCAGAACGATTTGTGTTCTTTCTCCTGGAGAAAGAAATATTAAACACGATTCCGTTTAAGCGCGTCATGAATGCAGAACTCCCTCGGCCACGACACATTTGCTATCTACCGAGATCTACTATGTACATCAATTCCTTTTAGACATAGCTAATATTTCGTTCCTCGTCATAGTTAAAAAGATTAGTACATTAAGTATAGAGTCGCCGGTAAGAAACGGCGTACGTACGTGCACGCGCAATCGGAACACTCGCTGCATTTCCTTCTCTAGTTCTTTTCTTTTGCTTCGTTCTCGCATCTGTTTTCTTTCTTCCGTGTTTCTCATGTAACACACAGTATACACATATACATACATACACACGATGACGCAACACACGTATTCCATTCTGCTCTGACACCTTCGCCGTCTATCGCAACACCAAACGATTTCTGCTACGAATGAAAATGTCCACATTTTATTTTTTTATTTACGTCTTTTATTCAGTTTAGTCGCCGTTTCCTTTTCATTTCTGCTAACCGAGGATTTGGGACGGGATGGGCCCGGAGTGCACTGCGGCACAAGTGATTCTATCTTCTAAGCCTAACAACAGCTCGATGATCAATTTCGTCGTCGAGTTTTCCATCCCTTTCCCTCTTCTTACTTCCGTTCGCGAAATCAGCTTCCAACGCGATACGGTACCCGACACTCGCCTCGCTTCTGGCCAACTTTCGTGAAAACGCTCGCGGTATTGAACAGCGTTAAAAGCATAGCGTTTTTCTCAAGCGTTAGAAGGAAGATTCTAGCTAATGGAGGGAGTCGGTCGAGGTTTCCGAGTATGTCGACGAAACTTCGAGCGTCTCTTGCATGATAACGTGATACCATATTAACGTTTAAACTAAATTTCTATTGTTTATCTCGCTGAATAAGTTTGACAAGAGGATCGTATGAAATAATCATTTTGATAGAGGTAAGGCTTAGTGCAGAATGGATTAACTCGAAGACTTGATTGAAGCAATTAACTCTTTCGTTAACACAGGCACATACGCTACGAAGGGTAAAAAAATTCCGACAACGAAGACACGTTGCAGAGTTAACGACATTTCGCTATTCGTAAACTTGAGATCAATCTTTTTTCAGGCAGTGGAAGTAGAGAGAAACTGAGCAATCAAAACGAACGTTTTTCTCTTCATTACGCATAATCAGACGGAAGAAACGTAAAACTAGATTTTATGCACGATGGCAATACCTTCGTGCTTTGGCACATCGTTACGATACGTCGGAATCGATAAAACATTGTTACGAATCTTTTTTCGCAGCAAAACACTCGGAGCAATGAAAACAGGTATCGAAGAGAAACGTCGCTGTAAAACGCGAACGATTGTGCGTTTTGATTATTCGATTACTCGTATATACTTTCTATTCCATCTTTTAAACACTGTGCGTCTTTGTATTATAAAAAATACCAATTCGCGTTTCAGAAATTGTCTTGTTTCTTTGCTCTTTGTACGATTGTTAAAATCGTTATTAAAGTTATTATTGATAAAATCGACGAGTCGTTAAATCTGCAATGAAATTATTGAAATTAACGCGACTGAAATTATTCGAAGAGCAGATATAGTTCGGAGCAACGATCATTTAAGATCGTATAAAAAGAGGAGAAAAAGTGTATTCTTATCCTATCGAAGAACACGCTTCACTTTTCCTTCGAACCGATATCAAAAACCTTTGATTTCGTTCTCCCGTTCTTTTTGCTTCTCCTCGGTGTCTCTTTCTTTCGTTCGTTCTCTCGTTTTCTCACTTCC
Source organism: Bombus pascuorum (assembly GCF_905332965.1). Taxonomy (NCBI): domain Eukaryota; kingdom Metazoa; phylum Arthropoda; class Insecta; order Hymenoptera; family Apidae; genus Bombus; species Bombus pascuorum. The sequence goes on along the minus strand of NC_083499.1, from coordinate 10,098,008 downwards.
TCTAATATCATAGTTAAAAATCAATGATTAGTTACCAGAACACAAGGCACTTGGCTTAAACATCGTACATATTTTTATTCTTTTTTCTTCATTCTTTTTTAATTTCTTTCGTTAGTCGCTTGCTTTTGGTGTAGCTCGGTGTTGGGATAGCTTGCGCAGGACGCACCGCATACACGAGACGAACGACGCGAGACATCGATTATGTTCACTGTAATCGAGAAGCAGCTGACTCGATTCACTACCGCTAGTTACTATTTACAATGTGTTTACAATTGAAAAATATCGTTATAATATATCTATTGCACACTGAAAATACCAACATTGTTTTGTTTATTAAATCGAGTTTCGTAAGACGTCAATAGCGAATAAATTAATCGACTGATAAATTAATAAAATATTTTAGGTGTTTAAAATTAAATAATTGTAACTCGATGAATAATAAAAACAGAATTGAATATATCGAAGTAAATTGAAAAAAGTCATCGAAAAATATAATGATAGAATAATCATCTGCATTGCGTTTCGTTGCTCCTTAAGTTATACTCAATAACTCACGGAAAATTAAATATCCTTGTTTCTTAAGAATCTTTTTTTTTAATTTGCTACACGTATGTAAGATTATTTCTGTAACAAGTTTAATTAGAAACAATGGTAGTAAGTCGTAACTCCAAAGAACATTTACATCATATAAAAAATTCTATATACTATTTACCATACTAATATTTCGTTTCTCCTCATACGAAAGTTTTCGAATAGATGCACGAATAACGATTAGCTACATTCTTTTCTCGAGAAATGTACATTCAAATGAAGTTCCATTTAGCGCTACATCACATCGATTCCTCTACTAACCGCTAAATTAGCAACAATGACGTTAATATCGACTAAAATCGTTCATTTCGCGTCTCGTCGTCGGTTGCAGAGTGCCTTGCGACGTATGATGGAAATAACACGCAGCAATTACTCACAATATCAATAGAAGAAAATAGTCCATATGTATGTATATATATACATATATATCGCCACATACATATATATATATACTACGTATGCAATGCAGTTTTAATATATATTATATACATATATTACGTATATATATCATATATCATATATTATACATATAACATATATTTAATATATAATATACATATATATACATATATTTATTTATTTATTTATTTCATATATCCATTGCTCATCATCCATATCCATTTATAAACGACGGTTAGATTATACATTACATCTGAGTATTAAAACATCATTTCCTTCTTTCTATTTCATGCTTGTCTTGAATTTCCCGCAGCGGTATTATTCCACGGTTATACACATCTTTTTTTAATATTCTGTTGCACTCGTGAGCCAGGGTTTTCGGTAAGTTTTGCTCAATATCATCGAAAGGACAAACATCCGGATCGGCCGATCGAGGAAAAACCGAAGTTTCGTTCAGCTAATCCGTGAACAATTTCGTCGACTTATCTCGAGACACGCGAATCGTCGAATTTCCGCAACAGGCGGATCGGTGTTTCAAATTCGATCGATCGATCGTGATTGGTTCACGTGCAATGATCAAAAACTCAACCAATTTTGTCAAGAATTTGATGTATAAGTTGATCGACGGTTCGACGATTGCCTTGCAAAGGATCGACGATCGTTTCATTGCAAAATATCGAAGTACATCGATAAGAATTTAAACGAACACGATGACGACAAGTCGACTGTTGGGAGTTTTACATTGTTGAAAAAACTGAACAATTGAAGCAAGCAACTGCTTCCCCCGTTTTCCAAAAATCAGTCCTTTCCATCTGCGTTTCCTTTTATCGCGTACCGAAGCCCCACCGCTCACGATTCCGAAGCGCGAGCTGTTGTTTCCTTTTTACTCTTCCTCTTTTCTATTTTATTTTGTTTCATTTCAACGAACAACATCGAGATTTAAACCGCGACCTATCGCAAAGCGCGTGGTCGCTGCCTACTCCCTGCACGTAATCGGCGCCCATATATATATAAATATATATATATACGAATATATATATTTATACATGTATAAGTATTTATATATACAAATATATATATATAAGTATATATATATCCCCACATATCTATATAATAATTAATAATAATTAATAGTTAATAATAATAATATCGCCCTTTCATATCCAATATGTATATATATATATGTGTGTATATTAAATAAAATCGTATGTACGCAATATAATGTATAATCACTAGACCAATGTATATTAGTATCGCTCTTCGAACGTAATACTGATGCATAGAAGCTCGTCACTCCGGCTAAGCCTAACTAGCGCACATCAACATCGATCCGATCGTTTCTCCCGTCATCGATGGAATCCTTCTTCCTGCCCTCAATTTTCGTCGATGCTTTTGCCGGACCTCGAGCTCCTCGATTTTTGTCGACTGACGTTAAAATCAGAAACGTGCGCGTCTATGAACTCTCGTTGATCCATCTGTTTATAAGCTTGTTCAAATATTCACAATTCGCGCAAGGGCGTCGTAGCACCTCGGTCAAAGACTTCGTTAAAACTTCGTTAAAACGACGAAAAGCAAGCGGTTACATCGTGGCTATCGACAGACTAAAGAGGTATACCTAACACAGTGATCGATTCGAAATTTTCACGAGGCCATGCGTAACTGGACAAAATCGACGCTCTTCCGGTTTTCATTTATTTAAAGGATCGACAAAGAGTCACAGACGCGCGCATTCGGTTTCAGAGGATCAGCTGCGACGTTTGTGCCGTCTTTGTTGGCCGAAGACCAATGTGGTGGAGTCGCGTGTCGAGGGGTTTTCATGCCTCCTATGGGGGTCTTTCGTTCCTCTCTCCTCGTAGATCGGAGAGGAAAGTTAGTTTAATAGGCCTTCGAATCGATTTTCGATCGTTTTCGTCGACGACTCGGTACCACATCGCGCTTCAAATTGACTGAACTGTGTGTAAATGTGTGGAAAGCCACGCTATCGTTTCTCATGAGCTGATTGTATAGTATAGAATGTGAAACTGCGTGAAAGCGCAGTCGAAAAAGAATCGTTCAAATGGAAGAATTTATAGAATTAGTCCAACTAGTCTATACTATATTAATGAGAAATTTGACGAAGAAAGGTTGAAAAGCAACGTTCAAGTTTATTTAGATACTTGATAAGTAAGGCTAGTAAAAATATTGCTCACGAGGGACGATCACGGGACGTTTCGTCTGCAAATCCCTTAAAGTGGAATCCCTCACTCGGCCAGCTGTAGTTAGCGCATACGTCATCTAACACAATTAATAATATATTGTCCATATTGCTTATGGCACCAACTTTTGAGCGATATCATTGCAAATTTTTCTTCTTTCTTTCTTTGTTTATTTGTTGTAGAGTTACGAGAGGTTCGTCTGCGCTTTTCCCGGCGTAGCCTCAAAATCGGCTACCTCGATATTCTTTCTTTCACGCGAGTTTTGAGCAAAAGACAATACAAGAGTCGGAGAGAGAACGGTGTTTTTTTTTCCTTTTCCTTCTTTTCTTTTTATCGTTTCGTTTAAAAGACTAACCGTGACGAGGATATTTTAATGTATACAGCTACACCTTACAGGTAAGAACTAGTTGAGCAGAGAAGTGGAAAAAACAACGACAGCGCGGACACGCGTCCACACCGATATTGCTACCGAGCACACGTTTCTTCTTTCACTCTATCGTAATAATTATTGCGATAATAACCGTGCGATAAAAATGTCCGTGTCACATGAATACTCTGGACCGTGCTGTTCTCACGTTCTCCATATATTCGCGATTTTTTCACGACAGCAAAACGGATCAAAGATAAGGGCTGTCTAGGACAAGGGATCTTTGAACACGAAATCGAAAGATTGTTCGTATCGAACGAATGAAAATCGAATAATCGAAGGGTTCGAAAAATCGAACGAATCTAATCTCACAAAGTTGTCAGGCAAAAAAGACAGAGAGACGACGATGGTTTTGTCTGAACGAGATCAAAGATTCCCAATGCCTCGCGTTCTACGAATTTATTTCTTTCCCTTTTGTTTCTCTTTTTCTATTTCTCTCTTCTCTTACTTTTTTTTTGTTCCGTTATCTTTGTGTATTTAGGATCGAATCGATCAGTTCTCATGTGAAACGCGACATTACGTATCCGTGGCTCACCTACAGCTGACCATGCTTCGAATACATTTAAAAACACTATTAACAATACATTTCGTTTTTTGTTTCTCCGTCGTAGTAAAAGTTATAATAGAGAATAGTATTAACATCAAATAGAAGAGTATAAAGAACCATGCTGGCGTATAGAGATAGATATTAAAGTAGGTAATAGGTAAGAGGACGATAGATTACGATATCAATATAATCCAATAAATAACTTTTCACTTGTTTAAGAGTAGTTTTTTTTTCTTGCATAAACGATGATGATCATTTAGTAGACTTTTTTTTCATTTTAATACAGTATTTTGAGCACATTCCTCAGGTGTATAACCACGCTACACTTTCTTCGCCGAGTTGTACCAATATATTTCGCAACGTCACCTCGCCATTGCTTCGATTTGATTTATCGACGATATGAGACATATCTGTTTCTTTTCGCAGACATACGAGTTATGGTGTGTTAATAAATTATTAAATAAAATTCGACTAATGAAAATCAATCACATTCACGATGAACAATGGTAACGATAGACTCGAAGACACTATGTTGCCTTGGTCTGCTTAATCATTTAAATTAACTACGAATATAATATATATTAAAATATCGTTAAATAATTTTGTACTTCGTCGAAGTTTCAAAATTAATCAGCGCATTGTGAAATAATTTAAACTATACATTTTTTTTTTTAACACTTAGATAAATATAATCGATAACGTCTAGTACGATATTAAATAAATTGCGTAACAATTTCGTGCTCGATAAAAATTAAACTAAACTTTTCAGGTCGTGCTTAAATAAGATTTTTGCTAAAAATCAATTTCACTCGGTCTGGATAGTCACATAGAATTAAATATAATAAAATTAATCTCCGAATTCGAATCCGCTACGCTTTTCGTTCGGCTGTACCATTTTGCCGGTAGAAACAAAAAATTTCATACGATGAACGTAATCCGTTTCGTCGTCAATCTATCTCCATTCACTCGATGTTATCCGCTAACTCGACTAATGGCAGTACAATATCGGTACAACTCACTAATTGATGGCACGGGTCCGCCTATGTACAAATATGTAATACCATATACCACATACCATTTAAATACATCACATATTTATCATTTTTTTTTTTTTTTGTTATATATATATTCTCCATATAGATATATATATATATCATTCTTTTTTTCTGTGACGTGGAGGGACTCGTTTGTACAATTCATGCATATATTCGTTACTGTTTCATTGCTTCGTTTTATCGTACCTTTCCTCAAAATTCTGAGTAATCAGCCTCCAGAATTGCCTCTTGCGTTTACATTTGCCAAACAAATCCAGAGAGTGTGGCCAAGCTTGGAACTTTCTCGTTACAGGAGAAAGAACGTAGAATAATTACATTTTATTAAGTACACATAATCTTACCCAAGAAGGCTGATTAAAAGCTAACTAAATTTTAAGTACATAATCACTTTGTTTTTTCTTAAATTCGTAACGCAATTTAATAAGAATTATTTAACTACGAAATTAATTCGGTTGTATTTTAACAACTAACGATCGTGATCTCTGGATTTGATCTCGCTGCTGTGTAATATTTTCAACATTTTCTTCTTCTTTTTTCCCCTTTCTCGACTTCTCGTTTCTTTCTTTTTTTTTTTTTTATCACTAACTACGTCGTGTTTCACCTCGAATCGATTCTAAATCTGATTAAGAGTTAGATTACGTACATATAATAAGAATTACATTAGTAGAAACGTAGTTTCTGTAACAAGTGTATTGTCTTAAATGATATGTTTGCTAATTTTGTTGCATTGCGACTTATGACCCGGACCTGTGGTCGGGATTCACATATATAACAGTTTTACACCTTAAATGAACTTATTTTTAAATACTCGAATCACCTAGGATCTTAGTTAGTATAATTAATTATAGATTTCTAGGATTACGCATCTTATTCGACTTATTTCTTTTTCTTTCTTTCTCTCTTTTCCTTTCTTTCTTTACTGGAGGCCGTTCACTCAGAGTTTACAAAATCGTGTGTTCTTCTATGGTCGTAAAAGAGGTATACCCATGGGCCGTAAGTATCCGTGATATTCGCGATTTAAGATTCGAAAATAAGTACATGCGTCGAACGTTTGAACGATAAAATACTGCTTCGATTTAATTATTCTTCATTGCTATCAAATGTGGTCAACGTGATAAAAATATTTCTCTCGAACGAAACGATCGCTCGTTGCGTGTCTGTGGAACGATATTTAGGTATCTAGGAAACAAGGATTCGTTATTTATCAACGGTTTTCTCTTTTTTTCGAGAGATGATTTTCTTTCTTTAAATAGATAGAACGGTGCCCTTGGCCATACGCCTTTCTTTTCTTTTTTTTCTTTTTCCATCGATACGCAATTCTTGTCTGTAAATGAACGAATGGTGCGTGGCCGGAACGTTTGTCGTTTGAACAGCGCGTTACACATTTCTTTCTTGATTTCATTTTCGTCGGTAGATCAGGGGGTTGAGAAGGATTGGAAAGGGAAAACATGGAAGAAACACAAGACACACACGCATAAAGGACAGACGATTCTCTCGTAAGCTTAAAATCCAACGAATCTGCTCGAATGCGGAACGTCAAACGGAAGTATCTCTCCTTTCTCCTAGATCTTTCTCTCCTTCTGTTTCGAAACGTGTTTGTACGTTGTTTGTAACGATATTCTTTGCTCGCGTATTTTTCAGACTAAAAAAGCAACATTGGAAAATGTCAAGCAATCCTTTCTTTCGTTCACTTTTCTCTTCCTTTCTCCCCTTTTGTTTTCGTTTAAAACTTGGCAGATTCTTTAAAAGCATCCTCAGTCACTTGCATCTCTTTTTTTCGCTTTTTTCCCCTTTTTACACGTGAAAAGTTTAAAAAGTTAAAATGTATATCGTGGTTTTTTAATTCCTTTTAATGGTAAAAGTTAATAAGAAGAAGAGTGTTAACAATAACAATATCTTTAAAGGTAGAATTAGAGCAGCTACGATCGGCGGACAAATCTGAACGACAATCTCTCGAGTGACGTCGGCCAATGGATACACATGTATACGTTTTAGCGTTCACACGTATCGTGAAACGTAGCTCGAGTACGTGTCAACGCCACGTGTAGCTTTTCTCGTATATTTGTTTCTCGTATATCTTGTAAAATTTCGCCGAGAACGATGTTCCTATATATACATTTAAAACAATCAAACAACGTAACTAAAAACAAGCAACATAGAATTTCTGCCGTTCAGGCCGAATTTCGTACGCCGATGTAAATATTAATTAAACGATATAATTGCTAAATAATCGCTAACATAATTATTCTTTAATTAAATTACATTTGTACTACCTATCGGATAAAGTTTCGAAACATAAAGGTGAGACAACGTATTGTCAACACCACGGTAACAATTTATAAAATCAACGCAAACCATCGTTTAAGGCACCTTACATACAGGAACATCGTTGAATTCCGTTAAAACGAAAGGATAAAAATTTGCGAAACTTGTATCCAGGCGATTCACCGTCATTGTCTCGAGGGTCTCGCCTCGTAGTCCCTAGTAAGGTAGAAAATCAAGCCAAGTATATATACTTTATTTATAATATAGATCCCTCCTAAAACAACCTAAAACCTATAACCTACGTATTTTTTTTTTTGCGTTAAAATTCATTCGAATTGTACATACAGACACTGACGTTTAGAATTATGTACAGACATGTACACGAATTATGTACACATAGAGTGATGATCTAACGCGATCATTGTTAGTCGAATAATAATCCGTCTGTTCTTTTTCTTATCTCTTACTTTTTCTTTTGTTCGCATCTTGATTTATTTAAATAAACACTCTCTGCCACGTGTCTGCGTTAGATGCGCGTATATATAATGTATTCATGGCTGTATGTATAATTAATTTATGTTACAGTTCGATCGCGATCGCACGATCGATCGCGGCCCGAAGTGAAACTTGAACAACGTGTCTCTCTTTCTTAATCTTTTTTTTTTTTCTTCTATAGAGGACTATATCTCACCTAGGCTACGAGTCATCTTCAAATTACATCGATCTGTTTATACATATGTATAATATGTATATATATAATATATATTAAAATTTATTCTGACAAATATAGTTAATATATATATTATATATATTAAGTAACAGAGGTAACAAAAATCTTGGGGAGCTTCAACAAATCTACGAACGTTTTCTCTTGACGATTGATCGCTTTACATATCGACATTTAAATACGCTAAATGTAAATTTAAACTAAGTAGAACTAGAGCGAACGTGCAACAAGTCGTATTAATTTTAGAAGGACGGGATGTGCTCGCGAACCGTTTATAAGATCGTTACCTTACGTGCTTTTTTAAAAACAAGATCAATTTTAGATTAAGTTCGTCTTATATTACACTACGTTCATGTTATATTTAACCAATTAGCTTTATACTTCGATATATACCTCTCTTTATTCTAATCGTCTTGTTTACCATTCGAATCTCGTTGAAAAATATCCGAAAGAAAAGATTCTTCTAATTCGAAGGTTAAACGATTCGATTCGTAAGCCGATCTCGTCTACGATACACCAAAAAAAAAAAAAAAAAAATAATAAAAGAAGTAATGAAGAGTAGATAGTGAAGAAAAGACGATTAAAATTAATCTAAAATGTTTAAAAAATGACAAAGAGGCAACAGGTAACAGTTAATGTCTTGTGGCACAATCCTGGGAACATTTCACGTGCATATAGCCATAATAGGTACATCGAAAACTGCGAATAATCGTTCAACGCGTTACATCGCACTAAATCGTGGCTAATTCCCTTATCCTGACTCATCCAGTCAGGTTTAAACCTCTGCTAGATTGCTACTTAAAAAAAAAAAAAGAAAGAAAAAAAGGAAATACTTAAAAACACCAGCCAGTGTGTAGCTCGTGTAGGACACGATCTTTCCTGTAGGCCATTTGGTTCGTCGATGACGTTTTCACGCGTCTCCAACATCCTCTTTCGTTAATCGACAAAACGAAAATGATCAATAAAACAGACGGAAAGCTTGCACGTTCGATTATTATCCCATAGACAAATCCAACCGATCGCTGTTGACCGCTGCCGTTGCTGGACTGTCGCGATGTTTCGTCCATCCCTCGTTCGACACGAAATGGGGGACTTCCGTTACCCTGTCTCCTCGTTGAACAGAGATTCGACTACGGCTGCGAAGTATAACACCTACGCGATATCTCTATCCTCCTTTCGTCATTTTCAGTATCTAGATTTCTTTTCAAAAATTAGAATTTCCATTCTGATCGTACTTATGTCATTTGTTTTTCCTTTCAACGGTGTCTGTTACTAACAAAGGATAGAGGTACCTCGGGATAGCTTCATCCTCCGATGCACGTGTTCCTCACCTATGTATGACCGCTTATGTATAACTTATGGTATGGCTGGTCTGGTAGAGAACACGCGTCATTTCGTTTCGCTCAAGTCCATAGCGCGTACAAGAGGTATTTCTCATTTTCTTCGTTTAATTTGTTTCCTTCTTTTCATTGTTCTTGGGACTATATTATCTATCATATGGAAGTGTCCGTTTTTCATTTACAACTCGCCTAGAACGTCAGTTAACGTTTTGCCTCTGCGTAGGAGGTTTCGAGACACGACTCTCTCTCTCTCTTTCTTTCTCTGTAGATTGACACTGGAGTCACTAACTTTTTACGCGTTTTCGTCGTGCCATCGACGATCCTTCGACGATCGTGATTTATTGTTTTCTAGTTTTAGTTTCTCTTAGTAGTGCCTGCCTATTAACGTAGCGCGACCGTAAAATACTTTCCTACCGTACCGTTACAGCCTTCGTTAAGGTAACTTTAGTTGAACCGGCTGGTCATCGTCCTATGGTGGTCTGAGCCGGGTTGGGTTGTGCCATAAATGCGCTTGATTCTGAGCGCCGGTGTCACTATTGCTGGGAGGCAGTTGTTGCTGATTGAAGTCTTGGGCCTGCGATGAAACGCTGCTTGATTGTTGTTGTTGTTGTTGCTGCTGCTGCTGCTGCTGCTGCTGCTGCTGTTGCTGCTGCTGCGATTGTTGTTGCTGTGGTTGTTGCTGCTGACGTTGTTGTTGGGATTGCTGCACCTTCGATTGCTGCTGTGCAGGCCTTTTAGATTCCTGTCCCGTTGAATCGGGCGAGGGTACCGGCCTGTGAGATTTCATGTGTGCGCTTCTGCTTTTCACTTTGTTGAAAACTCTGCAAAGACAAATCGAACGATCGTGTTAGTTCAATCGACGATTTACTGTCGGAATTAAGTTTGAACGGATTAGACCGTAGATAGGTAAATGTAAACACGATGCCTGGGATCGGTACATAACACACAGACTATGCGAATCAAAGAAATTGAAGCTATCGAGATGTGGGCAACATTAATAGTATTGTATCGAAAGGGGATCTTTCATTTTGTTTTTGTAATCTCCTTTCTCTTTGATAAATTGGTGTATAATTTCGATGATTTTGAGTATTTGTAATTCTTGTCGAACGTATTTTCAACGATGTGTTCGGTATTCATGATCGTGACGACAACGACGTATGAACATTGAGCTAATTAATGACAGATCATGCGTATGATGCGCTGCAACATTAATTATCGATTCCATGGTAATGCAAGCATTCTAAATATTTATTGTCGGAATTATTCACCTTGACGTGCGACGTGTAACCGTATTGGAACGATTGCAATTCAAATGAACGAGATCGAAATGCTGGTTTAACAGAGAAAGGAATGTAAGTGACAGCAACGTAAACGTAATTTAATGAGGCGAATAACAAATTTATTAAAAAATTATGTCGAGCAAGGAGATACAGATGTATAATATTTTTCACAATGCATTTCTGAACGATGGAAAAGAAAAAGAAAGAAAATTTGATTTACGTATCATGGTCATATACGCTACTACGTATCGTTAGAAATTTTCCACTATTTTCTCTACATTATATGTACATCGATGTTTCTGTAACATTTTTGCAATATTTCGCAACATTGCAATTAAATTCTAGATTTGAAACGTATACGTTCAGGCAAATACATCGATTTCATTATGCTATTATGCACAGAGCGTTGCAAGCAGATTTTTAAACAAATTAATAAATCTCAAGACAAAAGGAATTAAAAGTAGAGGACAGAGACGATTAACAATACCGTTTTAATAAATTTGCCGCAAAATACCTATGGTTGTTGAAAACATATGTACCAAGCAATTTATATGAGTATATTATATAAAAAATAGTGCGTTTTCATTGAACATATCAAACTTGCTGCAATAGCATATTGCATAATTATTGTCTTACGTTAATACATAGTAAGTAAAACACTTATTAAAAAGCGGCATTAACAGTATCTAGCAGCAAGTAGGATACAAGTATCGTAATGAGTCTTTTTGTGAAAATATGTTTGTAGTACAGAGTGCTAATGAATATCAAGGATATCTTTGGCTTCTTCAAATCATCTTTCCATCAACTTCTATTTTCTAAACACTTATTTTGCAACTTTAACGTTATAACAATTTTTCAAAAATCGTTTAATCCAAGAATTCACTTTAAATCCCAAAGATTCTTTTTCCTGTAAACAATAAATTTAATCTGTCTCTCCTTTAATTATTTAATTATAATATTAAGTAACATCCCTTCTGGAACTACTATTAACAAAATATCCCTGTTATTCACGAACTCTCCGTTGAGTATACGACACGTAACCGAAATTCGAATCTACAAAAACGAGCACTGAGAAACTCTACGTGGTTTGAGATAAAAAAAAAAAAAAAAAAAAAAAAAGGAAGAAGACGAGATAATTTAATGCAGGAAGGCTCTCTTTCTTTCTCGGCCTGTTTCTCTCGCCCTCTAAAAAAAAAAGCAAAGGTGTTCTCTATAGTTGTGCTTGCGCCGATACTTGCCGCTTGTAACCCGTCGTGTTAATTAATTCGCTTGTGTCAGTGGCTAGCCGTCGGTTATTTTATTCGAAATGGACTTAATTTTTTGTTTAGATTAGAGATTGGAGACTTACTTCCCGCAAATCTTGCAGGGGTAGTGAAGTGGGGTGGGCACGGGTAGTTGTTGCTCAGAACTAGTGTGAGTTTGTGAGTTGGTGTTGACTGTGGCGTGGCCGGTATTGCCGGTTTGGGCGGTTTGGGTGCTTCCGGCCATCGTTACTGTTACACTTCCGCTAAAGCTCTGACAACACAAAGAAACACAAAGCCAAAATAAACAACACAAACAAACAACAACACGTACGACGACGACGACGACGATGACGACGACGACGACGACGGACAGAGATAAGTAAACGCACAAAACGTGTTTGGTTTTAACGCAACGCACAACGCGCTCGTACCTTGTGAGAAGAAAGCGTGAGAGAAAAGTAGAAACGACAGGTCCAACAACAAGTCACATGCGACACTTAAACGTTCACGCGTTATCTACGCGTGTCGAGTGGTCACGCGCTGTACGTACAAATCGAATACGAATCGATCATTGTGAATTTTTGTAGATTTTCGCTCACATATTACGTATCCGAGTTAGATTTTTCAAATTTCCAGTACTTTCAGGTATTTTCTTCTAATAAAAATGCCGTTTCATGCATGCATTTCTTTGAAAATGAATTTCTTTGCTTATTTTACTTCTCTTGCAATAAAAACAATATAAATTGTTAGATCGTTTTAATATTTTTTTAAAATATACTATTTAGCGCAGTAACAATATTTGCTGTAAATAATATTCAATTTGAACGATTCGTATTCAATACTCGACGAGTAGTTAGTTTAATAATTAATAATTGAAAAAAAATAAAAATAATACAAGTTCAATGAAGGATACATTTAATAGTCTCGATAATCGTCTAGACATTTAAAGATCGATCTATGCTTGTTGTTAAAAAAAAAGATATATATATATATATAAAAGAATATTAAAATGCTCGATATTATGTCATATATTCCTAATCAAAAAGAAGCGGTGACATTAAGTTATATTCAGCAGCTAACAAACTCTGTTACTCTAATACCTTATTTATTAAAATCGTAATATTTGTTATCGTTTGGAGTTACTCGGTCTCATTGTATCAAATAAAGCTTGTAGGTAAAAGATAGAATACATAGAGGGTAATATAAAGTAATGGTACTCACATCGGGGCAGTCGTATGCGAATAATCTCAGCTCTCCGTCGCTAGTGGTCAGAGTAGCCGAGTTTTCTCTCTCGTTTGTCTGTAACTGAAGAACAAGTTCTACGTGAAACGAAAAATCAAACTTCATACAAATAAATGTTAGATACAAATATCACAATATTTAGAAATGTTACAATCGTGATAATTAAATAGTCTTCGATCTTTATAGGATATAAATACAAGGATAATTTTCTATGCTTTAAAATCACGTTAAAATTGCAAGAGAATTCTTTGTCTGTATATTTAAATGTCCCTTAAACGCATAAGCATCCGTGATTTAACAATAATATTGTTCGAATCTCGATTGAACTTACCAGAGTGCGGTGAATAACAGATTTGTTTTCGCTGAAGTCCATCTCCGTGACCGATGCGATGGCGTCGCGAAGCTCCCTAGTGTCCTTGGAATCCTTGCTCTCTGTCTTAATCTTTGGTTTACCGTGGCGAACACGCAGTCTCCTGTATTCGTCCGGGCACAGCCTCTTCCACAGATAATAGAATTGCACGCATTGTTTCGCGGACTTGCCACCCACGTCTCGCGAGATCGCAGAGAAGTCCTTGTTGTACTTCAACAGGCCCTGGTAGAATGCGTCCATTTCCTGCGACGTCCATCGGTCGGTTTCGTGGCACTCGTAACTCAGCAACGGATGTTGCGCTGGTAACGGAGGCGTCGGTCTCATCAACTTTAGCATTGCTTCCTAGAAACGAACAATGAACCACGTTGATACTATTAATTAAAGAATTTAACAAAAGAGAGACATCGAGAAGATGAGAAATCCTAACTTTCTGTATTTGGAAAAGTTTCATACTAAGAGTATTTGAGTATTTGACTAAGTTGAGATAAGTTTATGAAAATGACTAAATAGAAGTTTGACAGTTAAGATAAAATAAAATAGTTACGTATTAGTAACTATTAGTTAGAGAATATGCGTTGATTTCTGTGCATGCAAGAGAATAAATGATAATGAAATATGGAAATACAAAGATGTATAAAGATGATGATATTTCTTTACTTTAGAACAGGAAGATATAAATCTATTCGATACTGTTTGCGAGTTAATTGAAATGTTTCAAAGAATAACAAACAGCGAACGATCGGACGTTGAATTTGATATAATTTCGGGCTATATGTAATTGATGAGAAACTTGAAAACGAAGGAAAATATAAAGTATGGAATATAGACAATGAGAATGATATTGTATGTACATAGAACATAGCAGAGACAGAATAGCATAGATCGAGTTCAAGGGAAAGATGTAATTTTTTAATAATCGTGGATATGTCATGTATTTTGTATAAACAACCCCAATGGATAAAATTACGAAATGTATGAAATATGTGAAAATTAGACACTAGCTATATACAATTTTTTTAACCGTTTTGTTTTCAACTACAATAATACATTGCTCAAAATTGTATCAAGAGAAAAAGAAAAGCGAAAAAGGATGGTATAGGAATTTTAGGGATAATGGAAATGGAATAAAGGAATTAAACTGAAAGAATCGTACATGAATATTTCCTTTGCACATGTGCAGCAGATGAAGCGCGTATTCTTTGTTCCTTCCTCCACCTGGTACCGCAGCGCAGCATGCAAATTGTAGGTACATTTCCACTGCAAAAACAAAAGTTTTTTGCTTCAGATACAAATTCGTTCGCGCGGAAACAACGCATTCTCTGGCGTGAAAGCGTAAACTAAATGTAATTTGTATATCTGTAGCGCGATGATATTGCAAACGTTTTACGTATTATTCTCGTCTATTTTATTACAATCTACGTTTATGGATAAAGTAATCTACTTATTCTTTTAATGTATTCTCTGTGATGCCATATAGAAACATTGGGAAACATTAATCAACGAATATCGATTATTTGTTTCGAGTTAATTTCATGGAAAATAATAATTATTACAACTGCGTTTCTTACGAAATTATTGCATATGTAATGCGCGGTTGTGTAATCACATCCTATATACAAAATGATACTTTTGATGAGAGATACACTGTACGATCATTCACATAACCATCGTTTATATAACCAATACCTTCTTAATTCAAGAATGTATATATACAAGCCAGAGATAGTATTGTTCACTGACATTACGCCTCTAATACAAACGAGAGACTCGGAGGAAAGAAGGTACAAAAATCTTCAATTTGAGAAACCGTGGATCATATAGAACTTAATTAAAAAAGCATCAAAACATTTTTACATATGTACACATATTCGTAAAAGCTTGGAACTTCCCAATAAAGTTCTCTAGCTGAATACCTATAATTGTAGATATTATTTTTTATATCCATTTCGTCAAAAAAAAAAAAAAAAAAAAAAAAAAAAAGAAAAAAAAAGAAAAGGAAAAAACATTTATCCCATTTCTCTCTCATAAAAAAACTCTCAATAAACCCAAGTCTCTCATAAACCAAATCCAATATCTTTTAAAAGCCGCAATTACTTACGTTCATTATCTGTCAGCACGTTATTTATACCAGGATCCCAGAGCAGATGATCAGCTTCAGGCTCCCCCTTTCCTCTATCTCCGTCACTCCCAACCGGCGGTATCGTCGCTTGGTACCTCGTCCCGATATTAATTCTCGGCGGAGGTCCATCGTTCCCTTGCGAATCATCCGAACTGAAGTCAGAATCCCTTTCATACTGATGCAGCCTGGCGTACAGTCCAGGTCCAGGTCTAGAAGGATCCAAAATCGGTGGAGGCGTGTAGCTACTATCCCAATGTCGATCGCAGGCCTTCCTCAATCTCGATGGATACGAATGTGACGCGTTCGCGTACAATCCTCCATCCATACGAGGCCTTTTTCTGCACTGCCTAACAGGACTGCCAGTTGGTACGTTACTGGGATTAAGGAAAACATCCTCGTCCAGAAGCTCTTGCTTGATCTGCTCCACCGGAATAGGCAAGTTTCCACTGACCGTTTTCTGTCTCATATTATTACTCTTAATCACATTTGTATGTATAAGAAATTTCGTCGGATTCACCACTTGCTGTTGATTGAACTGGCCAGCGTTGTACTGATGGTTGGTCTGCACGTTTAGGCCGAGATTTACAGTGACAGGTTCCATCTTCGGAGTCGTCAGCCGCATCTCTTTCTTGAAAGTCAACGCCGGGCTCAGAGAGCTCGTGTGCACCAGCACGTTCGTCTTTTGCAGCCCAGCCGTCTGAATCAGCTTGAACTCCCCGTTGTTATCTACCACGATACCAGTTAGGCTACCATTACCCATCCCGATGTCGACCAAGTTTTGGCTGGTGATGAACTTGTACGATTGAAACTCGAATCGCCTACGGCTGGCTGTCGTGAAATCCTTCGGAGTGGACGACAGTAGTGGGTCCTCCGAGTTGGGCATCATCTGATTCTGGAGAGCGTGATGTGGCGACACAGGGAAGCTGGTGCCCGTGAACGACACTGGTCCTGGTGACGAGACCGAAGACGGTGGTAACGAGGACAGTGGCGACGGTGCTGGGGTCGCCGACAAAGGGCTTGGCAGTGGAGAATGCGGATTCGGTGAACCGGATCCGTATAGATCAGCGTCTGCTTCGGATTCAGTTGGCAATACTTCGCTCAGAGCTTCCTCCACCGCCGCCGCAGAGGACATCGTGGTCGCGTAAAAAGCCGCTGATAAAGGTGACGATACTTGTCTCACGCTCTCCGGGTCCGCTTGAGGACTCAATAGAGGGAAGCTTCCGGTTAAAAGGCCTTCTTGGCTCGCTGGTGGCGTTGGATATGTGAAACTTGGACTGTCGTGTCTCGTTAAAGGCGATGGCAGAGGAGACTGGGTTGGTAACGTGTGCGGGCTTTCTGTATATTGGGCACCGTAAGTACTGAATTCGGCTAGCGAGTCTGGTAACGGCGAGTTGACCAGTGCTTGTAAGTCGGGATTCACCGTGTGCTGAGATGGGTATCGGTCCTCCATGGTGATATCTTGTAACTGCTCGGCAGGTTGTTCTTGCAACAGGCTCGTTGTCTGAAACTGAATGGTTTGGTTTTTCTTTGTTTATTCAGTATACTAGAATTATTAGTAATTTGTTAGACGGTTATTATACGATGACACGATTTTCTGATTGCTCTCAAATTTCGTATTGCTATTCGTGTTTAATATTTCCTAGAGTGTATTGAAATAATTTCATAAAAATCCGCCGAAACATTTAAATCGATCAAACCCATAAACTATAGAAATTCTTATTCAAAAAGTAACATTGTCCTAAGTTCCACCTACGACACCAATCCTCGTTCTAGAAATTCTCATCAAAAATTGAATTTTCCAAAGGATTGGGGATGAAAAATTCGCGGAATAAAAGCGTTCCAATGGCACGTCGATGAATGCAGCTATTACGGTGGAATTTCATAGGTCAGACGTTAATGAGTCTCCTCGACGACGAGAGAAACACGACGAAGAGAGAGAGAAAGGAAGAGCGTGCAAGATATCCGATGGATAGGTGGAGGACACAGACGGAAACGGTGCTTTCCAAACGGTACAAAGCATCGTCGACGTCACCGTCGGTGCAGTTGGTGCCAACTACTTAGATAATTCGCCTTATTAAATTCTGCGCCCGGAGAGAGAGGCGGCCCCTTGCCCCGTCACGTAATTGAAACTAAAGCGTCTTCGACGCTTGACACGGAACGAAGAACGGGGCGCCAGGTGTAATTAGCCCATCAAAGGATCTTGGATATATTCTGTTTTGACACAAGTGACGAAAACGCGGATTCTCATATCCGTTCGCGCGTCGTCGCTTTTAGCAATCTTCTTGCTATGTACTTTTTGGTGGATGGCAATTGCGAGGCAAAAGTTGGGCGTGTGAAGCATTTGGGGAAGAACGAACGAAGACGTATGCATAATAATGGAGTTATTATTTTGAGTGCGTCTGTGGAGAATAAGCGAACTGTTTATTGGAGAATTTGAGGGTTATTTTGGAGGTTTACTATGGAAATGTAATAGAAACTGAATGTTTTAATTATCGAGTTAGGTATCATCAAATTCAACAAAGGTGAACTTTGTTATGTGATATTTGAACTTTGGATCATGATTCTAGTTGATAAAAATGGTTCACTGTGTTTATAATTTTATCACATAGCTACAGATTAATTGTTCAAGATTGTACAAATATAGTCTTCTTAGAGTATCATTTTTCTACAGACAAATTTTACTTATCAAAATGCCATAAAGGAAAATAAGTCAATACTTTATAGGCGAGCAGAAACATTCAAGAAACTTTTACTTTTACATAAATTTGATAAATTATCACCAATTGATTCATCGCCTGATTATACGACAGAGGTCAGAA
Organism: Bombus pascuorum; assembly: GCF_905332965.1. Classification (NCBI taxonomy): domain Eukaryota; kingdom Metazoa; phylum Arthropoda; class Insecta; order Hymenoptera; family Apidae; genus Bombus; species Bombus pascuorum. The sequence goes on along the minus strand of NC_083499.1, from coordinate 10,079,388 downwards.
AGACAGAGAATAACAAGAGACAAGATCAGATGATAGAAACAAACTAGAAAAAAAGAAAAAGGAAACAATCACTCACCTGAAGAGAATCCAATTGTGTTGCATGAAGCAGGACGCTGTCAGGAACTGCGGTGACTTGCTGGAACACCTCATCCTGAAGATTTGGGCTAAAATAACCACCGTCTTCGGAATAGCCTGTCATTGAGAAACTGTCTGTAACTGTAGGCTGAGCTTGAGGTTGATTATTTTGCTGCTGTTGTTGTTGTTGCTGCTGTGCCTGCTGCTGTGCCTGCTGCTGTTGCTTCTGCTGTTGTTGTTGTTGCTGCTGTTGCTGTTGCTGCTGCTGCAGATTGGTGGTCGATTGAATCGTTGCCTGATACGTCAGGTGCAATCTTTGCCCGGGATCGGAAGTCGTCCTCTTCACAGCCATTTTGGTAGTGCCCTGGAAGATCGAAGATTTCTGCTTATAAAATCAAAATGTGCGTCTATTACGCTATACGAAACGTTATAAATTGCCAGATATATTTTGGAAACATATAATTTCTAAATTTCTAAATATACAGCTATCCATAAGACACTTAGGAGTGATATAAAAACGTAGGTAAATCTTGAATCAAAGAACAGAAGTGCACCTTCAAGATCATGTCGGCCAGCGCCTGCGCCTGAGCCTGTGTTTGTGCTTCCTGCAGTTGCTTCTGTACGGTGACGTGTCCGGAAACCGTGACATTGGGCTGCCGGAAATGCTCGCCATCCGAAAGTCTGCGGACCTTTTCCGCAGAGGCCAAAGGAGGCGGTGCTGGTACCGCGAAGCTCGTTTTACCGGAAATCTGCGACGCACTGTCGGTTTGCGTGGTAAAAACCGTTGTATTCGTACGAGGCTGTTGATTTGTGCTCGTATCTGCTGCTGAAATATGAAAGAATATTTTCTTGAAATAACTGTTCGCTTTATTTCTGTGTATTTGAGGCAATAATTTTTGTAAAAGATTTCCTTTCTACGATATGAGATTTGTTGTGAGAAATGTTAGCAGATTAAGCGATAATAACATATATATCCTGTATTTCTAAAATATTTTCATATGTTTCAACTATTTTATAATATGATGTTTGCTTTATTTATATCGTTTTCAATATTATATATTTACATTTATTTAATACGGAAGTGCAGGAATATTAAATACAAAAATTGAATATTGCTTTTTCTTCATATTTTCAGTGATAGATTAAAATCGCCTATAGTTCATTATTTGATGTATTAAATTATTACGAATGGTTATTAGTCGAGCTGATACCATATGGATTGTATCGAATTTCCTAACGTTTATTCATATTACATAAATACAGCTTTTATTCTGCAATCAAATTTCTCCGGTATTTCTTTTTCTCATATTACACGTGACTTGACTCTAATATCATTGAAACTTAAACTTACCAACTTATAAAAGAAGAGTATATGATGTATTTAAATTAGTTTGATGATTATATGAATTTCGAATTAATACACGGACTAAAAGGAATTAAAATGTCTATCGTAGTACGAATATTAATCTTATTTGGATGCAGTTAACGCAATAAGATTGAGAAACCTTTTGGAAATCCTTTAGCCTGCTTTCTAGTTATCATTAAACGATACTTCGATAAATTCCAATTGAAATAAACCGAATTATTCACTTTATCATTGCAGTTTAATTTCCCGGGGATCGGCGTGTGTGTTTGCGTGTAACTTGCGTGAATTTTCGTCGATAAAACGTGGGATCACGGCGCATGCTTCTCGAAACGGAACTGTACCCTGTCGATTCTACGAACGAACATATTTTATTAGTTAATTGAAGTACCTTGCGGACTGTACCGTACACGGGTCTTAAAATTAATATCAACTCGTTTCTAATTAAATATATTTTTAACGATGAAAATACTAAGTATCGATCATCAATTTGGAATTATTAATAGAAAATATTCCCGCTAGTAGAGCATTTAAGCACGGCAACCTTATAACTGTGTTGGAATGTAGTTTGTAAACGATCCAGCGATATCAAAGCATTTTTAACTAATTTTGTAGTACGACGTTTACTCTGAAAATTATATGAAAATTATCATACTAAATATTTTCTGTGATGACACATAACACAGTGATGATCGATATCGAAAAGAAATATATTAAAATCGATTAAAACTTTCCAAGTTAAACCACATTACAGACCTATACACAAAAGATATCGTTTGTAAGTAGAATATACCAATATATAATCTGCCAGCAGACAACGGACGCTACAAACACGAAAAGGCATACAATTTTACATAAATAACGGCTTAACAAGATACAACTCCAATGACGTTCTTCGAGCACGGCTTCTTCTTTGCCGAGATCTTTTTAAACGACTAATTGAAGAAACGAGAAGGGAGAAAATGAGGGAAGAAGATCAGTGAATGCAGCGGAACGATCCGTTCTGCCTGGCTCGTCTCAGCCGTACATATTCTCTCTTATAATGACGTTAATATGAATTAATCGTACTACCAGTTAAGCGAACGCACTTTGTAAGAGCGTTTCAGTTTATGGGGAATAAATTATAAGATCTGTGATCTTCTTAAACGAGCGCCGATTCCGTCCATTTGTGCGTTCTTTAATTCGCCTTTTCACGACCGTACAAGCTGGAAAAGGGAATAATCTTTCGACGAAGGGAAATGGTTTTATTAACGTGTCTCTGTCAAAGAGCGGGACGCTCGTATTTATCTCGAACTCGAAAACATTTCGCCATTTCCAAGTAGATAGAACACATATGTAGAGATATATATTTTTTAAGAAATTTTTACTTCAAAGCATTAAGTAGAAAAGATTCTTGTAATGTAAAAGTACATTTTAATTTGCGTTTGTTAATTCTTCGTTGATTATACCGAAACGAATATGATTTTGTCGTTTTTTCGGTGTGGAATATCGTTTAATATTTATTGGCAAATTCGATGCGAATGATTAAAAGCATATAAACTCTGAAATTATTCGGCAATCAAAAATCCGTGATCGGTACACGCATACTTTAATAATGAATTGAACGCATAATAGCGAAAATGAATAAGATATTCCAACAAATCGGCAGGAAAAACAAAGTGAAAAGAGGAAAGTTTCATATTAACTTTTCTACGTGTATATATCTATATTTTTCAAGTATCTGCCAAACGTGGTACTTAATAATCGCATAATCCATATTTAAAATATGTATTCATATAAATACTATTTTTTTATTTCTGGAAAAATAAAAATTCGAAATAAAATTCATTTATCTATAGAAGATTTATTCGGTAGAATATTCCACCGAACGGCCAGCCAATTAGAAGTAGAAATCTCGTTACGAAGCCTATTTCTTTAATAGAAAATATATCGTCTTTTTAAACAAATTTATATACGAGCCTACCGATGCTCAAAAAGGATCGAGACACTCGCTCGTTCGTTACAGGATGTAATTTAATTAGAAAATTATAGATAATGGACCAGCTTTTTATTAATACAGTTATATACTGCGATTGAAAATTGATTGTCAAAAACAAATACGTAATAACAAAATTGAATCTTTTGGATATCAAACATTGTTCAAATTATGAATTTACATAAATCAACGTTATAGCCATCAAAGTCACGCTAGGGAAGGTTCGGTATATAGGTTACTTAATCGTGTCATGCTAATTCTAATTACGGTTATTTCATCATCATCTGTCATCAACACCGATAAACTATATATTATCTACTATCTAGTTCCCACGGTACATATGTATATTGCCTAATTAGAACAATATGTATTGCCATAATTTTGATCAAAATATTGTATCGCGTGAGAGTTGGTGGCAAAATTAGAATCTTGTAATTGTTAACAATCCATTCGTAAACAATCCAATTTCGTCAAACGTGTAACAATACATATCAAAATACATGGAAAACGCTATAAACTTGCAGAACAACCTAATTCCTAGATACTCGTAGCCGATAGGGCACCTGTACAAAATCGATCAGTAGAATACGTGAGCGTGTGATCAGACGTCGCACATAAACAACCTCTACGAGTAACGAATTAACAGGAAACAATTTTCCCGTTGTAATACCGTAGGTTTTCCATCAATTGCTCGAGTGCGATCAGCATTGACAGCCGATGCATCCGCGGAGACACGACGCGGGGCTCGTTGAAAAATACATTTCGAGACGAGGAACGTCGTTTACGACAGCAACGAAACCCGACAGATATAAATGCGCGCATATCCTGACCGAGGCGCGAGAAGGAAATGGGATACGTCGAGAGTGTGCAGTTGTGTATGGCGAGAGGAAACTTTTCTACGACGATATTCCATGAATATTTGGCCCTCGTTCTGGCTACGAGCCCGTGAGTTTCACTTCCTCTCGGTTTTTTACCTTACGTTATACACCAGAAACCGCGAGTTGCTCGACGTTTTTGCTCATTGTCGACACGGCCCACGCGGCCAATAAATCAACCGGAAGAAATTAATATCCGTCTTTGACTATTGCTTTTCTTCCCTCTGGGGGTAAATTGAAATCGTTGTAAACGCTTTTGTTCGACCAATGGAGATGGAAATTGTAGCGACGGCGATCGATCTCCGTGCAATTTGTCGTGCGTAGTACCCACAACATTTCGACGAAATTTTCTAGCTTTTTTTTTTCTATTTTCTTTCGCTACCTTTACTCCACGGGGAAACGCTGAATTATGTGGCGCAATGAAACGACGCTAAATTACTCTTAAACGAGGAAATAATAAAAACCAGGTACCAAATTACATTTGAAAAATAATATCACAATCGAAACTAAATTCTAATTAAAAAAGATGATATTCCAATCGAAGAATACATAATTGTTACTTTTAAATGCGAAACATTTTTTGTATTTTAACGAACGTTTGCACAAACGTGCATATAGATTCGGAATAAAGCTTACAGGGGCAGCCGATCGATAAATCAATGTTTCATATTAACCCGCCGAAATTCACGCAGTGCTCGACGATGGAGCCTCGTTACATTTTTCAGTCGGCGCTTCTACGCATAACGTTATGTGCACCGCAAATCCATTTGATGGCCGCGCATTTGTACGGTCACGTAACGACGTAAATCCGCGCGGGCGAAACCGCCGGGGATTTTTGCAAATTGCCAATCATTGATCGCGGTAAAAGCAGATTGTTCGCAGTCCAAGAGATCCTTCGATGTTGTTTTTACTTCTCCGCGAGGAAATCGTTGCGGCTTTCGCTATATCGGAGGAAAGCGCGCGGAAAAGTCGAGTGGTCGATATTTTTTCAAGGTCTTCGCACGGGAAACCTCGATGGTTGAAGTAAAAGAGTAAATCGTGGCGATCGAACGTTCAAAAATAAACGTAATAAAATTGTAAATAAGCAAATCGAAGGGATTTAAATTGGGCCGATTGGAAAGTATTTGTTTATTTCTTCTTTTTTTGTATTCATTTAATTCGCAGGTTTTTATCGAACGATATATTTGACGCCGCGTTACTCGTATTTTTATTTCCTAGCGAAGCATATTTACTGTTTTAAATCATTAACTCTGGAATATCACAAGAAATTATAGCTTTTCGTTATTTATGATTTTGATTAAAAATAAATAGATACAAAATATATATGAAATTTTCATGATTTATCGTCCGTTTTTATGTCGTTTCTAAAACTAACAGAAAATCCATAAAAATGTATTCTTATACCTTTTGCGTGTGATTCTCAATTAATGACGAGTAGTCGTGATACGAGAAATTATTGTTGACAAAACGCTCAAAACGAGGCATAACTTGGAAGTAATATCGACACGATAATTCTTCAAGTAGAAACGACGATTTACACAGAATTTGCTGGGGATCCTGGCGGACTACGAGCCACTGCTGACGATGCATAACTCGATGCTGGGTGCATCGCTGCAATTCAATGGAAAGTACGATAAGATGACGGCGCTGGTTATGGGGAGCCGGTAAAATATCGTGGTTATCTGCTGATCGTTGCGAAAGTTTGGCAAATGGATAGAAAATATGTGTTATAAGAGATAATTTCAAACGTTTTCGACAGTACGAGGCATAATATCGTCAATAAATGTGAGAAATAATTATGACAAATAATTAACCAAATAATTATCTCCAACCTTGACAAATTCGTTGCTACAGCGATTAAAGAATAAAAATACTATTTTCAAAAAATCTGACCATGGAATTATAGTTTATAGAAGGAAGATCAGACTATAAAAGACTATGTGTTCATTTCGAGCGCGTATAGAAAATAAAATTAAATAAAGAAATAAATCGTTCGAGCTGTAAAGTTACATTCGAGCGAATTATTTTTAATGAATGAACAGCCCCCATGACCGATGTTTCATGGATTTTAAGTATTTACGCTGGCATTATCGTTGCAAATTGTTTTAAAATTCGCATCATTTCTGTTATTACGTTATTACGAGCGTCATGCTTCGGCGCGTTCGCACGCCTGTGATCACTTATTCATTTACAATCAATTTATCTGCTTATGAATGTTTTGTTCGGTGAATATGTAGTTCCCCTAAATACGCAATGAATATTTATATCGTGTTTGCCGCACCGCGTGCCGTGTTTTCATCAAAGAACTCGCGTTCCTAACCGAACGATTTTTTCCTTCCCCTTTTTCCTCGTTGCGATTATTAAAATGAATAATCGTGTGGCGTAGAAACGGACAGTTAGGAAAAAGGCTACGCGTGCGCTAAGCGAAGAGCGATAGCTTTGAAGTGGAATAATAGCTTCATTGAAACGGAAATTCTATCCGTGACGTGGAATTTTCAACGTGTAGTGGAATAAATTATATTTTGACGTGCAATTGTTTTTCCTGTCAGACGTATACATACCGGTTAAATTAAAAAGCAGCAAAACAATGGGAAATGTCGTTTTTAGGCACCGTTTTAATTAACGCGGAATTGTAAATTTATAGATCAAGCGAATCTTTTTACACAGAAAGGAAATAATTATGAGAATATTAATAATAATATAACGGGAGACGGAAAGGTATTTAATATAACTTGAATAATATATACATGCGATAGTACTAATTAAAAGGACGTAAAAATTAATATTGGTCATTTTAGAATTGTATCTTATTTTTTAAATAAAAATTGTCAATTTTTTCAAGCAATCGTATCCGATTATCGTCGTCTAGCGTAAACCGAAAGAACGAGTAGAATGCATCCAGAAGTTGTCAGACATTAGAAACGATACGAACGCTGGAAATAACAATCAATGGAAGTTCAAATATATTAAAATTTACGAATAAATTCATAGCAACAATCTCTACTTCTTAGTCGAATAAATAATTCCAGCTTTTATTGCTAGAACTATCCATAAGTAGAATATATCAGGCTTCTATCAGACCATAAGCTGTAATTCGATCATGAGATATTAATAACAGTTCACGAACATTAAGGACTTTTATACTAAAAAACACGTAAAATTTTCCAATATAGTAACACTACAGTAGAGCCTGGATTTTGCATGAAAACTATTTATCAACATATAGCATAAATATGAAACATTTCAAAGCAAAATATTTGAAAATTATCGTTCAACTCGAAAAATGAATGTGCAACGTATTTTCCAAGGAACATTCCGAAGAGTTTCAATGAATTTCGAAATATTTCGAAAGATCACAAATCAGATTTCAAAATCGTCGAATTGAATTCACACGTCAACGAAGCGTTGTCACGATGTTCACTGTCGTTTCTCTTGAGACTCTGACCAAACACCGAGCCATTTCGTCGTCGACAACTAACTCAACCAGAAACCATCCTCTAATTGCATCGATGCGTCGACGACGGACGACGCGACGCGATGCGTCGTCAGCAAGCGAACAGTGTCGAACGGTCGATTCCGCCAAATTATTTATCGACCGATTTCGTGGCCTGCCACTATAGGCTCGACTGGTTGATTTTCCACAAAATAAATGCCAACAATTCATTCTTTATCAATCCGATGATAAACCAATCATCGACGGACTTGTAAGTTTATTTCAAAAATTGAGGTGAGACACAGGCACGGCTGACCAACCACTTTTCACATATCTTTTCCGTTAATCCACACAATCACGTTTCCGTATTTACAAAGGCATTTGTTTTCTCTCGCTTTTTACTTTGCCTTTGGCATCCTGTTGTTTTGAAAATGGAAGTATCAAAAATTGAAACATTGCACTAAAAATGAAACAATATTACAAAAAAAAAAAAAAAAAATAGTACATTTACGATCGGATAGATCGAAGAAAACTGTACGTCAAGGGATGAGTTCAAGTAGACCAATCTGAATATGGAACGAGACCGGTGATCCACGAAGAATCATCGCGGAAGAAACGACAGTTTCGTCTCGCGTTGCACTTGGCAGCGGTCGACGACGAAATAGCGCATAAATCGTTAACGACGCGCACTTTGTTACAAAAGCGCGGCATCCGGCCACCCTCGCGCCACCCTACGCCACCCAGGACCATCGCGGCACAGCTTGATTTATCGTTCGAACGTGGACAATGCGAGAAATATTCTGGCGTGCTCGCTTCGTAAATCACGATTCTTCGGCAGTGCATAGAGCGACGAGGAGGAGGCGCGATTTCTCGCTGGCTGGAATATCACGCGAGCTTCTGGCAAGTGTACACGGTTTTCACAGACGGACGGACGTACTATGTAGACACGGACCAAACATAGACATAGACGCAAATATAGACACGTATATAGATACAAGAGACACGGATACATAGAAACACGCATAGATACGAAAGAGCAAGGAGAAAAGAAGAGAGAGGAGATGGGATTGGATTGAGATACGCCGTGGATCGCATGAATCATCGGAATCGCGTTCACGAATTTTGTGTTCTCAGCGTTGCCGTTCCAAGTTGATCGGATTAATGTCTTGCTACGGAAACGACTCTGCGAACATTGATTTGAAGATTAACATCGATCCACTTTTTCCAGCATTCTACACCGAATCGCGATTTTAATAACATATTCTAATTATTTATAATTTCTATAATATATGTGTTACGTTGGCTGACTCTGTGCCTAGACCGAGCCACACGTCGCGGGCAGGATGGCAATCAGATGTCTTCACATCCTTACCGCGTACCCTCAATAGTCTCAAGTACCCTCCATAAATTCCAGGCATTTTCTATTTAAGGTCCTTCAGACCGACCAAATATTCTTTTACTAAATAGTTTATTGTCTACTACGGAAAGATACGGGAAAGTTGGTTTCTCTCACGATCAGTATCTTCCGTTAGCGACTTTCTCTCGAGGGCGGCTAAGACCCTTCCTAGTCCACCAGCCGTCTATTATCCAATCAGAAGCAATGTCTATTGCCCTCACTTTCCTAGCCAAAATTGTCATCAACAAATCCGATGGTTCCGCGCGCGAGACACACCCATCCTTAGCTTTCCTCCGCCACAGCATCGTCACCGAACGGCACTGATTTTGCATCTTTCGAACGGTCAACACCTTTGACCGGGTTTCCACCTTCAGATCAATCACCTACTTTACTTATACATTCGCACCAGTGTAACTATAATCATTACAAAGTTGTCGGAATAAACTGTAACTTATAATTTGTTATATCGATGTCGCGTTCAATTTAACTAGCTCTATTATCCTAACCGAAATAGGGGACCGATCATTTCGCGGCGTAGATTGTCTAATCGTAACGGGAATTTACGACTCCCGTTGACGCGCTTCCTCGCGATCGCGTCTCTCCGCGAGTGAACGAAACAATATGATACAACGTGGATTGTATTGAACGTCATGTTGCGTTCATTTTCGTACAAATCGTATTGTTATACAACGTACAATTAGTTTTCCAATAGGAACGTATTTCTAATCTCATGGTGAATATTAAATATTCTTTGAGCTTAAACGAGATTGAAATATAAATGTAAAGCAAAGAAAAGGTAACTTACTAATTCGAAATACCATTGTATTATTCACCTGTGATTACTCTAATCTTTATCGCGATTATATTAAAACGTCTTCTCTAACGCGTAGTTACGCTCTCGCTACACTTTGCGAACGAATTCCATGTTCGTTCAAGTTGCCCTAGTTCCGGTCTTAAGTATTCGCGAGTGTATACAGAGTAGCTCAGCGACAGATTCTCTGTAACCAGATGTCACGTTAGACTCCTGAATGTGTCTAAGGGAAAGTTAACGTAACTCGACAGTTAATATAACTCGGTCTTGCTCCTTATGATAGTTCGCGAAATGTATCTGTAGAGAAGACAGATCGTGATAAAGAGAGAGATTGGGAGGAAGAAGGATAGACGTAATCCAACTGAGATACGTTTCAAGGCACATAAATCATCGTGATCGTATTTCTATTCCGCAAGCTCTTTGAATTTTCACGTTGTTTGATATTAACGTCATTATTCGACATATCATAGAACTATAAATTACACGAATAAAAGATATTTCTACCCTTATCCTCCTTTCTTTGCAATTCGCGTTTATTGCGTTAACTTATTAGGTTGATGTATACGAAACATTAATACTTGTTATTAAATTTACGTTAACATTAGTTATAAATATTATTGCGAGTGACATGCTTTAAAATACGAGCACCTAATACAACTTACCAGTCGTTCTTTTCTGTATGATTTTTTCCTCGATCAGCGCTCTCACACTGACAGACGCGGTTTGTAAAGGCGGACCGACGACCTCTTTCTTCTCACTTTTCTTATTCTCAGCATCCTAGAATAAGTAGAAATAATAAGCGTCTATAAATTTCATTTCAAATCAAAACTTTTGTTTGTTGTAAATATTAAAAAAAAAATTAATATTCTAAAAGTTTTCAGATGTGTATCTTAAAATTATCAATTCTTCCTATATTTCAATTATGTTATAAAATTTGTCCTGTATTTTATGGAATTAGGTGATTTTTATCCAATCGAAAACATTTATATTATCCACAATATGGTAATATAATAATATTTATGCTAATAACTTTGATATTGTTGGTCATAAATTTCCGATCAAAAACATTATTTTAATTCTTTTTGATATGCATATACATACACTGCAACTTAAATGACTTAATAGAAAAAAATAAAGAAAAGAACATACGAGTCGACATTAATTCCAACAAGCCCACCTTCCTTTCAATTGCTCAGCTACTTTGTACATTGAGATATACGTATAATATAAACAATGGAAGCAATCACGTAAATCAATCGGTATCAAAGATTCAGAATAAATTCGACGCAAATATACTTCCCTAATTACTGATTAGCTCATTTCACGAATCTACTACAAGTCTTGGTTGTTCACCTAAAGTTCCTTGCGCAACACGATTCTATTTGACCTAGTTCGTAATTCGCGAATGATTCAAAATCTAATTTTACAGAGCTTGTATCGATAAATCGATTAGAATGTTAAACGATGCTTAAGCGCGACAAGAGGAAGAAAGAGAGCGAGTAAAGAAAAAGGGGCAATCCAGTGGAAAAGTAACATGGAAAAGAGGCGGGAGAGACAGAGGGATGTCCGTGGAATGAGATTGAAGAGATCAGGCGTTTCAAGCAGGATTATAAAAGAGAAGGGAGAAGATAAAGATGACAGTTGAAGAAAGGCTAGACGGGGAAGAGGAAATGACTGAGCAATAGTGGTCTGTATTATTGGTCCTTTTTCCTTTGTTCAAGAACGTTTTTATATCTCTGCAGTATCTTCGTTGTTCTAACTGCGTAACCCTGCTTTAGATAAATTTCTAATTCCGTTTGAAAGAAGTAGGATTTAAAAGAGAGATTATTTTTGGAACAATATAGATGTTCTTTGAATTAAAGGAATACAAAAATTCTATTTGGCGGATAGAAGCTTGTTATGTCAATTTCATAAAATAATGTCTTATTCAAGCTTCGACGAAATTTTCTTAGAAACATTCGCAAGTTATCTGTCGCGGATATATACTAACACGTTGACAAATATCGGAAATGGTAATCATACGAGGAACCTTCGTATTTGTGCGAGGAATATTACCACCGATTAATCATAATGTTTGATAAAAATCGAGAAACGAATCAATTGTAATATCTCCCTACTTAAGATCGCTTGAATGTCTCTTCAAGGTAGTGTCAAAACTTGGCGTACTGTTCTTGATGCCTTTTCAAATGCATTACTCCGCGTTTCAACTCTTCGATTCTCCAATTACAACGACCATATAATCGAATCACGTCCTCGAACACGTTGCTTGGAAAAGTATAATTATCGCGATACGAGGCAAAGCAAAGTAAAATCTCTACACGCGCGAAAGTACAACGAAAACAGCTACAGAGTAGGAAATAACGAAATTTTACGGTAAGCAAATACTGGCGATCGAATTAAAACAATTAAACGAATTAAAAGATTAAAGGGAGTTTGCTTAGCAACGAGGATTCCCTTAATCAAACCGAAAGCCATTAATCACGAGTACACCCACAACTCTCTGATCACACCACTGTCCCCGTTTCCTCAACAAATCTTAACTAACCAAACGCATCTCGAAACCCACACGTCAAACGCTCCCCACGCGGCCCATAATCCTCGTCTCGTCTATCATGGGTGCAGCCGGTTAATCGGAAACGCATCCCTCGCCGACTGATACTTCGATCGGGTACGACCGGTTCGCAGATTAGTGGTCCCGATGAAACGAAGGGTTAATTGTGCCAGTCCTTCGGACGCCGAGGCGGCAATTAGCATACGTCCACGTCGGATGTGCTATATATCTTCGTCCTGTTTCACGTGAGAGCCAGTCCCCTTCGAGGAACCATGCATCACCGTGATACGCACGCTACGGCGTCCACGTTGTCATCTTGATGAAACCTTAATGGCGAGGGAGCAAGATAGAACGAGGTGGAGGAGGACTACGGCGAACCCGGTAATCGCTGATCGTCATCGTGCTCCTCAATTTCCTACTTCGATATGTAGCTGCGTTTCTCTCTGCTTTGTATGCGAATATCTACGGGACCTTCTAGAAGTCGTGATAGGATTGCCAAGGGGGTGATTCGAAGGGGATGAAAAAATGAGTCGAGATTATAGTATAGGGTACGTAAGTTTTGGTTCGATATGTTTAAATTTAAAATTAGGTTCGATGTTCCCTCTTTTCATTTTCATATTGCGCTTATGCGTGTAAATTATGGCATAGGTTTTTAGATATGGTACTCATTTTATATTTCTTATATCACACATATTACATAGATACATTTTGTACTTTGGTTGCATTTTTTGTGGACCATTAAATCGAGCTACTTGAATATCCATATGAAGATATTTTGCTTTTTATACCAAAAATATTGATTCTTTACTCTGTATCAGTTAAATATTTTTTATTTTCTCTTGTAAATACTACAAACCCTCAAAGTCGTAGATTCATAGATACCCTTTTTCAACACTCTGTACAGAGTATATATTATTTCACACATATATATATATGTGTGTAATATATAATATAATATATATAATAATATATATAATATAGTAATATATACTATGTATTCTTGTATTTTATATGTATGTACGTATGTGTGTATATGACCTGCCGCGAAATTGAACTCTGTCTTTGACGTGGCGTACCGCGCTCGCTTCATGAATATTGATCGGCTGCCGTTAATGCGCGGAATTGATTGCGGAACGTTCGCAGGCTCCGACTCATCAATTCGATCCGTGTCGATTCCAGCCCCGAACGCGAGTTCTCTTGTGTGCCGTAATGTACACACGTCTGACTCTTTTTTTGTACTCTCTTTTCCCCCCTTTTTTGCTCTCATTTTTTTTTTTTTTTACCACGTCCCTCTCGACACAGTTCGAACACAGGATGCTTCGTTGCGTCGATCTGTAAGTGAGTTCGAGAGTCGCCTTCTTTTTTCTTGTTTTAGTTCTTTATTTCGTTGCTCGTATATTTTTTCATCTCTTTTTTTGCTTGTTCACTTTTGTGTTTTGCTTTGTTCGATACAGTTCGAATAATAGAAAGTCGATCGCCCGATACTTTCGTGAAATAAAGAACTTCAAGCAGTGACTTTGTACGTACAAAGCTTCGTTTGTATCGGTCGTATCGCGTTCCATATCACAATTCGCTTTCGACTAAATTAACAAAATTTCATAAGTAAATTGTATCGTAAGAAATTTTATTTTTCTTCTCTGTACTAGATTCAAATATCGATTGAATTTTGAATTTATGAAATTCGTGTCATTTCCTAACAGTTTCTAACATTTCCAATCGAAGTCTGGTATGATTTTATTGCAAAATTTAAATTTTTTAATCGAATGGTATGACGGATGCGCGATTAAAAATATGATTGAATTCCTAAAAATATAAATGAATTGTTAAATTTTGTAAGTTACGACGAACGAGATTTACAATACGATATAAAGTTCGTGCTGATGATGTAAAGAACGAATACACGTATAAATATTAATTTCACTTTTAGCTGGATATTTGATTTCTTTTCCTTTTTTAATATCGAGTGTTACTATCGATCACGATAAGAGTTACTTTAATATTCAGATAACGTATTTTTACAGATGTTTAATTAAAAATGTGGTTCAACGATAAAAGAATTTCAATATGAATAGTATCGGAACGGCATATAATGGATTCGATGGGATTTTTAGTTTAATAATGAAAGAACAGACACATACAGATTGGAGAGCCGAGGAATTTCATAAATTTTCTTGAATTATACAGTTTCAACGTATCGAATCCGCAACGAAAGATTAAAAAATATAATTATTATTTTCTCCATAGCGAAACCTGAATAAATCATCATTATTCGCCCTTCTTAATGACTTTATCCTTAATTCCAGCTTTAAAGTGCTCCCAATTTCTATTGGTAATCATAGCAATTGTTCCTAATTTATCTCATAAATCCTTTGAATTTCTCAACAGAAAAGTTAAATATGCCAACTAATTAATGTTAAAATACATCCGCGGTATTACATCCTTTGACATATGTATGCAGGATTATGAAAGATTTATCGTAAAGCTTTGCTATTTTTGATATACCTAAATCCATTTCAATCTCATGATAATAATTATTTCATATATTTACTTTCTTCTATATATGTATATTTTTACATTAATTTAGATTAGTTTAGATCAGCAAATTTCACCAATATAATCATGACAGTCACGTCTTGCTACGATGTTAATAAAATTTCAGAATGTTTTATGTAACACATTATATATATACACATGGAACTCTTTTATCGGAAGTGTCGAAATTCTTCTGTCAGCCGGTGTATATTTAATCTTACTACCAGCTTCCTAGAATAGCTTCTCTCATATACCACCGTAGAAATCAATGCTGTTTTCCGTGAATCGAACGTAACAGAACCACTACTATAAACAGAATTATAATACTAAGCAGTTTCAATAGTTTTTCATTCAGGTATATCCGAATTAAATCGTGTTGTTTTTGTTCTCAAGAAGAGAAAGAATAGAAAATTCAGATGCGGACGCGCGTTGGGAAATGGCGCGTTTCATGGAATATGTCGGTTAAATCGACATCCGTGCGTGGAAATTGTCGGACCCGAAGCGTTTAAGGTTCCGTATAACGGGCGTTGCACGAGGAACGGGATTCACGTGGACTTTTAAGCAATACAAAAGTGCTCAGCAAGTTAGTTTCAGGTTCAGGTTAAATATTTTTCGTCCGATTGCCGGAAACGTTGCGTTCCTGCGCAACGACCGAGAATAATCCTCGAATAAATAGAATTTACTCGATTATCTTACGGACATAAACGGTATGAAATCGATGAAAAAATCAGCTTGCATGTAGGATCACGTGTATTTTCCTCCATTCGATAATTCGTGCCTACTCATCACAGCCTCTACTTTATGCTCTCTAAAAGATAGATTATCCATTAATCGAAGGAAAAACATTCGTGGAAAATTTCATCGTTCTTAGTTCTCGTCCTTCGAAGATTCCTCTAGCTCTCAATTTTTCACATCGACTACATAAACATTGGTAATCGACATAGAAATAATCAGCGATCTACACCAGCTATCTAATACCGATCCGGAGAACATCCCCGGGCAATAGCCACGTGGTAACCCATTAACGTAGGACAAAGTGCAGGCGAACCAGGTATTCAGATGTCGACTACAAATATATCCGAATGCACTCACGCCTCTGTTCCCCGGCCGTGAACCATGAACGTTCACCTCGTGTCCCTGAACGGCTACGTGGACCTCTCTGACGCTTGATCGTGAACACGGTCACGACGAACATAAAGGCCCCTGGCCGCGAGCATGAATATGAATCTGTGTATGTACACAGATCAAAATGAATGGATCCGGACGCTGCGCTAGTGCATGAACGGAAGGCTGGACGCGAAGCCTTGGATACGCTGGAATGCGCGTGGATTCAACCTACACACACGTACAGACATGGACGAGAGAGTGGCGAGTTGAAAACTCCGGGTGCAGTTTGAAACGAGAGCAGACCGCGTTGAAAACCCAGCCGGTAACCGGTTCAGATTCAATCTACATAATGGAGAAAGCTCGAGACAATGTTTGCACAGCCCTCTTCGACCGTGGCTGCTTCCCAATCTTTCCGTCTCCAGCCGCCACCGTCCAAGCAAAGAGCTTGTTAATGGGTTCATTTGGATTCGATCATCGCCTTACCATTCCATCTCTCGATTTTATTCTCTCACGATCTGCGCTCGTTTACCTCGTGTCTTTGCTCGATCGACCGATTCCTAACTTTTGAGTTTTCACTTTTTCATCGAAGATGCGTTTGAAGCGATAGTCGCAGAGAAGATTTGTGCGAGTTGGAATTAGACGTGAATTAGACGCGAGAATCAGTTCTACTACGGAAGCGAATTTACGAAGAAACGTAAAAATTGTAAACGTCAAATTTGCAAAATGTAGAACGATACGTAGGAGAATATTATTGTTGGAGCGGATTTACGAAACTTCAACTTATGACTTATTTTTAAAAGATGTACATCTTTGTACCTAAAAGATTTTCGTTTTCAATTATGCGATATTAACATTTTTCCGATCGATCATAAAATTATCTTACAATTAGAAACTTATTAAAAATATACTATCGCACGAAATTGTCGTTTTCTCATTTTGCGATGCATCTGCAGGCGATAATCTTTGCAGAGGTAGGAAAAAAGTGAGAAGAAATCAGGGATAGGATCTCGAGGCGAGATCTGCTCGATTTCATACTTTTCTTCTTCTTTCTCTTCTCTTCGCGAGCAGAGAATCTGAACAGAGAGGCTCTTAATAAGGTCAAGGAAGAGGCAGGCTGTTGCAGTCGTCGGAATAGAAAGATCAGCGATTCTGCCTCCTTCTTTCTTCCTCTTCTCTGATTCCACCCCAGTCGCCTCTCTTCTCACTGATTAAAAATGTCTTAACGAATGGCGCGGCGTGTCGTTTGTAGGGATACGCTGAAAATGATTCGCCCGAAGTTTTTTCTCGCCATTTCGATAGAAACGACATTCAACGTAAAAACGTCTTCGGTGGAATGATAATATCGCAGAATTTACGCGGATATGGGTAACGAAAGACGAAGCAACATTTCTTGATTCTATTAGAAACTGGATGAAAAGTAAAAAAAGGAACAGAAATTGCAAATACACTTTTCGATCCTATCGGACGTCTTGTTCCGTTTCTTCATCCACTTTCGAGCATCTATCGTTTTAATTCATATCAGGACGAGGAATTTGACATTTTAACAAAAGAAGACTTCTTGTTTTTTCCTTTTCAGTGATTATCGTCTCATGTATCGCGAAGAAAGGAGCGTCGTAGAAGGTAACCGGTCGAAATTTTCATAAAATCGCCGGTTGATTGCGTTTCGGTCGTCGAGATTTTCATGAAATCACCAACTGATTACACGAAGCTCTCCGTGCGAGTTTCTGGGATTGCGAATTCATATGGTAATGTCGCTGAACCTTGCAGGTTGCCGTAGCCTTTGGTAAACTTCATGAAATTCTTCTTGAAAATTCAATTCTGCCCCCGCGGGATGAAACGCGGTTCGTGGAAGAGGTAAGCAAAGCCCGGATTCCGTATAATTTTCATCTCGAGACCGTCTCGAGGAGAATTGATGAAGCAAGCGGAACAAACGCGAGACTAGAATTAACGACTCGTTCCTCTCAATTACTTTATCTCGCTATTCTTATTTTCTGATATAAAATATTGCAAATTTTATGATGATTCCTTGGATGACTCTTGCAAAATTATTAGCTGCAACTATCAAATTATAGCGCTCACAACTTTTGTAAAATTCTTCACTGTAACCTCGTCCAAGATTATTGTATTTTATCATTTACACTATTCTACTAATTATTGTTATGTTTCTTATTTATAACATTACTTTTATGTAATTTATAACGATTTATAAATCTAGATACGGTAAATAGAAACGCATAAAAGGAACATTGCCAAGAAAATCTGCGTTATTAATACTTTATCATAATATTTGAATCTTATTAGAATAAAATATTGTCCTTTCTTTGAAAATATTCCTATAATACTATATATAATACTGTGATAATATACTATATAGGTAATAATACGAAAGAAAACACTTGAGAATAGTGGAAAGCGTAACTTGCTTACCTTCTTGAAATAACCACCATGGAGTCTCATATGACCATTGAGTGCCGGTATATTTTTGAATTTCCGATGGCACAAATTGCATTCGACCGGTTTTGACTCGGTTTGCGTCTTGTTGGACATCGTCACAGTGCCAGGGGACGCCGAATTTCCCGACGACGGGCTGCCTTTCCCCACATTTCCGCCTCCTGGCGAATTAACTTGTGTCTGTTGCTGCTGATGCTGTTGCTGCTGATGCTGTTGCTGCTGGTGCTGTTGCTGCTGCTGCTGCTGCTGCTGTTGCTGGGCTTGCTGTTGCGCTTGCTGCTGTTGTTGCTGCAACGAGAAATAAATAGCTGAAGTTATTAATTTGTTATTGAATTTATATATAATATATGAACGCATCTAAGTTTGCTCTTCCTATTTTACTTTGTATGAATATTACAATATCGTTATTTTAAACACTCCGAAGGGATTTTTAATGCAATATCTTCTTCAAGGTTAGACGAGTGGTATACTTGTGTAATTGTTGTACGACGGAATTGTATGTATCGAATATTTAATAAGTTCAACGTTGGAAATAATTAATTTTGTTAAATTTGTTCTCCTTTACAATTTATGACTTGTCCCAAAATATCAAAAGAGCATCATATCGTTTATTTTCATATAAATTATTTGTTAAATATTATACATAATGTTTTTATATGATATATTTTATATATCTAGAGAAGATTATTTAAATTATGCTGATATTGTATTATATACTGTTATAATTTATAGGTGGTATTGCTGCTGGTCTCAGCAATGTTAACTAAAGTGGAAGATGCGATGCTTCAAATGTAAAGGGACCTTCGGAATAACATTTAATTCCATAGTTCAAAGTGGTCCTTTACCTAACAGAGTGCGAAACGAAGAACATTCTTTTCACACTAGCTTTGACAATTAATGAAAACATCTTACGATTCAAGCATACTTTCCTCCACAGCTTTGAAACACCAAGCGCTTTTCAAGCGATTACCATGAAATTAAATATTCAACATTGTTATCGTTCCTGATATCATACAGCTTCTTTCCCTCCTCACTATTTTAATGGTTTCTCATACATATATTACAGTATGGTGTTTCTCCATGACAATTTTTATCACGGTTCGAGTTTATAAAATTAGCATACGGGAAGATACTATCTCATTTGCAACCTTCAAAATTTAAATTCTAGTTTGTCTTCGAGTGCAAATTACATTTAAAAGATAGGCACGTATAATTCAAAATCAATTCGATCGATAGAATTCTTGTATCATTATTGAAACATTTTTCATTCGACTTCAAACATTTGAATATCATAAAGATGAATTATTTTTTCTAAATAAAGGGACTTTTAAATACTTTAAAATTCGACACATAACTCGTAGTAAACTACGCATTAATATTTGCAATTTTCACCGAGAAAACGCTTAACACACGCATGACCATACGCGCGCATTCATTATTGTTATAGCAAGAAAATTGAAATTCTTCGAATTGTGACAATTCTTCAGCACGAAAGCTGCATATTTGAGCTTCAACCAACAAGAATTTATCGCACGGTGTAATAAAAATTCTAATAAAAGCGTATGTTCGTTATTTCATTCTCTTTCTTTCTCGCATACACGTTTTTCGTTTCATCGCTTTCACAAGAATAATGAAGAAGTATAAAGAATAATAATAAAAAAAAAAGAACAATGCATGTAAATAATGCGGCTACATGGAATATAGAATTCCTTCTGCCCTCCAGTGAAGTCTTTCCATGAGTCTGTTCTCTTTTCTCTCGCCTACTTCAAGCTCTGAGGTAACTTTGTAATTTCGCGAATGTTAAGGGAGAAACGACGATGCCGGCGGAATGGTTAAGTACAGATCGAGAACGATGCAACTTGTTACGCGGCGTATTGTTCTGTAATTTTCGTTTCGTTGCAAGAGGTGAGAGGAAGTTTCCGTTTTATTGCAGTAGATGAGAGCGTAGGAAGAAATGCTACAAGAATATGTGTATTTTCATTCTCTTATTATTTTCCTCGGCAAGTTGCAAAAATAACGAAAATTGTATGATTTAATATTCATTTCATTTTTTACGTTGATGGAAACTTTTGGTTATACAGACGAAGGACAAATTAAATTAAATAGCAATTAGTCGAGATGTATGACGTCAAATTTATCAAACAATACACGTAAACATTAATTTTCCTTTTATTTTCATGGGGAGGTTGATAGAGCAGTGAATTCAAGTAGAATAGAGCCGTGTTTAGTCAGACATACTGCATTCATAACATCAAACGAAAGTATTCATCAAAATTTTCATGGAACCGCGTCAATTATAGCTTTAAAACAGCCCCCACGATCGATTCCCGATCATACAGGAAGTCGCATCCACGCAACGCTCAAACGAAAATTAATCTTCATTTAATTCCTCTGTAATTCCGAACCGCGTTAATTCTCGCTACGCCTCTGACCCCTACCAAAGTTGATTGATTCCGAAAGTAGACGCAGGTTTCATTAAACGTCGAATTAGCGCGACGAATTTGAAACGATCGATCCTGCTCGTCAAAGCGAAAATACAGAACAAGTTTCGCGAAAACAGCACCGCAGCGCACAAGACTTATAGAAACTTGGAAGGTGTTGAAGTAATTACTTCAAGAAAAACTCTACACATTTTCTGTTGTATATCCGTGATCTAGAGACCGCTGTTACGAAAAAAATAGAATTTAGTGAAGAAAATTCAAAATAAAGAGAGGTCCATATTATTGTGCTCTTGAATATAAATTTTGTTTTTGGATTACAAGATCTAGAAACAAAAGAGCTATAAGTAGATTTGTGTTGCTGTTTCTTGTAGCCTTTACCTAGAGCTACATATCAAGGTTAACTTTTTGGTAATGTCCTTTGCTATAAATATATGAACGTGCTCCCTATTGTATCGTAACACTGAAAGAGTGAGGATCTGGATCAGCATACTATACCTATACTTATTTTAATATTTTTTCTATTACAAATTCATCCACTCGTTCCTCTATCAGTCAGCCTCAACAGAAGGTAAGCAAACATAGAAAATATTTGCTTAGGTTCCATTTCTTTAATATCACTCACAAGAATATGAATTTACATAAACATCCTTTTCTTTCCCACGAGTTCAATCCTTCGTAATCTGGCACCATGCAGACGATTAATAATATTCTGTCAATCTTTTCGAAATTTACATCTAATAAAAGTTGAAAAATGCAAAGTCGACAGAACTTATGAGACAATCTACAGGTTTATTTTAACAGCTTTAGTGTATAGCCAGAGTAATCAGCTTTAAACTCGTAGTGAGTGGAGGTCAGGTCAGAGAATGTGTTTATATGGACGGGATGGTTAGACGAGGATTTTCGAGAATTCTGTTGGTGTGCATCTTCCTGGTACAGGATCTTGCCGCCGCAAGCTCATCAGTATTCCAACGACGATCTCGACGCTACGATAAATCGCAGAGCATCGAATCCGTGCGATTTCAGACTACAGTGTGCAGTTCAGAGTGAAGTATTGTTCGAGTTTTCTCGAAGGGACATTGAGCGTATTAGGGAATCGAGTAGCTCGTTCGATGAAAATTTATGGATAATGTATGGGTATTCGTCGTAGAAGATGAAAAATAATGGAAGAGGAAGCAATAGTCGTATTTGAATGTTATAGATTAAGGAGAATATATTCTTGTATACGAGAGGTTCCATATCGATCACCCTTTTCGTTTTATCCTTTCGTATAATATATTATCATTGTCCTACCAACCAAGGTACATTATTTTTGTGAATTTTTGGCATTGATGATGACGTTTCTAGAAGTTAGGAATCAAGTGTCTTCTTATATATATTATACATTACATTTCATGAAAATCTTCAATTTTAGTTCAAATTAATCAAGATGTAAGTTCCTTAACTTTTACAAAATTCAAAATTCTTAGATGAACGAAGATCTTTCACCGATAATTTCTATTCTACTTAAAAACCTATATCCTATATAAATCATTAAATACCTAAACGAGGATAAACACTTCAAAATCAAACCTGCAATCTAAAAAATACCTGTATCTGATTATCTGTTCGCAAACTCCACTTATTTATGTAGCTGTTATCATACTTATATCGACTTTTCCACATATGTAGCGTCAATATCATAAAACTTGATGATTCTAAACATTCACCTCTATTCATTGTCACAGCACTTGCTTTGAAAACGTACTTTATCTTAGTCTTATAACATCTACAAAGTAACAAAGCATCGTTACACAGTCGATTTCTCTTTAATAACTAGTAGTAGTAGCAGTAAGAAATCGTGCGGTATCCAGCTTTATTAAAGCGCAGGAAAAGTTGATTCGACATTCATAACGGCGCAACCACACGTTCATCTTGCGTGGAACGCATCAGGCTCGCACGTTCTACGGAAGGTTTCAACGTTGGCAAAGAATTTCGAGGAGTTTTCTTTCGAGTCACATCTCGTCTTCGAGTTACCCTATCCGCTGTCGTCAATGTCGGCGAATGTCGATGGTTGTGAGCTGCTGAAGAAGAGAAGCAAGCGAAGAAAAACTGTCGGAAGCTAAGGCAGGGCTCTTTGCGATCGAATGGTTAATTAATGGAGTCAACGGGATCACGTAGTTATAGCGCAGACTCTTAATGAAGAAGATTCTTTTCCTCTTCGTTACGATGAGACATTTTTTGCGCTTCAACTTTACTCGCTTATGAAGGATCATTGTGAAATGTTTGCTTCCTACGCTCATGTATTGTATCGTTAAACGACGACCTATTTCGATTCGTTTTCTTCTCTTTAATTGCTATTTCAAATTGACAAGATAAGATTGTTTTTACAGTGAACGAAGAAAGTTTTGTTTAATGATTTTTATTTATTTGTATAGAATATCATAATGGATGAGAATTTTCTTACGTTTTCTCGCGAGTATTTGAATTTCAAACAAGTATGTACATATATATATATATTGCACTTCTTGTACGAAAGATATATTTCTGAATTAGTCGTTGAATATGAGGTGAATAGGACGTGATAGTTGTAGTAGTTGCTGACTGTAGATGTTGCTATGTTGCTGCTGGGGTACTGCTGCATTTTCTTCCAATTAAAGAAAATATCGGACCACGACGTCGGGATTTGAAAACCCGGGTCCTGAACGTTCGTAAGCAAAGGCGCTAACTACTGCGCTATCGTCGTTCAATGCTAGTTGGTGTCGAGTGGCGGTATTTGTTGTTGTATGCCGCCACAAATATATACATGGTTTTTGAGTTTAGTGTTACAATTTTCGGACGCGGTGTTTTGATTTTTTGAGACGTGGATTAGTCTTAGTTTATTTTATATTGTATTTAACTGTTTAGAATTATTAGGTTGTCCAGAAAGTTTCTTTGAGGAAAGAATAGACGTACGACGTTTTTTGTTTTATATTATTTTGTCGAATTACGTACGATCCATTTTGTTCCGTTAAAATAAACACCACGACATTTCACAGACTTGGTTTCACATTTGTATGAAGGTGCACTATTGTAAGAAACACGTTTGCGAAAGAAAGACACTTTTCGGACAACCTAATATAATAATCGTAATCTTATATTTGATGTTAAAATTGTTTTATATAATTTTTGTTTTGTTTATTCTATATATCTTTCCGTTATTTCCTGGATAGAATAATGAAAATTCGTAATACGAAATTTTAAGAAGAAAAGGCAGTTTTAGAATATCGCAGGAAGATCTTGGAAAGGAAACGTTGGGTCTAGACACGATGGTTAGCGTTGCGATTACAACAAATTGGTACGTCAAAGTGAACAAGTTAGGATCCGTTAAAGGACTCGCCAGAACTTGGTAAACTAACGAACTCTGTGCGAATTAGAACTTTGAACTTCGTAATGTTTGAACTCGCTAAAGTATATGGACCTTTGAAGTCGATTCGACGTTCGACTCATTTAAAACTTCCTTCGTTAAAGAATAGCAATATCTATCCTCAATTTCTGACTCGAAGAATTTTTATTAAAGTACATAGAACGAAGTGAAATAGTTCAAACGAATATCTACAGTTCGATAGCTTGTTATTGAAAGTTGAATTTCATAAAACTTCTATTCCCAGCTATATATTTTTAACGCTACAAATTGTGAATTATAAATTTTGAATTTTAAATTTCACCTTCAGTTTTACATTACGAACACTGAATTCTATTTAAATCGCGTAATATTTCCGAATATTCTAAAATTAAAATTTTAAATCTTAAAATTTCAACACATTAGACGACGATACATTCAACAGGTAATTTGTCACCAAATAAAAGAGTCGTAATCATTCTTTCGCTATATCGTCTTTCTTCGTGTCTTCGTATCTTGATTACAACGGGATGAGATTTTTTGTAGCAGCGATCAGTGCACTGTCTTGGTTGAAAGGGGTAGAAGTATAGCGACAGTAACAAAATACGAGGCGTTTTTTTCTAGCTGACTGTTTTGTTTCGGAGGTCGCGAATTGTAGCAAGAATAACGAGATACGGCAGCGTTAAAGAAGACAAAACCGTGCCACACAAAGCGAAGAAACGGCCACGTTTCTTGCGCGGGCTTGAGAAAAGAGTTTGCCCTACTTTCTATAAAAAATGGAGTAAGGTAAGATAAAAGGAGAGCAAACAACAAACTTTTTTTTAATTATGATCGAAAATATCTATAAATTATTAAAATCACTTGTTTTTTTGTTATCACTAAAAAGAAAATAGTATCGGATAAAGAAATTATTAAACATTAACTTTATGAAAAATATCGATATAAATGTCGAATTCAAGTTCCAATAGTTTTAAAAGATACAATAAACTTACCACGAATAAATATTTCCGAGTTTACGAAATGCTTTCATAAACAGTAAAATTGCCAGAAAAATAATATGTAATTATCTTCTTTGATTTTAATAAAGCCACGTTTGAAAAATTAAACGATAGTTTAAATAATATCTGAGTTTTGTTCGCAAGTGACAATAGATAAATAGATATAAAGCAGGTAGTCGTATCTATCACGTTGTATCGTGCAGTGGCTGACCAACTACTTACTTATTCTACTGACAAGAGATAAAACATTGTTCCACTTAATTTACAGCTATTGAAACAACGTACCTGGCACAAATAAATACCTCTTTATACTCTTCAAACTACTGTAATATTTTCAAAAATTCAACATAAAATCGTCTCGTTTTCACAAAAGAGCAATATCTACCAATTCGTAGGAAAGCACCGTGAAGTAATCGAAACGTAATTACAAGCTAACGTCAGGTTCATTAAGAAAGAAGATAACCGTTCGCTACGCGTTTGACGTTTATCATTATTTCCCTGGCATTTTGATTCCCTCCGGGCGATCTCTAGTGCCGAAAGCATTCCGTTCGATTACCTTCCTCCTTTTGCTTCATCAAATACGTAATCCAGTCGATCGGCGATAATCGCGGCTCGTTTGTAGCGTCGATGCATGGCGGAGTACAGAGCGAGTTTAATTTAAGACTCGACCGCGGCAATGGCGCGCCGATAAAATCCGTTTAATTCGTGCAGTTCGACCGATTATATCCCTCTCGGTTCGCTCGTTCATCGTTCGAGAAGTCGCCACGATTGAACGACGCGACGGTCAAGTATCGATCCGTAGCCGGATACCTTTCGAGACAATCTTCGTGTAGCTCTTTTTACCTTTCTGCTCTCCTTTTGATCGTTAACGATGCTTCCACTTTTGAAAACGATAACGCGGCCTCGTTGCAAGATCGTAAAAGGCGAACTTAAACGTTGGAACACGGTTTTTAGTAAATTCTATATAAGCTTTTAATCAGTTGGCTTGGACGTCGATTTCTTTACACGAGATTAAAATTTTCTACGTGCTGTGCAATTTAACATTATTCTACTGTAACTGTGAAAACAACGTACATTTGTATTATTTTATATTTATTTTATATACATATATATGCGTTACTTAATAACCGATTATTTCATCGGAGATTCTTCAATTGTGTTCGGCATTGAAAATTGTTCAACACGGCGAAATTAGGTAGACTCGTATTATGATTCATGTAATCGTCGATTACACTCTAAGCTAAACATAATAGTTAAAGTAAATCAAGAAAATTCATTTCTAGGACTTAATAACGTTCTTGATACCCGGTTTAAACTTTCCATTTTGGATTCTACAATTTAACGTTTCTAATACCTAATTTGAATTTCCCGCCTTGGTTCTCCTGCGATCTCCTGTTCCTAATACCTACTTTAAATCTTGCAGCGTTACGCCCGTGATTTAACGTTTCTAATACCTGCTTCCAATCTCTTACCTTGATCTCTGTGATATTCTTAAAATTATATTACTATAGACATGATTCACGATTGAATTTAATAACCGTGGAATTATTTGTATTTAGTCCCTCAATGCAGGACTTTAACAATCTGTTACAAATTTACGCGCATAATAAATAAAAAATTTAAGGACATTAACGTTCTCCGAAATTCTAAAAATTTTTAATCGATACTCTCGCGTACCAGAGGTACCAGTAATTTCTGTACTAGACATTTCTTACTACATTGCCAATGATCATTTATTTTGAACTATTACGTTCATTCATTGCTCCTGTCAATTACAATAATCTCATTTTCTAAAATTGTCGCGATTCTTCGTGTTACTTATCCTTTAAATCTTCTTTTGTCAATGCCACTTGTATACGACAGCCCCGTCGTTCCATTTCGAGACACATAATCGGCCACGGACAACGACATCGATAAAACAGCGTCTAAAAAGGCGTAAGTTTTCTCTTAAAGTGGAAAATTACGGGGCGTTTCCAGATACGGTCTGCCCGTGAAACAGAAGAAAGACTCCATGACCAAGATTGCGTCCTTGTACTCTACGGTTCGTGCGCTAACATGCGTGTCGTCGTGTCGTTGACAACGTCCAACGAACGCCGGAAACGATGGTAGATTGTGGCGAAATTAACGAAGGAACAGGAGAAGGAGAATGGCTATCGAGAAAATTTATACGACCGTAAAGAGGCAGGCTAAGATAAAGAGGAAGAAATGCGTATACGTCGAAGACGTCGTTGGAGAAAAAACGACGAGACAAGGAGGAAAGACGAGAGGAAAGAAGAGGTAATTGGCGGCCGAGAGTAGAAAGAAGAAATAGCGAGCAGGATGAATGTTGGGGGGATAAAGATTCCTTGGGTGTAAGCGTTGTACTGTTTGGTAAATGAAAGGAGAAACGGTGGGCGTGATTGTGGGAGCAATTTGTTCCGAGTTCTTTGGTGAAATTATTCGCTGATTTCGAGCCGCGATGGGATGATGTGAAAAACACGTTTCATTTATAGGATTTTCTTGCGACAGTTCTTGTAAAATAGAATTTCCATGATTTATTATTACTATCAAGTTGCAGAACGTTTACCGATAAACGCAGTACGAGTGGTTCCGTGGTGGCGAAAAACCGAACCATAGGATGACTGCTGTTCTAAAGAGAGTCGCATAATTAAGTTTCATCCCTCGTCGCCCGGATTTCCTTTGTTACATTAGCTGTCCCCTGTTCCGGCTCTTGGAACCACGAACGCGATTCCAGGCCGACGACGTTAATCTTTAACGAGCCGAGCCGCGCCAACGACGAGGATGAAAAGGAAAGAAAAGAGATCTCGAAGGCTTTGTAATCGAATCCCTTCGCTTCCCTTCGTTTTTAGCGATCAACGTGATTCGGTTTATGTATAGTCGAAGACGCGGAGACGAAGAATTTTGTCTAATGCTATCCTTGATCCGATTGGACCAACGTCTCGTAATCTTTCGCGTGTACGAAGGATCTGTCCAATTTAATTTCTTCAATGAAAAAAATTCATCGAGTTTTGGATCGATGAAAGTAGAAGTTTTGAAATTGAGGATATATCGAATTCGGTAGAATATCGTTCATAAATGAGAATAAATCCTACAAGTGAAATTCTTTATGCGATTCGATAATTCTATAATATAAAATTTATCTATACAATTTTCAAGTATAAATAGCAATAAATAATAAATTGCACTTGCGTTACGTAAGCAATTGTTCGTTATTATAATACTGAATTCTTAAACACTGGCCACGGCGTGAAATCATAAATTCTCGAAACTCTTTTCTCACCTTTTCACATGAAATATATGTGATGTCTAATCATAGCAGCGTCTGCGCCTCGGTAGCAAGGTAATCGAGCGTGTATCCTTGCGTGTACTCGTATCCGTGTGTGTAAAGCGAGATGCGAAACGATACATATTTTGCCAGTGGTGCTGGATGATGGAAAAATAAACGAGTATCGCGACCAGCGAGAAGAATGTAGTTACATGTATAACAAAAGATATCAAACCGTATTTCTTGTATTTTTTAACATTGTAATTAATTTCATGAACTTTGTTTTTATTATATACCCCATTGATAAACTTATTTTTCCTATCTACTTCATACAAAACGATATCGCATATAAAATTTCTTTTCTGTAACGAACAACACAGAATGATCCATAGCTGCACCAACCTACTTTACTTCCAGCAAACCATCCACTTGTTCCACGCTTCCCCAAAAACTATTGGAACATCCTAAACTCTAAAATTATATTCACATTTCCTTTCGATTCACCGTGTATACGGATTTCATCGTTTCTTCGATGCTTCGAGGACGCGACGCGTCATCTTACATCGACGCGCACCCCTGTACACGAATTTACGTGCAAGGGGGTTGGATAGGCAGGAATGACGGTACCAGTAATGGAAACAGAATGGGATAATTCCGCGAACCGCGGACGGACGCGGTAATTGCGAATAATTGCATTGTCTTCGAGTCGTTCGCTCGAGTTCCCCTGTTTCTCCTTCTCCGATCTCCGCCATTCTCGGCTATCTCGCTTCGTTCCTCCATGGTGCGTTAGTCCGTTGCTCCCGCGGGCTCTCGTTGAATTGCTTCGGGTACGAATTGAGAGTCGGCTGGTGGAAACTCTCATACCGATTAGGAGATCCCTCTCCTCGTCTCGGCTGTTTCACCCTCCTCTTTCTGGCGTCCGGTCTGGTTAGCCGGGGTCCAGATCCAGCGGCCGTGCAACGGAATTACGTTCGAACCAGAGGACACGTGGCTGCCTTCTGAATCTGATCTCATCGGGTGTAATTAATTTTTGCAGACGGAGATTGCCCGGCGAATTCCGGCTCGGTGAGTATGGACGATTGTTTCAGGGGTTGAACGTGCTAGAGGTTTCTGTGCGACGGGGGTGTAAGGAGAGTTTTAAAGAAGGGACATTGCGGTAGGAGGTTTGAAAGACTCGTAAGGTGGGCGAAAGATGATTCGTGCGAGATCCGGAAGGTTAGATTTTGGCTTAAAAAAGGTAAGAGGTATAATGCTGTACCGTCTGTAGTTAGCGGAAACGATGCAAGCGAGGTCGTAGACAGGCTGAGTTTGAAAAAGATTTTGAAAAGGACAGAATTGTGCTAAGAATCATTGTGCTAAGAATTTTGAAAGATTCGTGAAGAATATGAGAAATTGAGATAATTAGATGTTAAAATAAGAATATGAAGATATAGTACTTGATACTCGAGGTATAACCAGCACGTAGAACTGCTACAAATTTGTATTATTTTATTATTAAGTTGATACCTTACATCTTGTCAATTCGTTTTTCCTTTCACGTTATTCATTAGACGAGAAATCAATAATCTAAGTTTTGAAGATAAAAGTAACTACCTATCAAGGTTTCCAAGAAGTGTTCCATTCAGTCAAATCATCCATAATGGAAATCGATCGCGCTTACTTAGGAAATTCCTGATACTCCCATGCGACAGAAGGATCATTCAACATAATGTAAACGTTAATAATTGCGCGGATATGCGTTAGCTCATCCGTGTGTCGCGCAACAGCCGCGTCGTTGTTGCTTTATCTCCGTATTTTACGTCGACTTCGCAACGAGTGCTCTCCAGGACAAGAGCCGACACGTCGATGGAGTTTGAGCCCCGTGTTGATATAACTCGCGGAACGAGAGCAGGAACGAAAGGAAAAGTGAGGCATTAAAAAGTGGAACAAGCATCGCATCGAGCTAATTACCATTCTTTTCCTTGTTGGTTCCATTTACAGGATAATTAGGTACCCTTCGAGTAAAATGCTGATTCGTACTCGATTCTAAGAAAGTTCTAGAATATTAGACGAGGAAAATGGTTTCCTGAGTTACGTTTTAAGAAACTGCTATTGTATTGACTATTGTGTTGTGTTGCGTTCGTAAATTTAAACGAAAAATTGGAAAAGTGACTTGTAACTTATAAATATTCTCTACTAATTTTCTGTTTTTGTATTTTCAATTGTTTTCATTGTTCAACGTCTTTTGACAGAGGAAGAATGAAATTCTCCATCAATTCTTTTCCTTCTTGATAATAGTATAAAGATTGTAATACTTTCGTTTTCTTCACAGACACTATTTTCATCAGGTATGATAAATTATACTTTGGAAAAAATGTTTTCCTTTTCTCTTAAAAATGTCCTTCCATCTGTGTTCTTTAGATTCTTTTCACACATTTGAAAGTGACAAGACAAACGATCATGCTAGGAAGAACCTTCTGTTACTTCAAACACGAAGCTGTTTTCCTGTAAACTGTCACATGGTTCAAGACTACCATGATGTAAGCAATATATTAATATTAATATACATATATATCGAAATAAAAATAAGTACTATTCTAAAAACTACTGTTTTTGCAAATCTCGTTAAAAAATCTTTCCATACAAACCAAAGAAGCAAATATATTCTTTTAGAATAAATTTTATTATCGACGTAATGGAACAAGAAATTCAGTAAAATAAAACAATTTTGCTATCTAAAAATGAAAAACCTATAGACTAAAAATTCTTTTTAAATTTTAAATTACACTACCAATCGTTTATCGTGCTCTCTAATTCGAATTCGTTTCGACGTTTGTGAAAACATCAAGGTTGTCGTCGCTATCGAAAAAGAGTACGTTTTAATTAAACGCCTCCATCTCCGGAACTTCTCGTCCGCGAAAAAGTTTGACTTCTATGCGACGGAAACAAATTATGCTGAAAACAAGGGGCTCAGCGTTAATTTTCGGCCTTGGCGTTTCATGGTTCTCGAATTTCCTTGATAAATAATGCTCCGGGGTTTGTGGAAAGTTTGGTGATTGGTGCGAGCACGTTTCAAACTTTATGCCGACTCCGTCTCGCGTTTTTCGTTTCTCACAAAGCTATGAATATTTAAACTTTCATAATTACCGGTTTTATTTGTGCCGGTGGTTCGTTCGTTCGTTCACTCCTACTTTTCGACATGCTGGAAATACAAGATGCGGAAAGATACTTTCACTCTACCAACGAATCGAACGCGAGTGCTCCGTGACACGCTTGAGAAACAGATGTTGAAATTGAATCTCATTTATGCAAGCAACTGTACGTTGATTCTCCTGCAAACGTGTCTTGCATTACTCTTAAATAATTCGCAGGGCATATTGAGATTGAGCTTCAACTTGCAATTGGATTTACAAGCTTTCAAGTATTCTACGTTAATTATAGTTGAAATTGTCAAGAAATACATCATCGCCAAAAGTTGGTTGATAAATTATATTCGTTAATTTCAAAGAATATTCGAGAGACTCGTTGTGTTTTAGGAAAATATGCTATCCATGGATGCTTCTAATATTTGTAAGATACTTTATACGTCAATGGATCACGTTCTTTGTATTTTATATCAACTAATAAATACCTGATACGAAGGCAATTCATAAATTCAAAATTCAACAGCCTATCAAAAATTCAATTTAATACTATGATCTGCACCCTCCTAACATATTTATTGTCTACTAATTCAAAGAGCACAAAGAGTACAAATTAAAAGACGCAAAATCTTGAGAGAGACCTTTATTACAAGAAGATCATCCTCGACCAAATACTTCCCGATGTTTACCATCCACTACCATCGTATCAAACACCAACACAACCTTAAACTATATCCAAGTTACTTGACAAAAAGGACCCGACCCTAAATCATCCATGGCAGACCTGCCAAAAAATGAAGCAACGTGACCGAGGGACACGGTTAACGTAGCAAGAACGAGGACTGGAAAGCCGAGCAATCCGTTGAGAAGGGACACGTGAACAAAGCAGGTCGGGGTATCTTGATCCAACGCGACATCATGATTCATCGCGGGGGTCAAGGAGAGTGGAGGTTACTACGTAGTGGAGGGTGGATCGAGCGTTAACCGGAGAAGTAAACACGACCTCGGTGAACATTATCGGTGCGCGGTGACAAATCCAGTGCGGGCGAAGACAGAGAGACAGAACTGTGGCGTGCACTCGCTTAGTCGGACAAACGTGCACGAACACAGATAGAAACCGAGCGGCACACTCTTCGCGACGATGGTGTGCTCGAGACACGAGAGACGACGAGGATATTCTCTCGGTGCAGTTCAGCCAGCGCATAAATTCCTCGAACACATGGCGCCTGAGCTTATGAACAATAACCACGGCTGGCTTCTCCACCTCCTCTGGCTGTCGACGTTGATGCCAGCGGCACGTTAGCCGACCTCCTAGCCGGTAATTACGCCAGACCCATAAACATTCGGCTCACGGTTCAATCTCGCCCGGAAGACAAGGGACACAAGTGCCAGGCGTGGCTTCCTGGCACATGTCTCCTCTGCGCGCCGCCTCGAATCATCTGCATAACGTTTTCTGCATCGGAGACCCGGCCTCCGTGGATTTAAACCGGCTTATTATGGCGGTGATGCATGCGTCCGCTACTAAGGAGGAACTCGCTGAGCTTCGCGACCATCGTGACTCAGGATTCTTCGAGAACAGAGCTGTAGGTGGATGAAAGTGTGTTGGTTGGTTAAGGCAATCGGATAGGATAGTATTCGTTCGGGGAAATTATAATTTTCTATTCTACTAGTTCTATTCTCTAATTCTATTCTGCAATATGATATGGATAAGAGATTAATTTGGAGCCGAGAGATGTTTTATTCGATTTAGATGGTTTCCGTTTACATCGAATGGAATAATTGTAATTAAAGCATTAACCATAGCAGGTATTTTTGATGTTTTATATGTTTTACATTAGAATGTTGTAACGAATATTTGACTTTAGATATTTTATACGTATATTTTTAGACACGCGATGTGATTCTTTTATTTTTGAATTTGTATTCCTTTTTCATATTTCTCGTTTTTCTACTCCACTGACACACATTTCGCTCTTCCTTTATCGATACAGTTATATTTATTCGCGTCCAACGTCACAATAACTTGACAGCTTTGTAGAATTTATTGTACTTTCCATCCTGTGTAATACTGAATATTAGAAAACTGTAGGAGATAAAAAGTATCATGTCGTAACTTTCTAACTCGATGTATAGATTCGTTAAAAAAGTACATGGAACGATTGGTCTTGGAATTCGCAATAAAATATCTTTATCCTATTGTATTCTTTACCAGGAGAAAAAAAATGTGTCCGTACTGTAAAAATAAAAAAAGAAAAAATTCATATATTGATAATATTTACTCAATAAAGAACTATCTTGTCTTTCAACGAAAATTAAGCTTTATTTATAATGTTTTATTTTTCATAAATATTTCACGCATCGGCCAAGTATATTTCAGCGAAGACTCCGCGTCACCTATGTATATAGTTTCCCATTCACTACACATGTTTGAATTCATAGCCTCGTAAATTGCTTTCAGAATCGTGGTGTTACGCCGCGAGAGATAAAATGTATTGAAAAATGGTTATTCTAAAGAAAACTGGTGCAGCGATCGGACACGTGTAAGGAAATGGTGTAATATTTATTTATTACGATGTACCACCAACAAGGATGACACAAAATGGTATAAATGAAAAATGCAGATTTCCTTTGCATATTTCTTTGCAAAACCGTCTTCGATTACGCTCGGTACACGACTTTTCGTAGAATCGAAGAAATCCAGAAAGTCTTCCTGCATGTATGAAACATGTTCCCTAAAGAAATCGAAGGAGCTTTACAGTAGAATCACTTTTTTCGAGTTTATAAGGAAAATCGTTTCAAGAAATTTTCCAAGAAACATTGTGTTAAGGATCAAGTTATTCCTTTTTCCGAAACACACTTTTTCTTTTATACAAGGCTCTTGTATGCAATTTTTACTCTCATGACATACAATATCCACAGACGTTATATAAAAATGTTTCGCAAATATCACGTTTTAAAACGTTCGCTTAAAACAATTAATTATTCAACGCGACGATATTGCCAGAACAATTTTATTGAAAAGCTTCTATTTTCGTCAATAACCTGCATCAATAATTACAATAAATATTCCAAAAATATCGATACATCAAAATATCTCAAATTTTCATCTTCTATATATTCGACATTTTCTACGTATAAATATACAAATATTCTACGTAGATTTTATAATTTTATAAATATACAAAATTCTACATTAATATACATATGTACTGAAATCTCATTAATTCTACTAACACGTTAAACAATTTTACTAATGCCCATGCTGTTAATTTTCAACTAAACTAATTACCCATTTAACACATAATTCCCCGGCCCAAATTCAAATTCAAGTTCCCGTCAAGTCGATTATCACTATACGACATACCTCGTCTATCTGCATCCAAATTACCAAAAGACGTACGTACGAATCATTCAATTTTGAACAGCCATCAATTTATAGGAAGCATAACCAAGGAAGCTTGATGCAGGGATACGTGGTCCCATCTCGGTTCCTTAGTTCGCGAAATCACGTTACGTCGACGATAATAAATACGACAGCGTCATAAATATTCGGTTCACGATTTAATCTTGCCGACGAGGCACGAGTGCCAAACGTGGCCTCGGTAACAGATGTCCCTTATTTGACCGAGTACCGGGGATCATCTGCATAATGTTCCTGGCAGAAGTAAACGATCCTGAGATTAGGTCAGGAGTTCTCTCTTCGAACCCTCTGCTCCGCTCCGTAATGCTGTGGTACGCGCCACGTCACGTGCAGCTTGTTCTTTAAATTACCGATTGTCCCGTAGATCTTCGCGACAGAATCGAACCGCTCTTACTTTGAAAACTAGCAAGGCATGTCCCATAAATCCCCATTATTCTCGCTTCGATCTCGGATCAGCCGAATTTCGATGTTCGACTGGAATTTAACACGAACCTCTTACATTCTTGTGAATTCTCAGAGCGGAAGAAAGATATTTTGTAAGAAATTTTGGAAAATAAAATGTATGGTAGGACTGTTTTAATGATGACAATACTATAATCTTCTTGTACGAGAGATTCTACTAACGTCTTTTCCTTTTCTTCATTTTTTTTTAATACGAGGGACTTTAAGTTAAAATTGCACAAAGTAATTATAATTTTCTTCCTCAATCCACTACATGCTTAATGTATTTAACATCGTTGTACCTTAATCTCGTATCTGTACTTCAATAATTCTTTAATTAATTTTTTACTCAATATTGGAAAGCAACTGCCGTATTAATTAAAACCCCCCCTTTTTTTTTACTTCTTGCAGTTACCCCCGCGTCTGACATTCAAAGCATTCATCGCGTTTCGCAAGCATTCCAGGCTACTTATTTTACCCAACCATTCCTCGTCGCGAAATAAAACTTTCTCTCCGCTCTTCAACTCTCTCAGGATGCCTTATACAAGTTTGTCCAGCGAGGCCAAGCTGACGTGCCTTAAACCGGCTAACGGTTGTGTAGCTCGTTAACTCAGCTTCGTCGTTCAACCTCACCCTCCATTCCTATCTTCCTCTCTTTCTCCCTCCGCCTCCCTTCCTCTCGCGCTCTCTGACGATGTTGCACCAGAAAGGTCTAACCAACCAGGACGATCCGCATTTCGCATGCACTCCGCGCGACAATTGTGCGACGTGGATGCGTTACGCCGTTTTAACGGTACCGGACGGCGAGACTCGGTCGACGAACCAGCCCGGCAGAGGATCGTTCAATTTAGTCCCGGTGAACCTTCGTCCCAACGAATGGACGACCGTTCTCTCTGCGTTACGCTGAAAAGGCTGCGACCTCTTTATCTCGCGTCTCGAGTCCGAGAGTTTAATGTCTCTAGGTAAACTGGACGACGTGTCTAATTACGTGCTGCAAAAGCCAGCTTCGCCGTGGGCCAAGCCAAAGGCAGTTCTCGTTCTTTTTCCAACTGCCGGACGTATGTATGTATATGAGTATATAGATACGAAAGTACAGGCGCTCGTTAAGCTCGTTAGAGGTGCGCAACAGAAAATGTGCTTTCAACTCGCCGTAGAATATTTTTCGTCTTTCGATTCCGATGGAGCAGGAAGAATCATGATTCTTGTGACAGGTTGAGTTTTGTGTAGATATCATTGTGCCGTAATAATCAGCAAACGATAATAAGCTCACCTGTCGTTTGCAACATTCGCTTATAGAATACGACTGGTTTTATTATCAAAGTTATTAGCATTGTTGCTATTATAAAAGATTTGTCAGATCCAGCAACTCGTAACTTGCGGTCTATGAAACGTTGCTAATAACGTTCTATCGTGCAACAAGTTTCAAATTCGTTGATCGGTAACAAAGCTTCTGGTTCATTATATCGAATCTATGATTCACAAGAAACACGATACAGTCAGTAACTCACTGTTAGAAATATTTTTCGTTTTACGAATGCGTTACAACAACAGCATTTTCCAAGAAACAAAATTACCTCTGAAAATGCATCGACCCATATTTCGCCTGCTATTTGTCGTTCCGACGAAATTTACCGCTCGACGGACCGCGTATCATGCTATTTACGAAGCGAACGAAATTTCGTTGCGACAAAAATTCGGTTATACGTATAATTTCCAAACGTATCGCGACGACGCGATGTTGAATCAGCAACGGAAACAGTGAAATGCGAAAAAATGCATTAAAAAAAGAGAGAGAGAGAGAAGAAAATAATAAAAGAAAAAAGCGCGAGGATCTCGCTGACATTCAAATAATGCGAACCGTGTATGACGTAGAATATAAAATGGATCGCCGCGCTTCAACCTTTTTCCCGGACGGTGCACGGGGGATTTATAGGAGCCTATTTTGACAAGGGGGAATCGCACGCACAAAAGAGGTGCTTCGCGAATATTTGATATACACCGAAAATACGCGTGCATCAGACCGCGGGAAAAAATGTAATTTCGCAGAAAGCTTCCTTCGTTCGCCGACCCTTTGAGCATCCGCTGGAACACGCTCGGTACACGATGATCTCATAGGTTGCGTCAGTGACGACAATTTTCGAATGTTAAGCCGAATTTTTTCATTTCTTTTCTGCGTGGCAAGTCTCGCTTCGGTTTAATGCTGTTTAATTGAGTTTTATCTTTAAAATGCACGGACTTCAAATTTGTCCATGAATCTAATGGATTTGATTTTCAGAGGAAAATATATCTCTGACGTGTATTTTAAAGTGGAAAATGTCAAATATCGATAACTAGTCTATGGACATTACTTCTTTTTACACATTGACCGTCTCTTACTCCGAATTATATCGATTGATCTACGGCCATTCTTAACGATTTTCGCTATTTCATAAGACAACATTGAATTTTCTTTTATCTCTAGTTTCATCACGATATCTCGTGTTTCTCTAAAGTTGGATATTTATGGCGGATCAGAAGTTAATTTTTGACGACAATCTTATCGTTCAAACTTTATTATTTATGTATTCATCAATATATTTTCAATTACATTTTCCATTTACCTTTTTCTTTCCCATCTATCACATAATTATTTATGTTATACGAAAGAAATTATTTTCTGCAATGGTTACGTGAATTCTTTGGATTATAAGAGTACGTGGATAGACGCGATGATATTATCAATGAATAGAGAATAAACGATGACTTGGTGGTCGAAATAGCTGGAGGTTTGGTCGATATTTGAAACAACTAGCAATGAATAGCGACAGGAAACTAGGCGATAACTTGCTAATGAGGAGCATATATCACTTTTCCGATACTGCAACGAACGCACAACGCCGGTGTTGAATGGTTCGAATTGCAATGTGGAAACGCTGAATCGTCCCCGCGAAGCAATGTACTATGAACCGCCCTGTAAATCACAACATAGTCTTGGCAAGGAAGTTAGTTGTCGAGCTGGCGCGTTTGACGGATAATGGAAAACATTAATCTCAACGAGAAATATTTGTCGGTGCCGACCGTTTTCCAACCGGTGGAATTCGCGTGCATCGTTTTCACGCAACGTGTTTCATATTATAGATCCAATCACGCGTACCGAATCAACAGATCGTAAATCGTTCTTCTCTTTATTTGACGTATAAACTAACAAGTTGTAACGTATGATCCATACATCGATGAGTATTTGGGTCGCACTACGATTATTGTCTGAAGATTCTTACCGTTAATAGATCACGAAAAAAGCATAAAAACTTTGCAGATCGTTCTTTTAGCTGATCCATATACGTACATAAGTATTAGGATTCACACGAGAAAGTGAATGAATTTGAATAACCATTGGAGAAAAATATTACAATATTTAGAAATTACTATCTCGTTCGAGATCGTACATAATGAAGAATACATACATTAATATTGCTATGATATTCAATAATTAACTCCTACTTATTTCCACACTTATGTTCCTGAAATTTCGGTAATTTCGGTTTTAAATTTCGATTCAAACAGGAAAATATACAAATTTCTTTTTAATGACGATTCGATCGCTCTTGATGCTCTGAGGAAAATCGATATGTAAAAGCGAATTCTTCTATACTCGAAAAAACCGGCGGGAAAAATAGAACTATAAAATCTTGTAACAAGCTCGTTCTTAACGTTTAACCGATAACGCCACACGCACATGCTGCTCATTCATTTCCAACGAGATCGTCCGACAAAGAAATAGCGCACGCTGAAACAAAGAGACAGTTACTCTTCACATTTTCCTCTCATTTCCCAACCAGGCCACGACGAGTGTTCATCGGTGGATCGATCTAAACGCGATCTCAACACACCAGGAAAATCCGATGAAAAGTGCGCTGCGTCGAGAATCTGCACGGACAGGGCACACGCGGTCAGAATGTAGACGTCATTGTTCCAAGCCAAGTCTTTCATCAGTGAACGAATTACCGTTGCTGTTTAGAACGCTCTATCTTCCCTTCACCCCTTCTTGTCCTGTCAATGCTGCATCCATCGTACAACATCAACCTGTCTACCCTTATCACCTTTTTCCTCTTGCTTTCTTCGACCTTTCTCCATGGCTCGTTCTTTCTCTCTCTCTTTCTCTTTCTCTCTCATTCCTTCGTTGATAGCAATGATTTCCCTCCTTGATCACTTTATCTTATTTTTCCTTCCACACGTCCTATCGTTTTATTTTTATTTTAATTGTCCTTTGGAGTTTTCATTTGTTCTTCGTCAGTCGATGTGCCTTGCCTCGTTCACGATTCGATCCTCTTGTTTTTGATTTTTTATTTAGTTCAAACGATTTCGTTGTGTTCTTTACAAATGCAAAGCTGATGTTTCGTTGTTCCGATATAATTCTACGTCGAGCGCGTTTAAGAGAGTTCTTCCTTGTGCTGCATCGATTTTCTTTAGAATTTGTTCTTGGAACGAGTTCGTTGTGTCGTGGGTCTTTGACAGAATAGAAGAGGAATTAGATCTGACAGGATTTCGCGAGAAAAATGTTTGCCTATTCTCGCTTTAAGCAGAAAGGAGTTCTTGATTCGTTTAAGTACGGATAAAATTGATGAAATTGATATAATTTAAAAAGAGCTTCGAAATGGATACCAATAACCATTTAAAATTTTGCACAAGAGTAACATAGTATGGAGAATTATTGAGGCTCCACTTTTTGTTTTAACTTTCTGCAAACACCTGTTTTATTTTGTAATAATTTTTGTGCCATCTGTACACTGTTACAATTACTGGCAGCCAAAGCCGCCATACGCGACCGTCAGCCCGTATACATGACATGAAACAGTTAGGAAAGAAAAGAAACGAGAAATGACCTCCAATTAATCCTTCAGCACTGCACAGGTACTCGAATTCCATGATCGAATGTACACGATCGACGAAATGCTCCTGTGCACGATATTCGGCCGTACCTTCGACCGAGCCAGCACACAGCCAGTGATTATCGGACGAGGACGTTGTCGATACGAAAATTGTGCACTGATTATCTCGAACGAGCGATCTGGCGTGTACAGTTTCGCGCTTTCGGCTGCGACGCCTAACGCGGGCTAGCGATCATTATCGGTCGCATCGATTGCCATGCCGCTGCCGCGCTGCGCCGCTTGTTTCGCTTTATTGTTAGCGTGGCCCGCGTCGCTATTTGCGAGACTGGCCACGTTATTGCAGTCGTTACCGTTATCGGTCCACGGCTGATTTTGTTTTCCATACGCGCGACACCCACGTTTTTCGGGCACCGCAATCCAGATAAAACCACGTGTCCCTTCTGACGATCCAACGGAATGATGGATGCGCGAGTAATCGAATCCGGGATTTATGGTGTCCTACCGTTTCAAGTGCTTCGCAACGATCGGTCCGTCGAGTTATCGTTAGCTTGTCTGATTAGTGGCACTAATATAGCAGAGTTGATGTACTCGTGAGTTTACATTGGTCCACTAGGTCTTTCATGGTATTGCGTTGGATGAACGATTTTTGGGGTGCGACGATTTTAGGGAGAGTCAGGCATTGCGTAACAAACACGTATCCTGTGTTTATTTGATGCATTTCAGATAACGCGTGATATCGTCAAGACGTAGCAATCATACAGTTTTATCGTTGCTTTGCATTTTTATATATTTTATTATTTTTAAACGACATGTCCAAGTATCCGTCTTGAGAATGTTTCATGACTTATAAAAGTCACCGTGTGTTTAGAATTATTCTACTCGCACAGAATGCTGCTACACCGCGTTATTCCATTCCAAGAGCATCGACGCTCCAATATGATCGAAATTCTTCTACGAAATAATTCACCTAGCACCTATTCATCGACACCAGAACATTTTCCAGTCGATCAGTTCGCCCATTAAGATCCAATACCTTCGCATTCCTACAGTCCTAGTTCAACAATTAATCTTTGTTCCATAAAATAATTCACCATCGACGCTCCTTGTAAATCGATAAACCCAATTACTTTCATATTCGCGAAGAATTATTCGCCTAGTAGCTACTCGTCGACATTAGAATATTTTCCAGTCGATCGATTTAACCACTGATTCTCGCGAACTAGCTAGGGCCATTCGCGCGAATACGCGCGCTTATGGACGATGCAATTTCAGTTGACAGTTTAACGATCAGAAGCGTTTCGGAGCGGACGGCCTGGTTTTTCCCGCGTTGCTCTGACGAGTCGTAAATCCGCTCTGCGCGAAGATAGCCGGCTACGATCGTTCGCCACGGGAAGAGCGAGCATAATTCCGCGCGCGTACGACGCGCGTAATTCACCGCTGTATCTATACGACGCTGGCGATACGCGTCGCGCACGCGTCTTTATTAGGGCTCTTTGTTCGAATTTTTACGATTGTCGGTAGCAGCTACCGGCTCGGAACTTCGAAACGACGCGACGGGAACGACCGTGGAGATTTGTTACGACACAGTGAACGAACGCTTCGCGAGATTTTTCGTTTCACGCGACGCTTTTTAAATCTCGGATATGGCAAACCACAAGTTTTTGGTTTACATTGGAGAGTGGTTTGTTTTTCCATGATCGTCAAATATTTTTGTTTTTGTTTCGGCTTTGAGATTTAGTTTGAAGTTCTCCGAGTGAATCATTCAGTTTTTTATTTTGCGCTTCGAGTTTATTTTCGGACGATTTTTAGTTTTGGATGGGAAAATTTTCATTTATGTCTGCTAGGAACTTGGAAAGGGGGAAGGGAAAGTTATATAATTGAACGTTGATTAAAATTCAAGGACTTAAAAATTTAGCAGTTGAATTTTTAAATAATTTGAGATTTATGTCCTCAAATATTAATTTCTCATCGGTATTGTCAAAATAATAATAATAATGAATTTTTCGCTCTTCTTATTCTCCTCAAATAAAAAACCTGTTCCTCTTCTAAATAAAACAAAGAAACTAAAAAGGCCAAGAAGAAATAAATTCCAATTCTTCTTAAGGTACTTGTCTTCTACATAAAATACAGAAAAATGGTTTCTGCAATTGGAAAAATTCAAACTATGAGAAACACCAACTATCGTTGCTCCATTCGTGTCGACGTTCCATCCTATATCCGTCAATTATTCCGGCAAATTCTGACGTAACACCGCAAAATCCAACGGAATGTAGGAAAAGCGAGGTAACCATCGAGTAATTGGACAAAACGGTAACCGAACGGCAAACAAAGCCGAGTTTCGTTCGTCGACATCGTCGACCCGCTGTACGCGTAATCCCACAGAACGGGGCAGGACAAGTTCGAATCTCCGTGTCAGAAATTTGCGACAAGCAGAGATCCGTGGCATTTCGAACGGAAATTCCGTCTGGTTCGTTCGTCGGATGCCTCTCACGGCGAGAATCATAACTTCGAGGATGACGTGCAGTGCGATAGAGGCACGGCTCTTCGCTCTTGCCATCGACCTATACTACTGAAACGACCATAGGGGATAACAGAAGCATAATTCGGACACAGGTAACGCGTAAGTCTACTGGTCACCATTTGTCAGACGAAGGCACCGTCCTGTTACCGTCACTCTACGTTGGATAACGAATTCTATCAGTGGTCGATGTCATTACGTTCTCCGATTTTCTAGACATTTATTTTCCTTTGTGTCTTCTAATGAGTTTCACGATCGCTTATATAATGGCAGGATGAGTTACATGGAGGATTTAACAAGTTTGGAGAATCGGTATTATTTTTAAAAGTCTGCTATATAAAATTATACCGGAATTAATAATTTAGCAAAAGTTTATTGTTACTGTTATTCAATTTTATGTGCAACATGCTTGTCCAACAGTGAGTAACTTCTGGAACAACAGTCGTTGCGTTTATGTACTCTTACAACATCGAATAGCTTAAAATAAAATTGTATCGATGATAAAAAGAACCTCTTTCATATTCTTCTCGTTCTTTCAAAATTATTAAGATAAAAATTCCTACAGTAATAATTTCAAAAGTTTAATGAAAACTAATTAAAATCATTAATGCGCTGATCGAGAAATTCTCTAAAATCGGTTCCGTTGAAATCGCACGTTTATGTCGGCGGTCCGCGACACGGTTAAATCATTTGGTGAGTGAATCGTGACACGACCGATGTATCCGTCTGCACGTCCATCTATCTGTGTCCCCTTTCCGCGTTTCGCTCGTTTGCTCGGCTCGATATGCGGTTGTTCATGCCGACCAATGTGTCGAACGAACGAACGTTGCAAAATCGTACGGGCACG
Source organism: Bombus pascuorum (assembly GCF_905332965.1). NCBI lineage: Eukaryota > Metazoa > Arthropoda > Insecta > Hymenoptera > Apidae > Bombus > Bombus pascuorum. Next base: position 10,035,540 of record NC_083499.1, on the reverse strand, counting down.
GTCGCATTCGCGAACGTTGCACGTTGCCGAGTTTGATTAATTCTCGACCCAACGCTAGCACCCGCCTGATAAGGAATATATATGGTGGATCTCGAAAATCGTTTACGGTATTTCGTAAGAAATATCGTTGCCATGATAAATGGTCTTTCAGATTCACTAGTGTTGGTTCCAGTTATCAAGGAACCGTTCCTTCGGTTCTTAAAGGAAAATCTTCTTGTAAGAAGCGTTTCCAATTATTGTTTCTTCCACCGATCTTTCGATAGTTTCTTAGGATCGTGAGAACGGTTGGGTTCGGATAATATCCGAAATATCACCCCGATACGTAACGCGTAAAAGATTTTGTTATTACATTCGTTCTCAACAATTTCCTACGTTGAATAAATTGTTTGAGAATGTTTCACGTAGATTTATTATTTGCACGCTGACATAAATAAAGGTGAAAGCTAAAATTGTGTGTATGTGCTAAAAAAAAAAAAAAAAAAAAAAAAGAGACACAAGTATGGCAAAATAAATTTCATTTGTAGAATACTCAATTTTTAAGCAAACCATCAATATGAAGTTTTAATGTAATTTTTCATATTTAAATTTGGCAGAAGTTGCAACATTAATTCAACTTTTAGTGAATAGATTCAGGCAACGGACAAACTACCATGGGTATGAAAAATTAGGTCAAAATTCGTGGTGGAAGTCTGGACGAAACGTTATTTACCTGCAACGAGAACCGATAGAGATAGCCTGGTGGATACTGTTGTAGATACTGATGATGCACATGATGCTGATAGGGTTGCTGACTATACTGTTGCCCTTGCTGCGGCTGAAACTGTTGCTGTTGCTGGTATTGCTGTTCCAGATGCGTCTGATGTTGATGCTGATGCTGATGCTGATGTTGATGCTGATGTTGATGATGATGATGCTGGTGATACCAGGCATGATTGTAACCATCCATATCACAACGAAGTCACGTTTCCGGTTCACAACCTCGGACGTATCCTCAGTTCGAGGTGAAAAAGGGAAGCTCGCGCAAATGGCAAACATATCAATCACCTGCCAATAGGGCCCGGACGTTCGATCGTCGTATTCCGAATTCTCTTTCGCATGGAATCCCCGACATCACATTCGAGGCGGACCTCCGCGTATCTGTCTATTGTTTGGAAGCTTCCTTTGTCCCGATTGACGGATGGCTCGGCGAATCGACGAGAAAAATTATTGCGCACCCGCGAGTACCGATTGCGAGTTTTTGAAAACGAAGCGGCTTGATTGTTCCGATGCGCGCTTCGTTCGAGAGCTCTTAATCTTTCTCGTATTTTTCTTCGATCACTTCGATGAATTTTAACGTGTATAATTCGCGCAGGAACGCTGAATAATTATTTGAAAATCGAATGGTACACAAACATTTTGAGACTCTCGAGAAAACTTGAATCAAGAGACGTTACTTCTACCGTTAGTCTATGTCGTAGAAACGAATATGTAGATCATGAATCTTCATAAGATGTACAGTTATTGGATAAACACTGAATTATTATTTGGAAGTCGAACGTTTCAAAGGATTTTCCTACTGTTTCTATCGTGATTGTAGGTTGCAGTAACAAACGCGTAGATCGTTTATCTTCGAATATACAGTAAATAGATGAATACCGAACACAAAGGTTGAAAGGGTTTTTAGAAATTTCCAACGAAAAGATCAAACTATCTTTATCGTTCTTCTATATTGTACCAGTAACTGATCGTGGGTTTTCATGAATCTGATCCTCGCGAGTCTCATCTACGATCAAATGCGTCCTCGATTCGATAAATGAAGATGCGCATCCAGATTTAATGGCTGCAAAAATACGAAATCGCAAAAGAGAGCCACATAGAAAGTTAGTCACTGAACGTTCTACAATGTCTGGAGGATACCACGAAACTTAGATTCGAAAACTAAAACGATCCCTCGTTCCCCAATGGTGTTACCGATTTTCACATAGTTCACGGGAACAGGAAACTTGGTTCTCGTAACTTCGATGCTTGCACTTCCGCCGGATCTCGTATTGCACTCTACTAGGTGATGATTGCGGACCAACTAACTCGTGTTCAAATTGCCGAAAACGCGGTGAGCCGCTGGTGGTCTTTCCCCACTCTGCTTGACCCCCACGGACTATTATTGTTCGCCCCTTTTGAGGATTCTCTTCCTTCCGTCTCTTTTTCTCTCTCAGAGATCCGCTGGACCGGTCAGCCTTCTAGCTTTCGTTGCTGCTGGGGGTCGTCTTTGGGAAAAAGATGCCACGCATCAGGAAGAAAAGGGGTTGATACGTACAAGTCGTGCATAGAATTTTCGTTTGAATCGAAAACCTGCTGGAGAGATTCTTCCTGATGGATACCACTTCCTTCGCGTTCTTTCTTTTTCATTTCTAAACAACCAATCGTCGAAGATCTTTCTGTTTATAGATAGTTTCTCGAGGTTTGAACTTGTTTTCTCGGTGCTACGATTTTAGGATAGTTCGTAAATTTTGTAAATTGAAATGTTTCTTATATTTGATCATTACAATATGTTATGAAATAGGAATCTAAGTGTCTTCGATAAAAAGGGATACGTAGATCTTGAAACGTTAGGTATAAAGGATTACGCTAGTCGTTACGTTAGAAGTTTGTTCCGATAAATTCGACGGTAGGATATATCCTCAATTGTTTCTTTAGCAAGTTATATCCATTCGAAACGTCCGTTCTAAATATTCTATTGTTCGAATATTATCACAATTATACAATGATATTTAATTCGTAGCGATAATAAAATTTGCAAAGGGAATTTCAGTGCTGTGTATTTTTAGAAGATGTCACATTTCCGTTCCCTCATTGATTAAATATTGGTAGTACGATCCGGGATAATATGGAATTAAGATAAAATATACGACATATCGAATTCATTATTCCTGGTGAATTTCCATTTAAAGCTGATTTAAACTGGCAATTAACACTAGTATTACAGCTCGCGTGTTATCAGTTGCACGGGCACGAATCCGTTAACGATTATGCACTTCTAACACTCACCCGTTTCGTTTTATCGTGGCCAGATAATCATTAACTCAAATTAATTCTAGTCGCGACGGTCCATTACAGAACTGTAATTGCAACGCCGCGATTCCCATTACCACCCATTTAGATTGCATCATAGGCAATTAATACGACTCTGGATAGGAATATTCTAATTAATCCCGTCAACGGTACCCGTCAAAAATCTCGGTTATACTCGCCGACGAGAGAGGCAGGGAGAAAGAGAGAAAGAGAGAACGCAATATCGCGTGACAAATTGGACCAAATACGAGTAACTCGATCGCTGGTCTGAATAAGCGCGCGAATGAATTTGAAAAATTGCTATCTGATGCCTGTCCATGCGACACACAGTTTAAAATAAAAAATTCTAATTTGGAAATGTTATATAATTTTTTTACAAAATTTGATAGCCCGTGACTTTGACTTTTGACTTTGATACCCTCGATACGTTTTTAATTTAAAACACAAGCGAGATATATTTTCACTTTTCTTTTTAACCGTTGGACAAAATTGATAAAGGTAAACGATGAACCATTATTTAGATAGATATGGTATGATAGATATATACGTGTAACTAATAAATATTAAGTAATGATGTTTCAATTTGTTCAATTTCCGATGATAAATTTTTAAACGAATATATTCTATATTCTCCATTATTTGTCAAAATTACAGGATTATAATTCAAAATGATAAACAGGATACCGCCGCCTTTAACACGTTTTATTTCGACTCTGTTAATTAATTACTCTTGTTCAATTTCCAATTTTATCAAACATTCGCGCAATCTCGTCGTTCATTCCTATCAATATCGACTCCGTTATCATTATTTTTTAAATCCACCCGATTTTCCCCGTACGTGGACGCATCCTTTGGGCTGCGAGCAAACAGGTTAGACAGGATTTGGTGGAATCCCTCGGAGGACGCTGCTAAAAAGGCGATTGTTCGACGAAGGATAGGGAGAAGCCGAGAGGGTTCGTCCAACCCTTTTCGCGTGGTTCGGAAGGGTAAATCTAATAATGCACGGCCCACGACACCCTGCGAAACGTCGCTGGCGACAAGTGTCCGATGAGATTTCCACGAAGGGCCGTGGAAGGGGGAGAGGAGAGAAAAAATTCGAAACGAAGCAGGGTTTGGTCGGTTCGAACTGTTCTCTTTGCCTCTCCGTCGGATTTCTGCGCCTCTTTCCTCGGAAACAATGGGGAGAGCCGTAATAACGAGCTTCCATTTTCGCGAACGTTACACCAGGCAGAAACAAATGGTCGGCAAAACAATGAGACCGAACACGCTGGTTGGCCGCTCGCGAAGGTAATTCGAAAGCGTTGCGAAATTTTTGCGGAAGCGGGATTATTAAAGGCCGTAATCCTCTTTAATAACCGCGCCGGGCAGAGCATTAAGCGGCGGTTATTCTCCGCGCTGAACGGGCTAAGTGGCTGAAAACTGTCGAACCCCGATCAAATGGCCTCCACGTTCGTAGTTTTCTTTTTTTCTTTACCTTTCTGTTTGGTTCCGCGGAAATGTCGATTTCCAACAGTTCGATCTGTCGTTTGGCTGATCCGCGCCTGTTGTCCAGATGTTCATACAGTAATCGTAGCTCGCGATTCGTCGCTATTATTGCTACGGCAATTTTAAAGCGAGAGCATTAGCGAAATCGTGAAATAGGAATGGTTACTTCGCTGTAGTGGCTGGTGGTAGTACTCGTTTAGCTTTATTATTATTTAGGCTGTTTTATTTTCGCCCTGTGATTACAATCAGCTTGCATTGAGAGAATGTTGCGCGTTGCGACCATAAAATTTCACTCCATGAAATTCCCAATATTTTTACTTGAATTAATTACGATAGTCCTCTTATTAAAACTATCTTTATTCCCTTATTATAGAAATTAAGCGATCCGAAGATAAAGAATTTCCCATAAATAGTAGCAGAAAATTTCGTAAGATTGAATGATCGAGAACGTCAAATTTATCATTACGTATTCATCATATCTTTATTGCACTCGTCGTATCTTAAAAAGAGCATGCCCCTATTCACTGATGCATCGTGCACAGAAGACAGATCTTATCGAGAAGACGTATAAAACGTCTAACATAATTAAAGCGCCACAGCGTGTTCCAATAACACGCATACATTTACGATTCCTTAATGATCCGCAAGATAAAACCCGAGCATAATTATATAGCTACCTTCTCGCATTCTCTTTGTATGGTTTGGCGAGCCGGCCGTCAGTAGCAATTAAAAAAAGGAGGGAGAAGGAAAAGAGAGGAGAAAAGGTAGAAAGAACATGGGAGAAGCGGGCGTCTATAACATCATTTCAAAAAATTGACGTCAGTACGCTCGACCTAGTTTTCCCTTGGCTCTACGACCGATTCTTCCGGCATGGCGGTACGCGCTTGTAAAAATCCAACCGGGATAACACGATTGTAAGTTACACGCGCTGGAAACGCGCCTGCACGTTCAATGGGGTGAGGTCGAACCAACGTATGTATATGTATGTCTAGAGAGAGAGAAAGAGAAAAGAAGAGACAGAGAAAGTCAAACGAGATGGAACTGAAAAAGAAATGGAAGGAGAGCAAGGGAAGAGATGAACGCGAAGGGAAAGAAAAAGGATAATTAAGAGAAAAAAAGATGGGAGAAGAGAAATTAGAATTGAGATTTTCAACGAATATTTTCACTGAATATATCGTAATTTTGTTTAAAAGGTCAAGATTCGTAGAATTAAAAATGAGTAGCAACGAAGGGAAGTGAGAGAAAGGTTATAATTAGTGTTAGAATTAGAGCGAATCACCATAATTTGGCTATCTCTCTAGTTGCTGCTAGAATTACAAACGAACCAAAATGCAAATGTAATTTTGAAAGTGAAAATGTAAATCACGTTGGCGGCGCAAGCTCTGTTTTAAGCTCACGCACATTAAAATTGATTAAAAAAATGTTACAAAGACTACAATTACAATTATACCTCAACATACAGGTGACAATCTCAAAGTCAACCGTTATCGTGTGCTATTTTTCATTGCTTGAGAGAATATTACAATGAAATGTATCGTTTCGTTAAATATATACATATACCCGTCAACACAATGTAGTTATTTAATTTGATAAATAATATAAAATGAGTCGGAAAAGGGGACAGAAAAATCGAAGAAAAACGAAATCGAAGGACCACGAGGATTATTAAAACGGGACATACGTAGGATCGTGGAACGGGAAGAAACGAACGATATATACGGTAGCCGGAAAATGAGGGAAACGCGGCAGCGTTGGTGAAGCGAGGGAAGTTTCGTTTCGCACGCGTACGCGGTTCCACAAAAAGAAAATCAACCAGCGCGTGGGCGGGGCCGGTGAAAAATTCAAAGCTTTACATGCAAGCAAAAAGCAGCGGCATAGCATGCCTCTTGAATCTCTGTACCGGTGAATTTCGACCCCGCTGGACGGAGCATCGCCGATGTATAACTTTTTTTCGCGTCCAATCATCGTGATTCGAGGAGACCCACGCGTATGTATTCGCCGTGGCAAAAACAGCCACCGCGATGAAACATCACCTTCCTTTTCCTACCTTTCACTATAGACGCGCAAAGAACTTAAGCATTTCCATCGATAAACGCGATTTCACCGGCTAATGAGTTCGTTGAAACAAATTGTAGCTTATTCGGTATCTCCTTTCTTTGTGTTTTATTTTTTAGCTTTTTAAAGATTCGCTGCTCCTGCTTGGTTTGGCTTATTCCTTCTGACATATGGATTATTAAGTACGATAAAGAAAATTCAATACGCGTTTTGTTTATGGATAATCATGTGAATCCATAAGTTTAGTTTCTTCGTAATTGAGGGATCATTTCGACGGATCTTTTACAGAGCAATATTTTTCCGATTTGTTTAACATCGATGACAGGTAAGCGTTTGATTTTTCAAAGATATGGCGTAGATATAAGTTTGATACTTACACGTATTTATGAACATTCTAAATCAGTTATTCGATATTTCTTCATTTTTCATCATCGCGTAATTATCAACCGAGGACATTGATTTTAATTACGTGAAGTAGTTCAAGTGTTTTCCCACCGCACGAAATTCCGATTACTTCACAGTTTCATTCCCCAGAACCATAAATTCTTCCAGTTTCCATTTTGTTTTTTTCTTTACTATAGTATTTTTATCTCTGCCGGGGAAAAATTCCTTTTCGAACGCTCAGCAACCGTATAGTCCTCTCTTGCGTGAATGTCGCTGATGAAAAAAAATGAGACTCGCGAAATGTGCTTTGGTTACTTCAACCCCTTAATTTCGCATTAATTACTTTTCGAATTCAAGCTTGAAATAATATCGGTGGAACGGCCGACAGTAAAATTTCAGTTCGTTGAGATTAAAACATATTTATATATAAAAAAATTAATGACAATTTATATATTACGACTTAGAAGGATTCTATTGAAATCAAACATTGAACTCGATAACAGAGTCACAAATATGATATGCCTATATATATATCATACATTTTATTGCACTTTTTATTACATGTCTGTTTGTATATTTTTATTATATTAATCAACGATTAATAATCAAATCCAAATTAGTTCCAAGCAACAGTCACCTATCAAAACCCACAAAAGTAGTCAAAATCTTCAAATCCTTTTGGAATCGAAAAAGGAATATAGGGAGATTTTTTTAATTTTACGCATCATTAACGTCGTAATTCCTATATCAGATAAACATTAACGGCACATTCAGTCTTCCGGCGTTCGTAAACGTGAAATTCAGTGGACATTTTAGTCGCCGGTTAATAACGCGACGACGCACGTTACAGTAATTCGTCGACGAGCGACGGGCGACGAACGAGCACGCGGCCGACAAGATTAAAGGATCCACGCGCGTGCACGTATAAATTCGAAATGGAGATAATTACGATAGCAGCCGTATAACGAGTCCATAAAGCGCCGCTTGGAATTGGTTAAATTTATCGATCGTATCCCTGCGATACGCAGTCGCTTTTTATCTGTACGATCCCCTGGTAATTCCATTCCACGAACAAATATACACGAGACTGCTGCACGCACGTATATATACCATGAGCCAAAAGTTTGTAATCACAATATGTTCCATAAAATTGAAGAATTTAAAAGAATCAGCTTAGAAAATTTATTCACCGAAAGTTTGGCAAAATAAAGGAAATTATTATCGATATTAATCCTTTAATAGTATGGTCCGAGATTCGTAGGTATTACGAGTAATAATTTCTTTGTTAGAATTTTTGTTATAATAGAAATTACATCGATGAGAAATAAAATATAATTTTCCATTGGTTAAAAATTTGTACGTGTGTGTTCATGCTCGGCTATTTTATAATTCAACTCATACGTAACACGAAATCTTTGACCGGTAGTGTACTTGAATGCGGTACAGCTTGTGGTACAGCTTGCATCGCCTACCACGCTGTTATTTGACGTTGTTTCTGCACCGAAAAATCTAGCGACGCGACATTAATTAGCAGCACTAAAGGAAACGATTGCAACTGCTTCCGTGGTCATTTTCTCGCGTGACTGTTACGACCGATGCAATAAGATTTCAAAGCGTAAGGTTTATTTAAACACGAGAAGCACTTTCGTGTCTGAGATTGGTAGAACGTGGAAGTTGAAACGACAAGCAATACATTTACATTTTAGAATCTCGTTACCTATAGTATCAAAATAGAAAAACGTATTTAGAATTTTATACCTCGCTGATACTTTATCATTAATCGTAAAAACGTACTTCCATCGTTATCTTATTATGCACACTTAGTTCGAAGGTTGTCCGAATCAATAAATCCGCGTGCCCGTTATCCAATATTCGTGTTCTTCGTCGGTCCGGCAAAAAGGACAGGTTTCAAAGGCTGCGAGGCACTTCGTCATCTCGTGGCAACGAGAGACTCCCCGGAGGTCTTCTGTTCCGCCTCGTCTCTGAAAGCCATCCACCACCCCCTAACTCCTACCGGTTCGCGATCCTCTCGCCTCGTATTTATGTTCTTGAGAGCAACCTGCCAATTAGTTCCTACCCTTACTCGGCTGTTATGCACACTTTGAACAACTAGAGACGCGGCACGGTACTTGCAATTGGATACCAGTATTCACTTTCAAGAGTATTCTCGACGAGCTTTGTAGCCCACGTGCGATCCCCTCCAATACTCCGTGCACCCCCTCGACCGATTCGATCCCCTTTTCCATGTCTCGTTCGCTCACGCTCTTCTCCCAATTACGTATCCGTCTCTGAAGATCGTTTTCTCTTTAGATATCTAACTCTGTCCGCCCATAGAAATCGAATCCGCCTTCGAGTTCCTGAACGCGGAAGCGTCACGAAGCCGCAAAATGATTCCCCCGGCTTGGATTCGCAATTGCCAGACGGCTGCATACCATCGGTGAAGGTGGTTAGAGAATATGAGAGAAAGAGAGAGAGAGTGAGAAGGGGGAGGGAGGAGAAGAGTGCTTGGCAACGAGGGACTTGGAAAAGGGCGGCGATAACGTCTGAGCAAGGTGTCTCCGATCGAAACAGCTACTGCGAAATTACCAACGAACGGTGCGTGCGTTTTGCATGTAACGACCACGGTAATGATCGCCATGTGCGGCATTCCATGGCGATCGAAGCTTCCAGTTCGACCTTTTCTCGTCGATTTTTTAAATGGGAAGAAGGAAGAACGGGTTGGGGTAGGTTGGTAAAGGATTAATGAAGTTTGAGGGATAATGGCTTTTGAAGGCATTTAACGATGTTCGCCGGCGTAATGGGGGTGGAACAATGGGGCCGAACTCTGTGGACGAAATGAAGAAGTTCAGTTTTTCAACGTGAAATACGGCCCCCCTTTGTGGATTACTTTAAATCCCTCGGTTTTTAATACTATTTCAACTTCGAGCGGTTTCCTCCTATACATTGGATTCTACTTTTTGCGTTATAGTTCCTATATGTGTAGGAACGATTCTGTATTATAAAAATCCGAGTCTATTAGCTTAATCGTTGGAAAAGAAACCAGAGGAGATTAAGAAAATACGAGAGGTTAAGATTAATATTGGTTGTAAAATGGTGGAATTGGGCTATAAAGATTCAGGTTAGTTAAAATATTTCGTTATATACTTTTCGATGTTTTTATACCACATTTCAGCTAAACTGTGTGAACGGTCGTATATCGGCTAAGTCTTGACTTTGATATCTCGAAACATTTCCCTTATTTGCATAGATACATTAAAATATGTATTTCGTGCATGTCTACCACGATTTCGGAAGATTTAGCAAATCAGTCCAACGTACATATCTTTTTCGTCGAGACCTCTTTAGTACTTCAAGCCGAGCTTTCCAGGTGGCACGCAATATTTCCATTGCGATGAAATTGTCGTTACGATTAAGAGAAAATACACAGAATGATTATTTGGTGACACGTTCAATTTTTTAGATAGACGAAGATTGATAACGAAGCACTACAAAGTAAAAATATAATGTTCGCAATTCCTATAATAATAGTATAATAAATATTGCAACAATTAATATTTTTAAATATCTAGATATATAGGACGAAGATACACATTTAATCCCAAACGATTTCTGACGGTATAAAGTCGAATTTTTAAAAAATGTACAACTTACCATGAAATCTTTGCACCACATCGGAAAATTCAAAAATGTTCTTTGTCATTAATATTAAATATATTCGCGAGTGTTTGCAAAATTTTACAAATTTGACACCTATTTAAAATACTCGTATCATTTCAACCAAACAGTTATCTCGATCAACAGGTAACATCGAAATGAACAAATCAATGAAAACGCATATGCGTGCTCTTCGTATTCGTAAAAATCTTCTCTGCTATTTATCTAAATATGTACTTTGACCGGTCATCGTACGAAAAATTGTACGATACAAAGACAAGGTGCTTGTTTCGTTAGTACGCGGCATCGTAGCAGCAAACGTGTCAACCCCGTTTGTCAACAGCACTTCCATTCCATCGTTTGGTCGATCGAGGGAATTATTTCCGAACTTTGGGCGAGAGAGGACCGCGGGACGGCGAAGAAGCCGGCGTGCTTCTTGGATCGATTCGTTCGATAGGGAAGAGAGGTTCGTGTACACAAGGAATGATCGTTAATGGAAGATGTAATTGGAAAATACTTGGCGCGCCTCCGTTCAATTCGCCTTCGTGTTTGTTTGCGATACCGTGCCAAGCCGCGGCGAGTTATTGCAAGAATCCTGCTACTACCCGCCGCCATAATCCCGCGCGCTATATAAGCTTCCTGTTCCCTTGCCACGGCATCGTCCTATACGCTTTTACGCCGACATCCCCGTCATCTGAACAGAGATCGATGCCCTCCGCGTACCGGATGCCCGACAGCCGATCGGCCCCGCGAAATATGCGTTTTCATCGCTGGGAAAAAATCATTTCCTTCCGCCCTGGCGAGCCTCACGCGCCAGCCAAACTTTAAAGCGGGAATATCCAATATAAATACCGTCCCCCCCCCTTTTTTTACGACAAGGTTTCTACTACGGTTTTTGTTGTTCCATTGAAATATTGCCAAAGCTAGGGCTGTAGTTTTTTATTTAGAAACATTTTCCCAGGACATACATTTTTGTTAAGGATTTTCGAAGAATTTGACGAGGGTCAGATACGGGAGAAAGATGCGTTTCAGAAGAAACGTGGAATTTATTATTCTTTACTTTCTTGTAGTTGAAATTTGATTAGGATGGAGATATAGATTTGTAGCTTCGTGATAAATTTATTTTGACATATAGAAATATGGAGATTGCTTCGGGGACACGTATTTTTGTGAAAAATTTTGAGAGACTTTTGGGGGTCGATAAAAACGTTGGATGTGGATTTTCTTTCTCTCGTATTCTATGACAGAAATTGATTAGGTTAAGAAATGTAGAAACGCATCTTTCAAGCGCAATATTTGTATTAAATATTCGTTGTTCTAATCAAAGAAGAATTTTATATATTTCTTGGGAATTCAAGTGAATATTATATTTTAACATTAATTTAATTAATATTATTTACTACTTCAACAATGACAAACGGGGTATTGTAGTTTAAAAATTCGAATCGTCAAAGCAGTATTATAGCCGAAAAATTCTTCTGTAAGAATCCCATTTTCCAATCACGTCCAGAAAATCACGATTACTCTTGGCCAATATATTTCAGCGATAACATCGACCGATGGAAATTCAGCGAGCGGACGTACAAACGGAGAAACGAAACGATTCGGGATACATGTTCATCGCCGAGGATCTCGTCTGAATACTAACGGTCCTCCGTGACCTAGAAAAAGTGGCCATCCACCATCGACAAAGAGGAAGAACAGTTCTGAAGGGTTAGTAGCATGTACGTTTCGGTTTTTAAATTTAAGTCGCCGCGATGAATCGCGGAGGGAAGCGACCAGGAAGCTAGGTCATCCCTTTAAAGTCTTCAACGTACTACTATTAACTAGAAACAACGAACTACCGATGATCAAAGAAAGATAGCAATACGAAAAATGAAAAGAAATTTCACGCGAGAAAGAGAAGAAAATAGTAAAAGAAGGAGAAGACGAGCAGCTGCTGGTCCAGACTTTCGAGTTCGTCATCGTCGAGTAATAAAAATCGGGAAAGAAAACGCACGTGCTTGACATTTTTCAAGGCCATCTGACGGTCCAACGTACTCAGAACGCTTGGAGGCAGAAAGACAGACACGCTATTGGTCGGAAATCAAGATTTTTCCTCGGCGAAATCAAGACAGAAATCTTTCATTGGCCACTATCCGGTCCAAGGGGGGTCCTTTCACTCGTTGGAGAGAAAAGGACGCGATAAAACTTGCTGGGGGTCCTTCGAGATTCATTGGGGGTCTTCTTCTTTTTCCTTTAGGGGTGGACGAAGCGGAGAAATTCTTTCGTCTAACGGGGTGCATGTGACACTGGTCCGACCGGATTCAAGTGTGAGAAGAAACGTTGTACGCGTCTACGTGAACCGAAGGAGTTTCGGGTTAGCCAGGTTTCACATCTTCCTCGTAGTTGGAGGCAAGCAAAACACCCCTTTACGTACCCCTGCGATGCGACCCGTTTTTGCCGCTACTCGTTCCGAGAATAGTGGGTTATTTAAAGGGAACGATGGCTTTTACTTCCGGTCGTCGAGACAGTTTGAATTTTTAATCACGCACACGAGGCATGTCGCTGTAAGTGGGTAATTTTATTATCGATTGTTCGCTTCGGGGAACGTAGCTAAGATTTTACGCGTGCAGATGATTTAGAAGTCGTTTCACAACTTTTCCTTCCTTTCCGAAGAGCGTTATACTTCGATTTATAAAATATCTGCCATTTAGAGCTTGGACAAAATTTTGGGGTAAAAATTGAGAGACTCTGAATTTCCGAAATCTTGAAATTATTTTTGGTATATTTTTACAATTAGAGATTGTCGATAAACCGAATCAATATCTCAAGTTGTCCTAAGGTCCGCTAAGAGCTAGTTGTCGTTAAAATTATACAGATGTTGTTTGTAAAATTAATTTTGATTTTTATTAAACAATCTCGTATACGTGTTTTCTTTTATTCAATCACTTTAGACGTTGAACGTTTGAAGCCTCGGTTGACGTTAAATATTGGGACAATATTCACATGTATATCCGAAGATATAGGAGGTTATGAATTATGTTCTTAATTTTATCATAGACAATTTTCTATATTTTAGGATTTGTATCTTTGAAAAAAAAGATACCATTAAAGTATTTGATTAAAATTATTTTGGCTCCTTGAATTCTGGAATCCAAATTTTACGTACTGAATTCTATTTCTTTTCTAAATAACGAAGAGAAAATTCTTGATAAAGTCGTGTTTCGTTGAGTGGATGAAATTGTCGCGACACGAAAAACCCTCAGATATTAGCGAACACTTGGCAGACGCTTTGCTTCGTCCGGTCGAATTTAGAGCGAACGCAATGACACGAACTATTTTCGGAAATTCCTTCAGAAGTTTCGCTAGAGTTTCCAAGCTATTTATAAGATCATAGTCGTGTGTCGTTAGGATTGTGATGCATGGACAGTTATTAAGTAACGCGTGGGCCTTAATACGAAGATCAATAATATCAGTTTGCACTATGGTAACCAGTACATATATAAAAATGTTAAAGAAAAAGGAAAGAAATCGGAAGAATAATTAAAAAGAATAAATTTCAAACAGTTAGATTTAACCATAATTTTACAATTAAAATATGTAGACCCAGCGAAATATAAGCAGGTGCTGGTCGGATATTTTCTTCATTCTAAAAACGGTGGACGATACATAGTTGTAAACTAATATGATATAACAGATATTAGGTATAATAAATAATAGCTAATAATAGATATAACACGAATAAACAGATAACTTAGATCTCCAAAACGTAGCACAGTATCAAAAATCTCAAAACTCGAATATTCTTCGTAAAACGTTGAATGGATTGGACTCGATTATATAGAGAGTGTAATGATTACGGTCATTAAAAAACGGAGCAGAGGCATTACGATCATTTAAAAGCGGAGTCTCGAGAACGAATAAGAATTACGATCGAGTCGTTAGATTCGCAGAGAAACAAGGAACCTAGTTCGGTAACGCGTCTCCGACAGAATAGAACGAAACGGAAGGGGAATAGGAGCAGTTCCGGTGTGTCGCGGTCGTTTGCACTATCGTAAGTTTATGTCGTCGGTTGCAGGCTAACCTCTGCCAGCCTCTCGCGCCCTTTTATACGACACGATAGTTTCATCGCGAAACAGCCAGCGTTCGCATCTGTTGCCTTTCCCATTACCGTGCGAACATATACCAGCCCATTTGCTGGCCGGTAAACTCGAGTGCGCTCTCAATTTCCTCGTCTCTCTCTCATCGTTTTCTTCCTCGTCGTCTCTGCTTTTGTCGTCTCTCTTTCTCTCTATCTTTTCACACTTTCCTCTATTGTTTCGTTTTGGTTCTGCTTTTTGGTACTTTCTTCTTCCTTCCTTCTTTCGTTACATTTCTTTTAGTCATTTCTTGCTCCTTCTTTTCGATTTCTTTATGTCAATATTCTTCTTTCTTTACTGTTGCCACGTTTTCCACGTTTCCTCTGTAATTACTCGTTTTATTTCCATGACGCTATTCGTATCATTTCAGCGAACCCAACTATCCGCCCTTTTGAATGGCCGATCGATAGAAACGCAGGTTGAATTAACCTTTTGCGGCCAATGCATACACGTGAAGATACAATATGTATAAATTTTTCTGAAATTTTGATAGCAACTTTTCAAACGATTCAATAGTAGCGAATAGACACCGGCGATTCGTCGAGAATCGTATGCATTGCATGACCGCTGTTTTTTTAAATATAATTTATTTTATATAAATATTTGGAAAGCTTCGTAATTTTGTTTCTCTGAAGTTGTAATATCCTATAATAGTAACATGCGGAACAAAACACGCAGTAGCTACGCTAAACGTAGCTCATTGAAACAACATTCGCAAAAGTTGAACCTGAAAGTTTCGCGTGTATAAATTTACAATCTACTCCAAGTATCATTTTAACCGTGCGCTCTGGCATTATTTCAACTTCAGATTGAAATTACATCTCTCTCTTGCCGATATACGAGTAAATTCGATACATTTTGATCAACGAAAAGGGCCGTAATTGCAACGGAAACGTGCTAAAACTGTTCGCTAAATACATATATAGAATTTCAGAATGTAGAACGTGAATAATTTCTCCTTCCTTGCCCGATCACAAAATGTTCTGTTTCAAAGGTCAGATATATGAAACGCAACTTCTTGTAATCAATAGGAAATCATAAAAATAACTTCCTCGTTAAAAAATGAAGTTATATTATTAAGAAGAACAACACAAAATTTCACCGTTTTTCATATTGTTACTTTATCAATATCGTTGCATAGATTTTAATAAATATTTTATCAACAAGATAGATGTAACAATGAAAATAAATAGATGATATTATGTACACAAAATATAAAAATGATATATACAAGTACTCCGTTCAAAGCATGTTGAAAGAAAGATTCTATTATCGTTGTGTGAAAATATTCAATGTAATTTTTCTTTTGCAACAAAGCAGAGGTAATACAGTAGCACAAAAATGAACACGCGTTCGTAAAAATTGGTGTACATCGACGTCCGCTACGACTTGACAATTTTCTCGGAATTTTTACATACTATAGCGTTGTACTAACTCGTAAAACGTACATTTTCGCAGCTGACTGCTCTCTTTCCGCTGAATAAACTCCTCTTATATCACGGAAAGCGTGCTTTATAGCTATGTACGTATAACTGTTTTTAACTATTTGCGGGGAAACTTGCGGGATATATATAATATACGTTCTTTTCTCTCAGTGGGATCCCAGATTTTTATATCTTCCATTATGTTTTACTTTTCTGAATATAATTCAGTAATTCTAATTGCAAGTTCAGCTTTCTATTAAGGAACAAATCTTCGTTTAAATCATAATTGAACCACAACGTTCTATAAATTGACGATTCAGACAGATATCAAATCATAAAAGTATTCTTAGAGAACGTATCAAAGAACGAGAAGCTCTATATTACGAACCTGGGCAATTTTGGAAAATTTCTTCTGTAATATCGGAGAATGTCCTCTGGGAAATATATCATAATGATTTTTCTTCGAAATTTCCTTCGTATAATAGTTTCCTTGCATTTCCTATCTTTTTACACAAAATTCTTTAATTGTATCGCAATCACTGTTATTAAAAAATCAATTTAATCAAATGAAAATAAAGGAATTCATATTTAAAAAACAAAAAAATGAAACACAGAAATACGATTATATGAAAAACAAATAGTACATTGCAAATACGCAATATTCAGCATATACAGGATACAAATAAACGTTTACTCTCTATTATTTAGATGACCAAAAAAAAAAAAAAAAAAGAAAGAAAGAAATAATTATCATCACCGGCGAAGTCTACCATTACGAAATTTTTGAACATAAGTTAAGGTTTTAACGAAAAATAGAATTTCACATTACTCTTTTCCATCTTCCTCTAACTGCAAAACGACAAGAGCACGGAAATGCATTTGGATGCGCTAACCAGTTTGGTCCGGTAAGTCAGAAGCAGCGAGACGAAAGCGTCGAAACCCGTAAATACGAATCTCCGTGGACCAGCTGCATAAAGATAAAGCCGTCCAACGAACGGACCGAATCCTCTCGATCCCTTCATTACTATGCGAGGGCGTATCCAAGAGCGCGTACCAGATCATATTAATTTAATCCATACTCTCGTTACAAACTCTATCTTATAGCCGGTTAGGTGAAACGGCGATCCGAGGTTGGCTCTCGATCGTGTCGCCAATTTGTTTCACGAGTTTATTCGTGCGCACGTCCGCGAAACGCGCCTCTATCGCGCAATCCGGAAATATTTATTATTATTACTGGCGCTTCTATCCGCCGGTGAAACTTTGTGCAGCTTCTGATCTATCCACAACGATGGCCGACCAGAGTGCATACATATTAATGCAACCGAACGATCGTCAGCTTGCGTCTCGTCTCTTCATCTCGCCCTTTCTCTATCCTCCCTTTTCATCGCTACTCCTGTGTTTCCTTTCGACATACAATTTTCCACCGCTGTCGCTGGTTAATATTGAACACCTTTCTCTGTGGTAGTTTCGACGAATTTTCGTTGTTCGAGTTTTACTGTTAACTGTTCGGTTCGAGCGGTTGAGCAGAGAATTGTACATGTGAGGTTGCGTTGTGCCGCGAATTTGGACCCAAATGGGAAAATGCGGACGCGAGGGATGAGGAAGAATGTTGGTTTGGTTTTTGATGAAACACACGATGCAGGTGTTTGGAGAATTCCAGATGCATTTAGCAATGAGGTTATTTGGAGGGAGAGCGTTCGTTGGAAAAAGATTGCTTCAAGTAAGCGTAATCTTTATCGGAGTGAAAATCGACGAGGAAGTAAGTAATCAAAGGAACTTTTAGTTTCAGTAGTTTAGTAATTTTTTGATTCGAGAATATTTAATATAAAGTAATAAAAAATGAAATTTGATATTTTAGCATTGGTAACATTAAATAGAAAGTTTGCTTGTTTTTTTTAATAATGCTTTGGGTATCTTCTTTCGTAATAATTTGTTGGACAATGATAAGACAGTGCTTCGTCTTAACGAAGTTGGACGGAAGTCAAAGCCAAAATTCCTTTTCAACTTGATCGTGACTTTTCTCTTTAACTTTAAATAGCATAGATTCGATAGGAAGATGAGATTGGTTTGGTCTATCTGATCAAAGTAAATTCCTAAGTATATATATAGCCGAATTGTCAAAATATTTCTAATTCAAAAGTATCGATATCTAATTCTTCTTGTTACTTCACATTCGATACGTTGCAGAAATAGCGATCTACTTAAACTAACAGGGTTTGCAATCTCGCTGATAATTTATATTTGAAATTCTGTTTTAAAATATAATTAATTATATAAACGAAGCTAATGGCGTTACACGAAATAAAAATAGAAGCAAATAAGATATTATATTCTTATCGTTTTATTTCTTTCGCTCCAAATATCATTTCTATCCAATGTTACTCAAGCCTGATGGAAAAAATCACATGAAATTAACTCGTAATTCAAACTGCATTATCGTTACTAATTGAAACAATTTCTATGAAAAATCCCTTTTTGTTTCTTCACAGACCCATCTATACAAACTAATCCCCTGCAGCATCACATTACGCCGTAAATCCAACGAATATATCCCAACACTGTCGACACGTTGGAAGAAGATCTGAGTCGAAATGGAGGAGTAAATCGGTCGTCATTCGAGTCTTGTAACTGTTATTGCCTCGTATCGATTGGGGATCGACGAACTGGAGGCCTCACCAGGGAAACGATTTAAGATAATCGAGGAGCCAGCCCTCTCGGTTCGTTCGTCGGGCAACGACGAGCTATCGATAGAATAATTTTCGAGCGACTGTTCTCTCCGCTCAATCCCGGTTCTTTATTAATATTCGTCGACGTCCAAGAGTTAGGTTCGCAGCTGTGCCGTCCGCGGCGCGATTGAAAAGAGTCGGGGCAGGTGCTTTTGGAATTCGAATAGGGGGAAAAGCCGTCGGAGCGGGTTACTTGTGATTGCAAATCCTTGCCGATTCGATCTCGTTTCCTTCTCTCTTCCCGGTCGCGTGGGTCATTGTGCCTCGAATTGTGTCAGAAAATTGCCAGCCCGCGCCTTGTACAACACGGAACGGATTTAGAAAATTCGAATCCGTGATCTGCTCGAACAGTTCCTTCAACGAATCCTGTGGTTTGATATTCCAGATCCGATGGCAAGGCGTGAAATATGCGACAGAAGAGAATATATGGTGCAGATCGAGGGTACAGTGAAATGAATTTTTGAAATTTCTAACGAACAAATTTTACCAACGACTTTAGAATTTGAATAAAGTATGTTTGAAGAAAAACTGTTGAGTTTCGAGAATTTGATCAATGAGAGGTTGATCAATCCATATCGTTTTACAATTATTATTGCCAGCATTCATAAACGCTGTAATTAATCTTTCGTCGACGGAATTTAACGATTTTCTAGAATCGTATCAAATTTGATCGATCAGAATGTTTCTGTGAGTTTCGATTATACTAACGGATACTCGTTACTAGTGAAAATCATGAGATTCCTATTATATTTATAACCTGTTTATTCTATTCTATTCTATTCTTTCTAGAGACTAAAATTCTGTTTGTGGTTTAATCACACAAAAGGAATCGTATCCTCGTATCTCCAAAATATTTTATATTACATGCCTCGACCCTTTTAAACGTCCCAACGTCAGTACCCAACACCATTTTTACAACCATATCACCGTATCTCTTCGTCCAACTGTACCACTCATTCGAGAGCGTCAGCGCGAGATTCTCCGGAAACCGAA
Source organism: Bombus pascuorum (assembly GCF_905332965.1). Classification (NCBI taxonomy): domain Eukaryota; kingdom Metazoa; phylum Arthropoda; class Insecta; order Hymenoptera; family Apidae; genus Bombus; species Bombus pascuorum. Next base: position 10,015,650 of record NC_083499.1, on the reverse strand, counting down.
CGCCATGGGCTCGTGACGCGAGTCACGAAAAGAAGGAAAAAGGATGGGCAAAAGAGGATATGACGACGCGAGAAGGAACGCGCGTGGATTTGTCGTTGACACGTTCCGTGAATGGGGGCTGGTTAAACCGAGCGTGTAAAGCCCGAAACGTTGCGTGACTGCAGTCTGCAGCCGGCTGTTACACGGAGGAAGCTGCGCATAGTGTGTGCGATGGTATCGAATACTAACGCATATACATCTCTTATTCGCATTTGTGCACGCACAGACACGGAATACGCTATTCGCAGCGAAAAGTTCGCCTGCCAGAACGCTGACTAAGAACACGTCGTTACCTGTGCAATTTGTGGCCGTCGTGTTTACTCTTTCACTTTCCCTGCCTGGCCGGGTCTAATGTTTTAGGCCAGTCGCTTTAAATCACTGCCTCGCTTCGGCCACAGCTATTTCCGGCGGAATTGGAGCAGCCGATCGGTCCGCGCGCGTTTTTCCATCTACGCGGACCGATTGCACCGTTCGTGTAATTTACGTTGATCGATCAGTTCGCGCTTCGTAACGCTGCCAGAGATTTATTTTGTCCGTAGAAAGCAGAAATATATATATGTATATATAGTATATTTTTTTTCTATGGAAATTGATGGTGGCGACGTGATCGATGAAGATTAGACAGCTGGAGAAACGAAGTTTCCAATGGAAAAAGTCATTCGTTGCTGGCTCGGGTTAGCTTTATGTCATCAATTACGAAATACGATAGAGAAAGAATTGAAGAAGGTTTTACGGGTTTATAGAATTTGTCAAAAGGAATAGAAAATGTTCATTTAGAATTGATTCTTAATATTGAGCAAGGTTCGTACTTTTAGTACTTTAGTAGAATCTAGTTCCGTCGCATCTTCTGAAAATACTTTATGAATTTATCTTATTCGTGCAAAGTAGATGAAATAGAAAAGTTCCGACCAAACGTTTGAAAAACAATCTCTGTAATAAAATTCACAAAATCTTGACTCTAAGTACTACATTAATCAAGCAGTGGTTTTATTCTTCCCAATAAGTAGCACAAGCACTTCAAGAGCCAGCCGCTTATTTTCAAACATCACGCGGGATATCCTACATTTAATATCCTATGTTTCCAGAAAGTACAACTCCATCACAATACAATCTCCTATCCAAAAATTATCCACAAAGAAACCAAACTTCTGAGCAAACATTCGGAAAATAATTCCTTTAAAGAACTGTAAAAATCCATCCAGGATGTCTTTGTCGTCAGAACTGCTCTGAATTGATCCGCTGGGTAAAAGTATTTCTCTCCAGAGTAATACGAACCATCCTTTGATCTCGCGGAATGGAATAAAGCTCGAACGCATCCCGACAGTGTCGATTGTTTCGCTGTCTCGACGAAAGCAGACCGAAAGTCCGTGAGAATTCGTTGGCCCGCGAATTCCTAGCCAATTATGAGCAGGTCCCCGTCTCGTCTTCCTATGGTAACGACGATTCCAACGATTTCTTCGTTCCTACTCTCCAATGAAAGGGGGTGGAAGGAGCGGAGGACGCGTTCATCCAGCTTCGTCGTTCTATCGGCGAAGATCTCATACATATTAATGGCGAACCGATCGATTTCGGGGCGAATTCGCTTCTTGCTCTGTTTAGGGACGTCGACGTTTCGGCGCGTAAGCCCTTCCGTCGGCCACAATGGTTATTATGCCATTAACGTAATGAAGTTAGGTGGCGGTAAAGGTTCCGGTGCCGCTGGGACGGCCTCTGCCTTGTTCAAAATACGAAGATCGTGATAAAACAGGGAACGTAGGCATTTTGATAGTAAACGAAAGGCGATCTTTGCATACGTCCTTTGGTTAATCGGAAGCTTCGACCGATGTAAGAGCCGTAAGTATTAAAAGAGTAAGAAAAACGGATTTCTTAATGAGAAGGGATGCAAATTATACGCAGAATATGGCGCAACATAGTAGATGTTGCAGACTGTAAAATATAAAAGGAGTTCTCTTCAACAACTGATTCTTCTCCTTTGTTATAATACTTATTAGTAACGTCCGTGCCTTCTTTATATTTTAATTAAAATCTTCCAAAGGATAGAAAGAGATCCGAATGCCGAACGTATTTTCAATGAAACATCGTAATATTCTCCAAAGGTGTATACATGAAATTCATTTTTACGTTCATTCAAACGGGATCGATAAATTTTAAATAGGCGACGTATATTTAAATTTAATTAAACTACTATATTCTTAAATTTCTATATTCCCAAGCCCGATAATAATCACGCAAATTTAATCGTTCTTCGCGTTGCTGGTTTTATGCAAAATAAAAATATTAACACCCAGAACGTTTCAAACGAATGCGTCGAACAAAGAATATTGCAACTTTTTCTTATACCTACGTGTAATATTTATATTCCGTAAATTTGTAAAGATTGTATCTCGATCGTGAATTAATAGTCGTCTAGTAAATCGAAATTACTGAAAATATGTAAATACGCGAACAGTGTAGAACTGTGTAAATTGTGTCAACAAAAATTAAAGGCAAAGGATACCTCGGGGATTTCTCAAGGGATGTTGATTCTTGCTAATGCATCGCGATTAGCGTTTATTGTTCTTATACATAGATTGGAGCAAACGGTAAACAATTTGTCCCCACGGTGGACCGAGTAACTACTATTAGATCGATTAAGTCAACGTGCAAGACGCATGGCTGATATGTTTAGGTGGCTGGAAACTGAATTCCTTGTGGCAACAACGTGGCTGTTTGCCGATTGTATTTCTTGTATCAACAATTGAGAAATGTACCGATGTTACGGATCGTGATTGCTTTTGTTTCACGCGACCAGTCGAAACTAACTTGCATGAGACAGGATTACTCCAAATCCCTCTGTTGCTGATTCATTATTAAACGTTCACTCAGAAATAGCCCAATAGCCAGTTACTATTTTTATACGAAACACGTCATTGACTGAAACTTTGAAACCACTTTTCCAGTTATATTTACGGTACGTAGAACCGATATCTCAAATTACACATAATTTTATTAACGACAAGACAATTTCTTTTATAATTAATTATTGGCGTAATTACAAAAGGAACCAAACGAATACTAAAACAACGTTTGCCAATAATCTCCTTATCTTATTCCAGCGTTCGTGAAATCCAATAAATCTTATTTAACGCAGACTCACAAACGTCCTCCGCTGTCCGTTATAATTTTTGCTAGCAATTTGCCATGGAAAATATAATTAGTTGTAGCGATAACCCACAAAAATCACGATTCAACGTTGTAATCAGCGAAACCGCTGAAGAACAATTCCAAAGTATCCACGTGATCTCTCTGTGTGGATTTTTATCCCCGAAATCTCGCATTCATCATTACAGAATTTAGCCATATAATAACCTTATTTCGAATTGAATCCTGAACCAGAACAATGAAAAACCTCTCTTTCTAAAAAGCTTCAGATTCCCATTAAATTTCATGTTCGCTTCTAAATTAATATAAATATCTAATAAATGAAAGTTCTCATCAATTTTATTTGTTACAAAAAATCCTTTCACCTATTAATTTTCGTCCATTTGGTCAAAGAGCTGGATTACCTGGATCATACTGATTCGCGTTAATAGAACTCTGAGAATTTAACCGAATAATCCGAAACGACCAACTTCTGAGAGCAGGAATAACAGATTATCATGGCCGTTTGAAAAGGGAGCAAATGTAAATTGGCAAATTATCGCAAAGCCAAAAAACGAGAGTTAGCAGAGAACGAATCGCGTGGACATGCTCGCCTCCATAATTTGAACACTGGCTATCGGCATTTTAACGGGTCACGCTGATTAGTTGAAATGACAAAATATATCATTAGGCACCGTACCGTCTGCTGTCTCGTTAAAATGCTTTTGCGTCCGACACGAAATATCCCGAGTAATGTATGCACTTTGCAACGTCACAATGTCCAACTGCTATTAAGTAATAGTCAACAAGATATTTCTTTGTCGCGCGTCACATCCTGGCCGGACAGCAATTTCAACGAGTATATTGCGCATTGTCGTCGACTATTACATTGTGTATAATGTATTTTAGATTTTAAATCTTTGTACACTTCTGAGAATCTTTTCTTGTATTTTCTTGCTTTGGTATTTCCTTTGGAATTCCTACTCTGTTCATAAACGCACATTTATATATACACGCAATATCTAGAGAGCAAGTTCCTTTGAGGAATAAATAAAAACGGAAGAAGTTTCGGAGAAACCTTTAGAAATTTGTGCCTAGGTTTTTCTTTCAACTTTCAGTCGTTGTTTTTGGAAACAATATACGTTCTTCCAATTGTTCAACACTAGAAATACCACAGCAGTCAAAAATGACTGGTTCTACAATTTTACAAATGTGTCAACCCTCTTTTAGGGATCATGGTCGCAGATGGATTAATAATACCAAAGATGTACTACATAACATGGAATTGCTTTTGTAAGAAAGTAATAAATCAGTAAATATAAAAATATTCCATTATTACGTATTTTTTAAAGACCAGTCGTTCTGATTGTCTTTTGGTATAAATAGCTTCGTGTTAATTATCGGTAGTTCTAGCGTTAAACATTAAAAAGAGTAGAGGAAATTAGCTTTGTGTCAAGATGGAAATTCATATTTATAGCGTCAATGTTTAACGCAAAATGATTAAACGCAAGACAATTTTTCAAAATTTTACTCACCTGTACGTGACTCCAGACTTTGGGTTTCGGGCTGGATCTCGCGTTGTTCGTTGCATTGGAACTTCCACTGTTATTCGAAACGTTTCCAGATGAAGTCGTGGACTTGACGGACGGCTTTTGCGTTTTTGAAATATGTGTTATGACTGTGGTTGACGAATTATTACGTTGTTGCTGAGGCTGTTGCGCGGATGTTTGTTGCTGTTGTTGCTGTTGCGTTTGATGCATAATCTGTTGAATAAGCTCCAATTGTTGCTTTGTGAGGCCGTCGTTACTGGCACCAGGAGACGTGGCACTCTGTAAAACACAGAAAAAGAACAGAGATATCAGTAATTATTCGTGTTTCTCGGGCAAATCCTACGACTATTGAACTTTTATTTACTTTAGAGTTACAAACAATACAAAAAACATTGTTTATGAGAAAAAGTTAGCATTGATTTTAATATCTGAAGAGAAATATCTTTACTCTAGAATACTAGTGAATCGTTGGTGTGAAATTCAACAATATAATTTAATTGTCTAGAAATAAATGAAAAATTATGAAATAGCTTAAATAATTATTTGCAGAATTTATAAAACAATTGAAAAAGCGTGGATTATTTTTCTTATTTCGTTCCTGAAACTTTTCGAGTCCCTGCCTCGCTCAAAAAAGAACAAAGAAAGAATAATCCTACAGAAAAAATTTGACGATGACCTAGAAACCTTAGTCGATTAAAGCTAGGTTGAAAATCTACCTCAAAATGGACAACTTCGTTTCAGTGTTTAACGATCTTCCCTAAGAAATTCACTTCGTTCCGCATTAGCGCGCGCAAATCCTTTAGAAATAACCTGACGAGAAATCTAATTGAAATTCTAGCTTTTTCAGCTTCTATTTCTCACGTCTTTCGAATTCCTCGATTATAAATATAATTCAAATACATTGTACTATATTGAAGAGCCGGAATTTCGCTACTCGATGACCAAATTTTAAACGAACGCGATCTTTATCGATCGAATGGAACGAATAACACAAAAGAGCGGGTTTTTCCCTTCTCAAGAAATTCCATTCGCCATGAACGTTAACGACCATCGTAATATTTGCGAAAGAATCGCCCCATAATACCGGTGCGCTATATAGTTGGCTTACGCACATGCACATGCCTAAACTCGCGATACGTGGCCACCAAGCGAACAATGAAACTGATAGCCAGCGTATATACTGGACGACGCAGCTGTGCTATGGTACACTATAGTTGTACGCATTGTTTTATAGTCGGAGATCTCGTAGTATGTGAGCTGCGTTCGTACTACCGCCAATTTCTCCAGATCGGAACCCCGTGGCGACGTGCAACGAAGGAAGATGCAAGCGAACCGCGTTATTTTATTTGGATCGAGTTATATAGAAAGAAAACAGGAAAATAAAACGTACGACCGTAATTGGATTTTGTATAGTTTTATACAAACTGCGGCAGATGTTAGTGTTAGAAAAAGTTTTCATTGGAACTATTGGATATAGAGACCAATATATATATATATATATATATATATATATATATTGGTCTCTATATCCAATATATATATATATATAAAAAAAGATACATTTGATGTACAACGAATTTTTCTAGATCGACTGCTAGAAAAACGCAGGCAGCCGTTCCTTCTTTTTCTTTCTTTAATGGGAGCATTTTTCAAATCCAAAGATTCGGGTTTGTTGCAAAACTATCAGATTCCTACCGTGGTAATTTATCTCCTCCAATTCTAAACTCAAGAGAAATAATATCCAGACGATAAATTCGGATAGAACGTTCCGCATGAAGTACAATAAAATGCAGGAAAAAAAAGAACGCGAGGGAGGGGAAAAAAGAACGAAAGAAGGATAATAAAAAAAAGGGCAATACAGGGAGAAAGAGAGAGAAATAGGGGAAAAGAGCGCGAGCGCCAGAGTAGACGCGTACCAACGAAAGAATGGCGGATGCGAGCAGTGGTTGTCCTGCCTGCTGATCGTTTTTCGACGACACACCATGGAAAAACCGTAGACGACGGTACGTTCACCTTTTTCGCTTTTTTCTCTTTTTCTTCTATTTTCTTTTTTTTTTTTTTTTTTTTTTTATTCTACTCGATGGAACGACGAATGACGAGAGCGGTAACAAAGGGACACGACGGGGGCCGGATTTCACGATTTTTAATTAAGAGACCGGTCCCATTGGGTTACCACGGACACGCCCGGCATGCCATTCGTGTCATCGCTTTCCGAACGATCCTCGGACTCGGTTTCCTGAATTATTCGGGTGTGATCGCGGAAAGGCCGGCCATTCAATGCTCCCTTCGTTCCTGTGCAAGCGTTTTGGTTATTACGGACGGCACCCAGTCGAAAAATCTCCGGACAACTGACGGCAAGCAAGAGATATGTGCGGGATATGCGCATTTGTGTTACGCGGTTTCATTGATTCTGACTTGTTTGTAAGGACCAGTCGCAACGTTAATTTCGTATAGAGAGCCAGACGTATTATTTTTCAATTTATGCATGATGTTTGTTTGCGATTAGATTGGTGGGAATATTTTCTACTTACAAGCAGCGAAGTGTATATTTTCATAAGGGGTATAAAATAAAAGAATAACGAAATTAAATAATTGTTGTTATTTCTATATTCAGAGGTAGGATCACGATAGTTATTACTATATTGTATGGATAAATCTATCGCACCGTTCTGAGCCCAAAAAAGCCTTTATTTCACACGCTTACATGGACCAGGGAAAAAATAAACAAAAAACATCTTAAAACTATCGATTGTATCTAGAACAATCTTCTAGTTACTGTTTTTTATAACTAGCGCATCTGCATATGGAGGGCGAGCACGAACTCACGTTGTCACTTTCCTACAATAATATTTTAAGATGTAAAACTATAAATTATTGTATTTTAAGAGAAACTATTTTACTTATTAGGCGAGGATTAAAAAAAAAAAACACTCGCAAAGTTAAATTTTAAAAAATTTAAAACTATTCGAACACTCGTATCCAAAACGATCGAAACGATTAATTTTATTTTACCCTTTAGTAGTATTTCCAGGCAAAGCATAAAGAAATAAACTAATCAAGTGTCTGGATCGCTGAATTTTCATATTTAAATTTCAATACTCTACAAACAAGCGTACGCATACTTATTTTATTACGTAAACAGCTTTCGACCCTCGCACTTTATGGTAACCACGGTGTCCAATCCAAAACCAAAAGAAAGAAAAAAACAGCTCGGATCCAGCTGACGCGAAATAATTTCGCCACGGAGGCAGCCGCTAATCACTTTTACCCGGGCGCGACGAACATGGACCGTGGGACATCTACAGGGGGTGGCGAGCACGAATTGGAGCGTCGATTAAAATTGGATTTGTTAATTAGCACAGGGAATGTGGCGGCGCGGACGTTCCCGATCCGTCTCATACCTTATTAAACCTTCATTTCGTAATTCCCACGCTACCATTTGTCATCGCTGTAATCAGTAGCCGGTTGTTTTCCGCTGGCACCACCGCGTTTTTCTCACCCTCCGCACTGACACAGGGTAGAACGATCGAGCAAGATATTTTACGCTACCTCGCTGCTACGTCCGTTGGCTATTGTTGCGTTACGCGAACAAATCACGGTGAATTGTTGTTCCTCTGTACGTAAAAGTTGGATTCGACTATGTAAATTTGTATATGAAGTTAGCGGAATTATTTTTCCTTTCTTGTTTGGCAAAATTATTCCAGAATTGTATCTTTTGTTCCTTATGTTTTTAATCGATCAATTGTTTCACGATGTTGAGGAATATTTTTTAATACAGCAGAATTTCTTGCGAATGTGACTGTAAAATTTGACGATATATTTAACGAGGAAATTACTGCATTCGTTCTTTGGTAATCGTTTCCAGCTTCGTTTAGACAAATTCAGATACGTTTATTTCACGACTAACCTGTTATCCAGGAATATACAGACACAAAGTTCTTATTAAAACAGTAGAATTGTAGTTTTCTGAAACTTATACGTTCGAAGTACATAACTATAACATTTATAATATTGATAAACCAATTGAAAAGAACTTCAACACGAAAACTATTAAATCACTTAGAACGTTCTAAATTATATAATAACATGTACATAATCGTATCTTTTAATTCTTTTACGTCGCCAGTAGCTCATAGGACTTAACGTGGCTATACAGAACGAAAGAAAATAAAAAATACCAATAAAACGAATATACGAATGTAAAAGTCAATCAGAAATAATTTTCATTGATCCATCGTTCTCACAAAGGTGCATAAAATAAATCCACCATATTCTTTCCCAATCAATTCGCTTTAAATCTTCCCCATGCGGTGCGAGGGTGAGCGACAGAGGGCGAAACAAAACGAAACGCGCACGGTTAACTAATGTGGCCGAGTAAATATCGAATAATTATAATTAAATATTTAGGAGAAAACGCAGAGCCCTCCGGTGTATTTTATACCGTATGAAGAATTAAAGGCGTGAGATTGCATACGTGTGTAACGTACAATGTTTGTTTTCTAAATATATATCCGTACGTTTTCGATCCCTTTAATTTTCTGCTTGGAACAGAAATCAGCCGGCGTATGTTCGCTTATTATTAATATCGGACACTTTGTGGCCGCATAAAGGCATTGGAAAGAGACACGGCTTTCACAGGAACTCGTTTATGGTTAGAAACAAAGCGGTCCTCTACCGAGCTTTCGAACGCTATTGACTTTTTCAGATTCTGATTTCGAACATATTTCGAAGCGGCACAATGATATTGTGTTATTTCAATACACCGATGCACGTGCGAGGGTCGGAAAAATTTGCAGAACGATCACGATTGTTCTCGTTCAAGCGATCGTTACGTATGAATCTTTTAGAAGCGCGAAAGCCCGCCTCAATTTGAATCTTTAACGCCGTTTACTTTTGAGCGCGGTACTTCGGCGCTAAGACCACATGGATCATTTTTTTCTTTCATTTTTCTATTCTGATTGTTTAAAGCTTGAAACTCTAGATTTTGTTTCGTTGGCAAGCTTTAAGAAAGAAAAATAAGAATCGTAAGATTGAGAGTGAAACTAGTGAATTATTCGGCGAATTATTAGTGAATTATTATTAAAGAGCGATACGTGGAATTTATTTAATTGTCTGCTTACGGTTATTTACAGTTTGTTCAAATTAGAATAAAATTACTAAATGCGATGAAATCAAGTAAAATACTTAAAGTCAAGAATTAGTTCAACTATTACGAAGAATTTGAAATAAAAAAAAAGAAAATGTAAAATGTTACGACGTCTTTTAGCATCGTTGAAAATTTTCCTCAATTTCTGAAGGAAAGTTTAAGATGTGTTTAGAATTGTTAGAAAATTTCCAAGCAGCAATTCTACAAAAATAATTCTATCCTTCTTAAAGTAAGAATTTTTCATCTTATACATGGAATTATTAAAAAATTGACTTGCTTCTATAACTTAGAAATTTTTCAATTTTCATCGCAAAAGTTTGACACGTTTTATACCTAGATCACACTTGCGATGCACGTACACCGAGGAAACGACTATTTGTAATCATAACAAAGTGGCTCCAGACACGGTCCATGAGGGAAACGCATTTGTTAGCCACTAGCTCACGGATGTTCGTTCTTCACAACGCCTCTGAAAGTTCGGTGTTATCTCTTGTTGGACGAACGAGCTTCCTTGACAAATCGTCGTTTCCGACGATAGGAGTATGTCGACGAACGGCACCACTTGGACTCGTTTTCACCCTCTTGCATCTTTCTTCGTTCTTACTGCTCGTTCACCATATTCCCTATCCACGTGTGAACGAACACTTCCTTCTTCCTATCTTCCTGTGCGATGTATCATTGACAATTACAGGCAACGTTTCGTAAAATTACTCACAAGAGCGAAAATAGCAACAATTCTTGTCGGAGACGAAGACAATTGCATTTAACATACAATAGTACTTCTTAATGATATTTTTGATAAAATAAGAACTTATCTATATTAATTCAATTTAAGGAGATATATGTATATTACTCATGAAATTAGAAATATTAAATAATTCATGGATGTACATTTTTCTATTTATGTAATTATCTCGAATTTTGAATTTCTTAATTACGAATTTACATAACTATCTCGAATTCACCGAGATTTATATTCTAAAATCACATAAATTACGTACCTGTTTCTATAAATGATATCCGAATGTCTATATATTCGTACAAGAACATTTTCGATATTCCGATTGAGAATATCACGTTGCTAGAAATTCAGGTTGAAATTTCAATATTTAAAAATACCTACTTCAACAAAGAATCCATCATTTAAGCATGAAAGGCCCATTCCAAGGCTTTCATCGCGTCCGCACGCCATAGTAATTTTCGCTGCAATTATTGGCCACGATGTCTCGCATCATCTTGCCACCCTCCTTAATTCCTTCCTTCCTACCCTCGTTCGACACTTTCCAACGGCACGGCTGGCGCGTCCGCGATTTCAGAATCCATCGTGCTCACGCGAGAATCGCATTATTTTTCTGCCAGCCTCCCTCCATCTCTCACGTCGCTACCACGCTCGTTTATCATCCGCCTTTTCTCAGAGACGACCCACTTTTCTCCGGGGCGCGGTTGTCTTCCTTCCTCCCACTGTTTATGATATTTTCGCGTCTCCGTTCTATTATTTATAAGCATATACACGGATGCTTCCTCTGTTCGTTTCCGGTGTTGCTTCCGCGAGGTCCCGCAACCACCAGAGATGCTCTTTTATTTCAATTGTTCCAGAGTGAAGGAAACGCGGCGAGCTTTTAATTATTCGACCACGTTTTTTGCGCTATAGCCAATGCAATTCTCTTTACCGTTACGTCTCTTTTCTCTCTTTCTAGATTTACCTGCCACTGTGCTAGTTTGTCTGCGTGATAGCGTTAAACTTTGTTTAGATGGCAACTTGGTACCGATTTAGTCAATTTAGTCTTTAAGTATGTTCGTTTGCGATTAGGACACAGAGTTGGAGATAGAATCATATGTACTAAGCAATTACAATGTTTTATAAAAGTTAAATTTCTGTCATACTATAATTTCATGAAGTATTAATACATTTTCTTTCAGTAAAAAAACTTTCAAAGAAACTCGTGGCAATTTGCAAATTGTGTATTATTACATATTTCTATAAATGAATTATATCTTGCGTATCTTATTCTTTTTTTTCCATTAATAATTCCGTTTAAAGGAAATTTGATCAATACCAAAGCCAGATATAATCCGAACGTAACGATCATTATTAGATTACAGCATTTATAAATTCTCCAACTATGTGATGTGCATGTAGAAAAGTACACAAGTTAACAGTGTTGTACAAACATTTATGGGTATGCAGCTTAATCAATTATGTTAATTATCTAATATATTTAATAACGTGCTCGATAATGAATCACGTTGATTAATGATAGCACTAGCATATTAATATATTCATGACGTGGAAGCAAATAAACATCGATTCAACATCTGCAACGGGGAATATTTTACTTTTTAGTCCCATTCACAAGAGCATAATTATTTTTCATTTTAACAGGACGCCCTATTACTTCGACGCTGTTCGAGATTCTTGCAATTTCTTTCCTCTGGTAACTCCCTTCCGAGGCAGCCGAATAAATGCGTGGAATTTCTCACTTCCATATCCGCCCCCTTCTTTCGTGTTGTAATTTCAATAAACAGTAGTGCAGATGTTAAAATCCCCGAAGGCGGCTCACACTTCGCGTTTTATACATCGCGTGTGCAACGTCGTTCGACGATATACAGGACGTTTCATTGATTCCGTCGCGAAACATTTTTCTCGAATCTTTTCATCGATTTCAAGAGACTCGTAAATTTTGCATTAGTTAGGAATACGAAGAAAATAGAAATTTATATAATACGATGTACGAGGTTAATATTAAGTATAATACAACTATAAATCCAATATAATCTTACTTTTAAAAATAGAACGACTCATGTAGCTGTTGTAGAAAAATTAAATCCTTTTTCGAATTTCAATTCATTAATGTACTTTCTATAACATAGTAAAAACTCGTTTAAAAATTATTTCCAAACTATATAAATCTTACATTCATTCGCCATAAGAAACAATTCGGAATTCTTTAATTCTGCGATACTTTGATCTCTCAAAATTAATTCGAATTTCCTAAAACGAAATGGGAGAATAAATCACGGAAATTAACGAATACGCTTTATCACGATGTACTTATTATATTATATCCCGAAACACGAATAGTGAAACGACCTATACACGCGAGGGAACGTGATATCCTGAATCGAACGTAAAGTTCGACGCGGCTGCTAGAGGCTGAAACGATCGAAGGGCTTTTCCACGAGACAGGAAATGGGAGTTTGAAAATGTATTCCAGCATGAGTGACGCGTATGTTATTGTCGGGAGACTGGCGAACGAACATCCGGTGTGCAGGTAAACGAGCACAGGGAGGCGGAGACGCGTGGAAGATGATTGCACGCGCGTTAGTTCCCTGAAAAATTTCAGTCAAGCCCACCGAGAGACACTGACGTGCCTGGTAATAGCGTTAACAGCGCTGGAAAATCAAATTCGATACAATACGAATAAGCAAGATGAATAACGACGAAGAAGAAGGTTGGAGAACTAAAACGATTCGTTCTGGCTTCAATCATTTTATTTAGACTGTTGTATTTTTCGATAGTTCTTTTCTTTTTTACTTTTATATTTCTCAAAAAATTGTTAACTCGTGTTATAAAAATTCATACAAAGAAATCAGACGCAAGAAGATGAAATAGGTTTTCTTGCAATGTATAAACACGGAAACTTCTCGTTGAAATAAAATATTCCACAGAAGGTATTCTTCTAACCCCTGCACTCGCCCTTTAAATTTCATTAAAGTTCTCAAGCGCTCAGCCCTACGGTCTTGTCAGTAATAATTATAAACGAATAAACGGAAAATAGGACTTCCAAGCTCCAACTTAGTTTTCATTTATGCGCTTCCAGTTTATATCCAAACGTTAAAATTACCATATATTCAGAAAGCGCAAAGTTCTAGCCTCTAAAAATTTCTTAAATCAATCTGTCTTTTTCAATCCTTTTGCTTCGGCAAATAATTATTCTTAGAAAAGTACGTATCTCGTGCTTATATACGTTTATTCGCTGTTTATTCGCGAGGCGAAAGTAGACGGCAGGTGAGAAAAGTTAGCTCTAAGTGCGTCACTTTTCGAGGAAGTGGCGTCTCTTAATCGTCTCGGGACGAAAAGGTGCAAAGACCGGAGTCAGCCAAACTTCGAAATGAAAATTGACGGAGAAAGGCGAAAATATGTGACCACGGAAGGATCTTAACACCTGCTTTCGCCAGCGACGAGGTCCCAAGGTGGCCACGATGGACTTAAACGAAATTAAAAGTACGACGTGCTTTTTTTCTCTTCTCCAGTCTTTTCTCGACGGTCTGCCGGAGAAACTTGTCCGTCCACGCCGCTTCTATTGAAGTTTTTTTTACATCCGTCGAGATAATCTGGCTTAATTAATTTAATTCCGGAGGAGAGGCGAAGCCAGGGCCGTTTCTCCTCGACCTGATTCTCCATCTGCCACGCCACGAAACTATGGCAACCGGTTCGTTAACGAACGTTTTATTATGCGAAATACAGCTACCAGCGGATATCGAACACGCTATCGATACGACGAGCACGGATCGCGATTGGTATCTGCGTCTTGTAATTGCATGATCCACGCTTCGACGCTCTCCCATCTTCCATGGGATTAGGTTCTCATGCTTGTTGCGTAGAGAATGAGAGGTCGAATATCCACGGTAATTTTGTAAATACATTTTACAAAATGAATTTTGTTTAGACGTTAAGAGCTCTTTTTGTTGGATAAGCGAGGGTGGTATGTGATTGAGAAGTTTGATTTTGTGAAAGTTGAAAAACTTGAGTTTCGTATAATTTATAGGGAGAAACATTTAGGTTTCTGATAAATTACCGCATAAAAATAAGTTTTATAAATAAAATTAGGTACTTTATACTATTATTTATACATATATACAGGAATTGTATAGTGTGTTTGAAATATCGTGCTGATTAAATGGAAGTTTTATTGCGTTTCATAGTCCTAATCATCAATTTCCAATGTTCTCAATAATTCTATAATAAATTATCATAGCTCAATACAACCTTTCGTTCTTGGAATACAGGTAAATTGCTCCAAAATCACAACTATACACAAACTTGCGAAGAAATGAAGTACAAAATAACTATCATTCATTTCTGGTTTTCACAATTTAATTTATTCCTTGGTTTTTTAAGTAAATTCGCGAACTCTCTCATTTTAAATTTGAAAAAGAAATAATTTTCTGGAAACGATGTGTAGGACGTGTCGCATTTTTTACATTCATCGGAAGATGTAGAACTGACGCAAGGGACGGGATAGAAAAATTTGACCATAAAAATTCTCCAGTTCGCCAATCTAAAATTTATGTCAACCACGCGATACACTTGCGTGTGTATTTCAAACTAGAACAGAAAAGAGAAAAAGGAGAAAGAAAAAGGAAGAACCAGACGGAGAAAGATGATATGTTTCTGGTCTTTCGAGCATTTAATACCCAAACCAACTGGCTTATCGACCTGCGAGAGATCGGCATCGTTTCACTACACAAATCGTCAAGTTTCCATGGGAATCGACAACCAGACAACTTCGTTTGTTAGTTCGCGAAACTTTTCCAGAAGTTTCATAGATGTGGTCGCGATCCTGACTATTTCTTCGTTCCTTCTTTTAGCCAGGGGACTGTTATTGACGAAGAAACTTTAGAATTCTTATATTCTAAGCTTTCATCCTTATATACTATTTTATTCTCGATTATATAAAAATGTAATATAATTAATTATACTTTGTTCTTAATTCTATCTTTATTAGATGCAGTTTTACCGGACAAAAGTGAAGCTTCCAATACATATGTACGAGCAAATAAAGGAAAAAATCCTGAATTTATCCTAAGAAGATGTATAATTTGCATAGTACGTTTGACTCAAGTACTACTATTTGATCTCTCTCTCATTGACCTAATTGCCTACAATTTTATTGGTCTGTGACTTTATAATTGGTCGATCGATAGTTGAAAACATTTTATATATTCAGATATTCTTTCTATCTATTCTACGTTAGAAAATAAACGAAATTTTGATTGCGTTACATATAATCTATTATCTGTTTACAGAATAAATGATAGCGCTATAAAAGTTTTAGCTTGAAACTTCCATAAAAATAGCGAATGAAATACCGTATTTTATTAACTCACCGAATGAAACGAAAAAAGAGTTCACCGTGATATATGAGTTTGTTCGCGTAAAATTTGTCACGAAATTGACGCAACACCCTATACATACGGTGCAACAGGGTATGCTCTGTTCGATCGACTGTCACAAGCCTAATTGCAATATCGTCAGGGGGTTGGCATTCGGGGTTGGCATTAAAGTGGAATTCCGTTTCGATTGGCTACGACGCTCAAGCGACATTTATAGATACATACACGTCTCCCTTCCTGTTTCACTTTTAATCTATCACCCTTTAATCTTTCGCTTGACCAGTTTATCCTCGAAGCATTTGCGAAATAAAAATTCCTGAAAATTTCTTGACCATATCCACCGCATTGAATTAAATTAATATTCAACAGGAATTTAATTATAGACGAATTCTCGTTCAACTGAATTCTGATATTTAAAATAAAACGTTTGTAATGGAAAGGAAGAAAACCTTATCCGTTGATACATTATTTTATACTTTTTGTAAAATTCGAGCAAAGCAGGTGCCTTATAGTTTCATAACAATCATATCGTTCTACGATAAGATATAATTTACAACCGCAGTACTATAGCACGTGATTTATAAAAATCTACCTCCAACAAGAAATGAAATGAAATCGTCATTTGCAGTTTGCAAGATATAGGTGATGCATCCATTGTACGCCAGACTATGACCATTAATATATCAGTGATTAATAGCTCCGTTAAAACCATTTCTCTCAATGATAAAGTACGATCTCTCCTTTATGAAACTTAATAAATCAAAAGGTACAAAGAAAATAAAATCGAACACCTTCATAGATTTAATCACAGGTATGGTTAATATATCATATTTATGAAACTTATATACATTAAAAATTCTTTCAATAATTACAAATTTTCATTTCGATCTTCTTTTAATAGAATTATACTCGAAATCCTAGTACAGTGTCTAATGTTTAAAAAACTCTAGCAAAACTACATTTTTTAATTTCCTTCCAATCCAGAGATTATAATACACAGATTTATATAATATACATACTAATATATAAATGCTATTTCAAGAGAATTACATTCGAATCTTTCACGTAATATCTAATACTAGTGAAACTTCGACGAAAGTACATTTTTTGTTCGTACAATGGAATTGCAATTAATCCAAAGTGATGCAGAAATTTGTATACGCGAACGTTTGAGACAGAAACGCGAAATCTGCTTTTTCGCGCTAGCATTAATCGGATACGCGGGAACAAAGGGGTGAAGCTACCGACAAGGGTGGAAAAAATTCATGTCCTGACTGCGAGAGCCAGAACGAACAATGAAATGTACATTAAACGAAGCCAATTTCTGGCCATCTTTGTTCGCAAACATTCGGATATTGCGTATTTAAAAAAGAAGCTAATTCGTCGTTTTTTGGCTACGATATTCTTCGTTCGTCGACGAGCTCGAACCGAAAAGCACGAGAAAGCTTGATAAGATCTCGACCCCGTTACGCATCGCGTTAAACCCTCGAAAAAATGTGATGGAAGATCTCCACTGCCACGAATGAATACCCATTTTCGAACTGCGAGATACACCAATTTTTCTCTTTGGGCCACTTGATGTCCGTGTGGTGTGCGACCATTCGAAGAATTTACGGTAGTCGGAAAAAAGTCCTCGCCTTCGTTTCTTTTCAGTGATGAAGCTAGGTTGCTGAGATTTTGTTCACGCTCGAGAAATAAAATAGATTACGAGTTGCGATATTTCTGTTTTTGACAATGGTATTATCTTATTTTAAATACTTGATTATATTCTTTGCTGTGTTGCAACTTTTACGTGAAAGAATAAACTCGATCGTTATCTTTGGATATCAAGCTTTTCTATTGATCTTTGAGTGTTATTAATGTTGGGCGACTGAGTGTTAAGAAGACTAGAAATTTCTGAATATTTTTATTCGTTACTTTTAAAGATTCTTATTTTTTTTTTTTTTTTTTAGAAATTATGCGAGCATTTTAAAACCTATAATACGTCTTTATAATATGTCTTTTATTTTATAAACTGTTCATGTATGCAGGAGTAGCGCGTTAATGCCATAAAAAGCTGCAGTCGTTTCAATACATAGACATTTTTGTTCCCTCGTCAAACATAATCCACAAAGGACAAACATCGATCGACATCGAATAATCTATTATCCTGTTGATTGAAAAATCCCATTACTCATGCATGTACTCTGAACGCGTACCACGAAGAAAATTGCAAGCTATTGAAAAACTATAATTAAAATCACTTAACACACACCTCATTGGAAAATCGTGTTATCTTTAAAACGCGCACCCCTTTTATGTTTGACTTCAAGACCATTAAACGGAGACAATTTAAAAACAACCGAAGGGGTGAGATTGAAATCACGTTCGAACGTTTCGATTTGTAGCTTCTATCCTTTTATTTTATTTCTGTCTCCAATACTTTCCTGCTTTTCACATTTCTCTCCTTCGAAATGCAATTATAAGGAAACTTTGAAACGAGATGAATCAACTTTCGAAGTAGGATATGCTAAGATTCCGTAAAAGTAAAATTCAAAAATTTGATGAAACTATTAATTATTCAGAATCTGAACTTGATAAAACTTTCCATTATCTTTATAAGCATGACGAAACGTGAGTCTTAACTTTGATCGCATTTTTTTACATACAATTTCAAACAGAGAATATTCAATTCTTTGGATAAACGATATGAAAGAAACTCGACCGAAAAGTCCCCTTTTCTCGAATAGCCTCGAAAGCTCTGCCGTCAGTGCTTTATACGATGTAAAAAAGTGCGAGGCATCAAGCAAACGAAAAGGAAATTCGTTTGCACGTGGCAAAAATTGTCCATTGAGTGGGAAATTTCCAAAACTGAAAAGCAAATTTTGCGGTGTGCCTGGCGTTCCGGCACGTGAAATTCGAAAGTACGAAAACTCGATAAGGTCTCGATCCGATTACACATCACATCGGCTAAAACTTTTAGGATATGGGCTTTTGTGACTTGCTTGTGTTCCCGGAGGGACAAAATCTACGCTAGAAAGCATTGCTCCTCTTTTTCGATAACCCCTTTTTCCTTCGGACAACGAAACTTCCGATCATCTCTTCGTACGGAAATCGAAGATCTTGCTCTTCGACTGATATTTGCTCGAAGTCAAAGAGACTGCTGGGAAAAGTTCGCTCTACCTTTGCCAATCGAGTCTCCGGCCGAGAAACGAGCAAAATTGGAATTAAACTTGTTACTTAAATGGAAACGAAACGTGCAAGTTTATTAACTTCTTGGTAAAATTTTAATTAGTAAAAGATCAAACTGTTATACTTTTAATTTAATATTTTCATAGAAAATGAAAGAAGAGTCGATGTATATTTTTCTAAAACGTTTGGTAGAATCTTAGCGACTCGGCAATTGCAAAACTTGAGATACATATCTCATTTAATAAAACTTTCATTCGCATAATTTGCTTGTTTATGGAAAAAAATATGTTACGAAAAAAGACAACGCTTCGCCTCTCCAATTTGATCATTCGATCGTTGCGCTAAAATCTAAATAATTTAAATAATCAATTATCAATTATCCAAGTATTTGTTGCATCCCACATAATTTGTTTATAACCATTTTTCTTTCAGTGTATTTCATTCTCTGTATACTTAAGGTCCTCCTTACGTTCCAACCGAAATTTAAATTGCAAAGTGCACTTAAGACTTACACGAGAAATAACAGCATTCCCGTCCCTGCTCCTGGTATTAGACTGGTAAACGCGCTCAAAAGATCGAACCCATTGCTTGAACATTCGATCCCTCGTCCCATCGTCCAACGGGACGGAACTGGGTTATTCAAACAGAGAACTACTAGACGCGATAAAAGGTAAATCTTATTTCTGAAAGCAAAAATATTATTTCTAGATCCCGACCGAGCCGTTATTTCTAGGATCGATATATGTAAGTTTTAGACCTGTGGATAGGTATTCGTCTTCATATGAAATATTTTTCTTCTTCTCTTGTAGACCGCCGTCGCAATCAGTTCTGCACGCAATAACAACATCATACTTTTTATTGCAAGAATGGATAAATTCAAATAGTTTCAATTAGAATTTTAAGCCGATGATCTGAGAGAATGAAGAGTAATAATAAAAAATTATAATCAATTTAATAAATATTTATTATAATTTTTTATTATTGCTCTTCTACTCTAATATAAAATTATAATCAATTTAATAAATATTAATTATAATTTGTTATTATTACTCTTCGTTAGTAGCCGATATTTTGTTTGTTATCCACGTTAAATAAGCTGGATACGTGAACAAATTTTTCCCTTTCACATACACCGAACTTTTTCTTCCTTTATAGTATTTAATTTAACTTTTTACGTATAAACACCGTAAATAATATTCATTCATCAAGCGTTTTAATTCATTCGGTAATAATTGGTACATTTAATTTCTCTTTTAATAAAAACGCACGAAATGCCTGGTAATTTAATGCCCGATTTTGTAAACCGTATTATCCGATTGTACGCCCAATTCCAAACGATATTTAGAGGCGAATAGCTACTTCATTAATATTTTTTAATATTACGCTAATTTTACGAGATCTCACGTATGTTTTATACATTTTGTACAATATATAAAAATATACTCTGCCATTGCGGCACATGGCGAAATATAGGAAACGCAAATGGTCAAGTTTTACATCGATTTCTGTTCCTTTTGTATCGTTAAATTATGAATTTGTCGAGCCTTATCTCGTTCAGATAAGCCGCTTATGTGAAACAAATATAAACGATAAATTTCCAAGTCACGCATTTAATCCATTGCTGATTCAGAATGGGAATTAGAAATACGTGCTCGTAAAATTGCCATGTTCATCGTATCGTAATCGTAATGCACCGATGTTATATACAGCGTAATATTTATGTTGTTTTACCATGTATAACGTTTGATAAAGTACCTAGATCATTTAAAACTCGACAAAACACAAGAGTATAGTAATTCACTGTAAATAAAATCGTTTTTTAATCTTCTTTCTAATCTTCTCTAAACATTCAAATTATTTAAATTGAAGATAATTATCTTAATCCGTTATCGGAAGAAAAATGAGTTACTTTTAATTCCATGAATATAGAAGTCGATAGTTAAGGGATGACACGATTAATAATTTTAATTGTTCAATTATAATTATTAAGCTTGAACAGGTAATACCTTAAATAAATAATAGCATGAAATATCAGACGGTCGTAAACTAGTTTGCAACATGATTAAATGAATTTACAATTCAATAAGAAAATAAATATAAAAACGATAGAACTATTTCTATGATTTTCATCGCAGCCTGTGAATTTGATCGGTATTAGTTGTCAATTAATATTTGTAATCAAGATCATTCGATACGCGTAATAAAATACGCTGCTATGCAGCTACAAGCATCGAATTTCATGCTTGATATAACGAAGGTAATGAAGCCACGGAATTGCATGGAATGCAACTTTTGTATAAAATCTATTAACATAAAACCAACTTTGCTTGCGTTTTGTGCGAGAGAATAAGAGAAATGCTTGAAAATTAAACAGCGCACCATACTCAATTTAATTTCGATGTATCGATAAAAGAAAATACAGGAAAATTCACGGAGGTTAGTGCGTTTGCTTTTTTTAGAAATCCACTGTCACTGCCCCTGCATCGAACTGCACTCAATTTCTGAGTCATTTTTTCGACTACAAAAAAAAATCGTTTACATCCATTCGTTAGCTTTCTCTGACAATTTGCAGAATAAAAATTGCAATCGGTTTTGACTTTTCATTGTAAGTTTTGAAAACATTGCATTTGCCATGGAAAGTATTTCTGGTATCAACAGCGGCGTATTCTGAATTCAAATATAAAACAGAAATATTGATCTTTCTAAAAAATACAATTTCGAATTAATTTTTTCCAGCAGTTTGTGAAGCTGAAAAGATACCTCTGGCGATTGGTCGAAGAGTGTTTCTTTAAATTTGTCATAATGGTAACTCGAAATGCACATTTTTCTGTTTGCGCAATAAATCAACTACCGAACTTTATGCGTTTGACGGGAGTTCATATTGCGATAGTTCAAAAATACACAAAATGTATTGTAAATTAGGTGCTAAGAATCCTTTGGAAACGTGTAAAATACCAACATGAGAATTTTAGAGGAAGTTACGGCAATTTAGTAATCGCGAATGACGCACGTGCATGTTATTCTATGTCGGCCAATGTGTAATGGCGCATGCATTTCTCGAATTATTCCGTGGAAGCATTTACACTAATCGCTATTCCCAGGTAGTTCTCGTGAATTTCATCACAGAATACCATAATGGGATAAATGAGGCACCCAGTTAAATCGCCACAGATAGCCGTGCCAAACTACTTGTCCGAACGCAAGTTGAAACAAATGAAATCAGGATATCGATAATTTTCTCTGTGTTCAGATCCACACACATGTAACGTGTTTCTAATACTGTGATCATATACGTATATGAAGAATAATATGAAGAATTATATTTACTTCCTTTTTCAATAGTAAAATGGAAACTGTTTCATTTACTATAAATTACTTCGTGTATAAAGTACTCGGTAAAAACGAAACAAGTAATTTAACTCTAAAATGACTTTCATTTAGCACAAACCGATTCTCTGAATTCCTAACTCTGACTCTCAACTAACAATGGATGCTCTAGATACCAGAGATTACACATTCAATGTCTTCCACTCGATCCTCAATCTACTTGTCATTCACTCAAATTCTCACTTCCACAGAAATTTCCTTCGCTCTTGAAACGAGTCTGACATTAGTCGTACATTAAATTATTTCTAATCGTTTCTACTTACTACGTGTTTTACGCTTTGGAGTAACTCTAACGAAGAGATAGCGCGTCGATTTTAACGCCGATCTCGAGCGTGCCCAACGTGCGGCAGACGCGCTGAGATTCCGATCTTCAATTAGCCCTATATCAAGTCGACTGCCTGTTTGTGATTTAAATACGATCGCATGTAGCCCGAACTCGATGCGATAAATTTATGACGGTTTTTAGACTCGTCCTCGCCTACGTGTACCTTTACTCTTCGATGAATGACTATACCTTGTAAAATATACTATGGAAAACGTCTCGTGTCACGGTAATGTCACTCGCGTGTTGTTTTTCCATATTATTACGGTTTATTCACTCTGCTTGAGGACGATTTCATGGATAAAGGCATAGGAGGTAGGAAAGTAGATGAACGAAGATTATATAAGTGTAAGATTATATAAGATTATATAGTGTGTAAATTAAGAAAAGAGGAAGAGAAAGATAGAAAGAGTGATTTTTATACTTGAGAATCAGATTAATTTATGTCGGGAATATGATATGGGAAAAAAGAAAAGAAATTTTGATCAGCTCGATCTCTAAAAGAGCTCTTATGCGATAACGAACAAGTGTACGTATGTACGTATGTATATGGGAAGGAATATAAAGTTTTAGAGCACACAGGCAACATGGAAGAAAGAGACTTGAATTCGGAATATGTGAATGGAGTAGATAGAGAACATTATGTAGAGGATGAAACTTAAATGCTTTAGGAATTATTCTCGAGTATCACTAGGTAGATTACAATTTGGTCTCGAAGACGAGAACAGTGCTTAATTTTGACCTAATATCGTTGCATATTTTCCATATATCTGCATAGAATTTCTAGAGATTTAATTATGAACATGTAAATTGCTTCACAACCGAATTCATACATATAAATGCATATGGGATAAAAAATTAATTTAATCGTGTAACAATATGTAAATGTCATGTAAATATATATGGATCTTCCTATTTCTGATATAGACATCGCTGATACATTTATTGTTTCAGACATGGATCAATTTAAAGCAGAATTACTTTATGAAAGTTACTTTGTTTGAATAATTTTAGCAACTTGCTGCATGCACGTCGCGATTACTATGCAAATGAGAAACGAAATAGATCCGAACGTGAATTATCATACACAAATATCGGAATATGGGAGAAATTATGAAAACGATTAATCGAAACGCAACTGGAAAAATAAGAGGATCGCGTGACGTTGAATAAATTATTTACTTCTCCATGCGTTACGACCACTTAACTCGACAATCGAATTATCACGTTCGATGATGAAATTAAATTTTATTTATTAGATCGCGAATTTTCATTCTTCTTTGTTTTTTCAGTATTCTTTATCTTTCCAGACAATCAGTCTTGTTTCTCATTGAATATGAAAAAAATGGAAAATAGTTTACTAATAATTGAAGCACAAACGACCAATAATCGAATACGAATAGGAGAAAAAACGTTGAAAATTCAATATTCAATAAGTGAATATTTATATCGGGAAAATAAATTCTTGGAAAATCTACGCAATCCGGAATTCAATTCTCGAACGAATTATTTGTAATACTTTTTTTATCTATACCTATAACTACGAATCGAATTAATCGACAATTGAATCGCGCGAAAAAATTTTGCTTTTTGATGGGTTTTTACAAAAGTGGATTTTTATTTATACATGTATCACTAATAATCCCATAAAACAATGAAAATTATCGTTTGAAGTATCTACCTCTTTTTTTTTTATTTTCCGAATTTCGTAGCAAATTAAATTTGTTAAATTCTCCGAAAATAATTTGTCTGGCATTTTTGTTCTCCAATTATGTTTTAAAATTTCTTTTCTAATTCCTCCAGAAACATTCTCAAAGCTACAAAAATTAAAAAACTGTCACAGTTTGAACATTGCGCAATAATAATTCCTATGAAAAGTATAAAACGTGTGAAAGGCAGAATTCGTAAATATATTTTCAAAGTGAAGAGAAAAAAGACGAAGGAGCTCAGAAGTATAATTCTAACAAACACTTAAAAACGTAAAGGAGTCACGATGTATTTGTAAAAATACCATCAAAATTAAAAAAGATAAAATAGAGTTCAAGATTTCTGTGAATTACAAAATCTGAAAAGATCACGGAAAGGTTATTAAGGATTAAAGAGCTAAAAAAGAAAATTCCTCGAAGTTTGCTTCAAATACTTGTTCAACTCTTTTATCCTTACACTTAAACTTTCTAAAACTCCCTCGTCTTAGATTCGAATTCCATTTCACCATTAATCGCAGAAATTTCAAGAAACGATGTTTGAAAGTGCCTCCATATGCCTTGCGAATCGTTCGCTTTCAGAGTCCAATCTTCAATTAGCTGTTCATTAAGCGGCTGCATTCAGCGATATCTCTCGTCGTTAAGCACCTATAAATGAGCTAAACGAATATATAAGTAGATGCGGTTATGCTAATAAAAGCGTAGCACAAAAAGGGAAAACATTATACATAATACGGAGAGTAGGCACTTCGATGCACGCGAGTAAATCGAGATTCACGATTTTTTCACTATTTAGGAGAAATGTTTCACTCTATTTGTGAATAATTATTGAACACATATGTTTCGTTATAATTGCACAACAAACAAATTTATTTTTACAAATAGTAGTAAACATACCCAGACCATTTCAAGACCTTCTGATCTTTACGTTAACCCATCGAGAAACGAATAATTACTCAAATTAAAAAATATACCGATTATACACCGCCAAATCACAACGATACCAAAATTCAAGATTTCGTTCCCAACATGTCTCATATCCCTAAAACGATTCTCATATCTGTGAAAATTGTTCAACGATCTATATACAGCAACCACGTTAAGAACTTTCGTAATCAAACAAATAATAACCAAACATAAACATAACCCTCACAGTTCCTTTTAATTAGACACGTGAAATGAATTTAATCCTTATCTCACGCACTGGCGCTATCTGGTCGGGCAACATACGTCTCACTTCCTCGATTACACGCGTTCAGGCCCCAAATTCCCTCAGTGAGAGGATTGTAACGCTGCCTCGAACCAAACAAGTACACTCTAAAGCAACGCAAAACGTTTCCCTTGAATCTCGGCCAGGCAAATCGAGATTTCGATCTCTAATTAGCTTCTGCGAATTCGCTGCAACATTCCGTTACAAAGATAGAATGTTGTCAAACGTTCATTTTATTTCCGCCACTCTCTAATTCCTCTTTTCTTGCCACTTTATAAGATCGCGCAAAATTCTAGACTCGCGATTACAAAGTACACCGCCTTTTGCCTTTCTCTACGTCGCGTCCTCTCGCTACTGCTATCCTGGTGTGCGTGTGTTTGCGTTAATATCGTCGGCGCATTAATGTGTGTTGGTTTTGCGCCCCTATATGAATATGTATACGTCGACGTTGCGTAGGATTTATGCGAGGGTGCACGATCCTCTTCCATCCCCATTTCCTGCTCCTCCGTCACTGTTCCCTCCGTTTATACGATAGCACCACTGTCACCGTTTGCATACATTTTAGTGTTGGTAGCTTTCTGCGTGTGTATGCGCGACCGTGTGTACGGATACGCGTACAGGGTGTACCGTTTGTCTTGAATTTCGTAATATTTTAGTTACTTTCGTCGATACGAATAATCGTGTCAGGGCAAAGCTTGTTGGTTGACAACGACGAACATCGTGTTTCGTGATTTCTTTCCTCCTACAATTATTTCTTTAGCTTCTAGACCCGATCATTTTCTGCGTTTTTTACGGTTATTATTGGTATTAGATATTTTTTCTTTCTCCATTGAAAGGTAATTTAAAATATAGTTTAATCTTGCAAAACTCAGCGTGGACAAAGAAATCGAGGAAAGTGGAAGTTTGTTACAAAGAAAAGAAAAGAGTATAAGATATAAATTGCCAAATGTTAAATATTATTTTCGAAATAAAATTCAGGGAAATATTGGTAAAAATAGTTGAAGCATTAAGAAATCCAAGATAAACGAAACACCCTATATATGCCTACATATGTGTACATATACATGCGCTGTGTACAAACGTCGCTTCTCGTGTTTCTGCATCTTCATCCAATAGCTGGCGAGACTGTCAGTATCCACGTGGAATGGTGACTTTGATTTGTAACTCGCATTCACCCTTGCAATCAGTGGATCGACCAATAGATGGACGAATGAAACATCTATGTACCATGATCGGTGGATGATTAACAGTTTTCGACCGAAGCTGACATTGGTTATCTCTTTCCCTCTGATTCTCCGGCACATAGGGAGGAGGCGATTAGGATAATATTTCTGATGAGATTGGCGTATGTGGTTGGTGGATGAGCGTTTCGAAGGGAACTAGGCTACCTGGAGATGCTTTAGATAGGATTTTAGGGTAATGGCTCAATGCGATCGTTTGATACGATACCTTCTGTGAAATGGTAGATCAAGAGGTTTTAGGTTGCAGGTTTCACCTATATCTATTTTATAATCCAATCTTCTGCATAATATACATGGGACTGTATATCATACATAGAGGTATTGCACTTATGTCAAATCTATATGAAAGTGTATGAAACGTGTATATATAACGACAGTATAAAATTTATAAAGTTACCCGGATTAATTAATTTTAAGAAAATATGGAAATGTTATTAAAATTCACAAGCTATGGCCTGTTTCATGCGACACAATTACGAGCTTACATCGTCCTTACATCGTCTCTTTCTGCAAAAATTCTGCAAATTCTTTTTCTAAATTCTTATACGCTACTATTTCACAGCGAAAACCAAAAACGATTCGTACGCGATATCTTGGAATTATCTTGGCGGTCTCAAATCCACTATTTTCTTGAAGATACAAGAGGACTCGTTTGCAAACGGAAGTACATGGTGTAGTAGCTGGCGTATTTATCTGCGCGGAGAAACTGGCGCGTGTACACACACGTGTATGAGCACTTTAGATTAAAGCTCTCATCGAGCACTTTGTCCGTTGGGATGCTTCAGGAAACTCGATTAATTCCATGGCTCGAAAGGGATACACGACTTTTGCGGTGCTTCGGCCAAAGATAAAGCCAATGCTAAAGCGAGATTCTGGCTCGCACGCCCGTTTGATTAAAGTCAACCACAAACCCGATTACCTTTTTATATCTATAGATACGGATGAACAAAGCAAAGTCACGAAAACGTCCAAACACTTGTAGAAACCTCTTATGAATATAATATCTTTGTTATACGAAATATTTTTACATCTCATTAGCACGAAGAGTTACGATGCTCGACTATTATGACTATATTGGTATAGTTTGATATCAATCTGAAGATATATATGTATCTAGAAATTATAAGGTATTTAGTGTAAGTAAACCAGTTAATATCTGCCTTACTTATTAGTAAATTTTAATTATCCGCAGACGTCGATATCTAAAAATTAAACGACGATAACGTGATCGAATTTATTATTTTACCTTCTACAAGGATACCTTCTACAAGGAAGAGTAAATTGGAGGAGATAAGAAGTATAGGAGAAATGAACTTCGAAGAAAGAAAGAAAGAAAACCGAGTATAATAGCCAAAATAAGGACAATAATTGTATTGTACTATATTCTTGGTACTTTAAATTCGCTTCTTTTTTTAAATTTCTTCTGTTTCATGTACGTTTGTGATCGTCGAAAATTTACGATAAATTCGCAGCTACGGTCGACAAAGATATTCCTCTGAAATTGGACGATCACAATGACGGGGCACTCGATCGCCTCGATTACAAATCGTTCAAAAGCGCAATCGCGCTCTCCAACAAAATGCAACGCAATAAGTGCATTTCGCTCCGATGATTATTCCCCTAATGATTGAAATCATCCGTATGCAGTGAAACATTTGAAACGCACAATTTCAAGCGTTTTACAACCAGCTACGAACGTTTCATCGTCAAAACGAACAAGTGATCCCTGTACTTATTAAAACCCGCGCTGAACGGCATGTTTTCAAAATTATTTCAATGAGCCACGCTGCGAAACAGCTAAGCTACAAATAATCACGATATCCATCTTAATTTTTGGGTTTATATGAAACAGCAGCTAATTAATTTGACACGAAGAAATTCCAGTTTTAAAGAATTGTACGCAGGTTTAAACAACTTCAATTAACTATTCCTTGAACTCTACTTCTTTAACTTACATATGTTAACCATTGAAATGGAAATAAAGTCATACGCTATGTATTCTTCTCTGTAAAAAAGTCTAATTGATGCTATTTATCATTAAACGATACGTAGAGTGAGATCGTCTTTCCATAACAAATTACTCGTATCAACGTAGTTGCAAGATAACGAGGCTACATTCGGTGTTATAAATGTTCTAGAATATACGTAATATTTTACTACAAAACCAATTTGCCCGTTTTATAGCGTGAAACCTCCATTTTCAAGCTTCACGATATTAAACAGTTGATTAACTAGTTCTAGAAGCTAGAGGAGAAATTTAAACAAGAGGTAGGGAGTAGATAGAAATCGAGGTATTCAGCGTTTAAATCGACTTCTCATCGAGAACGTCGTCGATTCGACCAGACACGGGCTACGTTCATTCGGTTCGTCTCGTCAAAGGGCGTACATAATTTTTTTTCTCTTCTTTCTTTTTTATTCAACGTCGAATTATTCTCCTCCATCGAGAGCCACGGCGGCCGGACGATACCAATTTGCCTGGGAATTTACTTTCCGTCGAACAAAAAGGTTCCCTTTCAGCCGTATCCGACGCGAATAAGAGAATACGGACGTTCCATAAAAATCGTACGTGAACTCCCATGGAATCGATGGACTCCCCCTCGTTCGAGTGGGTACTTCGTTTTAAAAGCTCCGCGGAGCGAAATTAGAACACGTCGAGACCGCCCGGAGAAAGGAAAGAGTGGAACCAGACGAGAAATTTCGTTGCTCGTTCCTGACTGAATCGCCGGTTATTATGTATTTGCATCGTTGGTCCTCGATTTCGTGGCCTACTCGAACTTCGAGCCGAGCGGATTTTCCTTTTTCCCCCGTTCCTGCACTTGTTCGTCGATGATGGTCGGGCACGAGGGTTGCGTTCGAAATCGATCGAATTTGCACCCGATACGTGCGATAATTTCAGATAATTTAGCTAACTGAAGGATATCTGGAAATGCTCGAAGAAAACGCCATAAAAGCGATTCAATCGTTATTATTCAAATTGAGCTCTTCGTGTTCTTTTCACGCGTCCGATGTATCGTTCAATTGTTATGCATCTTAGAATTTCAGCTTTTATCGAGGAAAATCGCGTTCTTTTATAATTCCTATGTTTACAGAAATTGCTATGATACTGTTGTACGTTGAATTTTTATTGAACGAATTTTATAAATAAATTACAATTAATAGATAGAAAGGTACAACGAAATAAATAAACAACAAGAAAGTTACAAATGATTCGAGAATTACCAGACGATATAAATACTGAATTCTCAAAAATGTTAATCCATCTTGATTATGTCATAAACTTGGTCTAACAGCAAACTCTAACACCCCTATTTCGAAAATACCAAACAACGATATCTCTATGAAAATACACGATCGATGAAATTTCATTCGGTTATCCTTTCGCGCTAGGCCAGCCTGTATTAACATAAATTTCCATTGTCACGCGTTATTTACGACTCGATGCCGCTTCTGGCGTTCACGATTTATCCCCGTATCGAGCGAGCCGTTTAATAAATTTCGCTGCGCCGCTCGAACGGGTGCTTGTTCGCCTAAACGCAGCGCGATATCGCCGGAAAGGGAATCGAAACTGTTCTCTTTGATAACGTACTATCTATTTACGGTGGATCCGAGCGACAAAAGGACCATTTTTGCGATATAATTCGCGCAGGAAGTCTGCCTCAGACGCGAATTCCGCCACAATCCACTTTCCAAGCGAAATTTCGCCAGGATGATGATTAACCGTCGACTAATTGACGCGTTATGGAGCAACAGGGAAATTAACCTCTGTTGCGAAATTATAATTTCCAGATCAATTTCGGTATATACTATCCGTTTGTTTGACTTTCGGTTTACGCTTGGAAAATTATTAAAAAGGGAAAATTGCCTTCACGAATTGTGTGCAGTTTAGATTACCTTCTCTTTCTCCTTATTTTACAGGAGGGAACGAAAGAATGAAACTTTTCTTTGTGTGTTCGTGTTATATATAGAAGTGAGAAAATTCAGACGACTTAGTAATTAGGTTATTGGTATTGCTGCGAAGAAATATATAACTACAGGTAAATCGATAATCACAGGTCCGGTATAAATTATTATTCCAGGTATACAAGAAGTAGTATACATAACGGAAATATTTCGAATAATCACAATTAATTTATCCACTTTATTCTTCTAACTTATTCTTCGGTATCGTATGAATACAAAGATCTGTCGTTTCACGCTTATCAACTAAAATGACTAAAAGGTTTCTAGCAATAATTTCAACAACAGATTCGAAGAGTGCTTTCCTACAGCACGATCATCTCCAATATTCAATAACCCCGTTAGCCGTGACAGAAATTCTTCGCCGAAAATATGATTGGCGTACTTTTCGGTCGCATAAAAAAGAGGCACCCGCGTGCTCTGCATAAATTCGACGTCGCCGTCGCCAGGATTCTCCCGATTATTTTTGTCCCGGGGAGCTAATAGAACGCGAATAAAGTTTCCCGTGAAAGTCCCTGGAACAAAATTTCATTTCACAGTCCGTCGTCCAACTCCGGCAAATATTATCGTAAATTTTCAAGCCCCTTGCCGACCTCCATATGTATCACCTGCGCGATTCTCCGTCTTTTTCTCTTCGTCTTCGTCCTCCGTCTCTTTCGCCTACACATCGTGAGAATATTTCTCACCCGTGGACCGATAAATCAATCTAGCCCATTCGACACGTTGGTCATCAATAACTATGGTGCTTAGACTTTTTCTTCCAGGCTTCGACAACGGAATATCGAAAGCATGTTCTGCAAGAGAACAATGCGCTTCTAACCCACCGCTGTACTCTTTTTTCTTTACCTTCCTTTGTGATTTTTCTTCCTTTCCTTCGTTTCAATCCATGACAAAAATCATGTTCTTTCTCTTCCTATTATTTACAATGAGAAAACTCGATACGCCGTACGTTATTGATCGATACATACGATGATTGAACTTGTCAACATCGCGTTATGTGGTTGCGTTTGTAGAATATATTGTAAAATTCAGAGAGAAATTAGCAAGATGTTTAATTTAAGAAAACTTTACGGAAATCTAAAACCTATTTCGCTTATTTTTCATTTTTTTTCTTTACAGATATTTTTTAGGTTGTTGTAATAACATCGTGAAAGTGTCGTTGCGTAGTATCGAACGGCCATGTACAAAGATACGCGCAACGCCGTAAAACTCGCGAACCACCGCCATTTAATGACCCGGAACAACGTTGCAGCCGGTTGCAGCGGCTCGTTTATTTTCCACGACCGAGGGGAACGAAGGAGCTTGGGACGGGAAATCGGCGGCGTTTCCGGTTCTCGTTTTTATGCGGACAGTCGAAGGAGAAGCTGCTTACGGAAATCGAGTCGCGAGATTTACGTTTGGAAACGTAATTATTCGAGGGTTGTTCCGCGTTTATTCCGTATTCTGATTTTTACTACATCAGCATAGCAAATTTTTTCACGCTGAAATTACAGTGGACGAGAGATTGGATAAGTTCTGCAACTTTTTGTCCCTTTCTCATTTTCTTCTCTCTTCTTCCGTAAATATTATTTCGTAAATCTATATAAAAGTGTATCAACTAGGTAAAAAATCTTAGATTCCTTTCCTAAAATGCTCGCATCTAAATACACGAATTCGGTCGATAGAATTTCGTCGTAGTTCGGGCACCAACTAAACTTTCGCTTCAACAAGTAGAATTCCACTATAGGTTAATTTTCCATCGACAGAACTCTTTTGTAAAATAAATCACTCAGAGAAAATCAGTAATTCATAGACTTTGTTCTCGAAAGCAACGAAAATAGCGTACTATCCAAAGCATTCAGATTTGAATTCCTCTTAATAAAGCTCGAACAAATTCAATCCGTATAAGCACACGTGCAACATCGAGAGCAAAGCGACCACGAGGTAACATTGTTAGCGCAACGAAGGAAGCGAAGAGCTTCTCCCAAGCGAACCGTCCGAATTGTCGCTAATCGGATACACTTTCAGGAGGAGAGTCGGCCGATATCGAGCCATTCGCCTCCCTCGCAGCTAACTCCCACGGGAAAGTACGTCAATTTCCGCTCGCGATGGCGATTCGTCGAAAT
This sequence comes from Bombus pascuorum, assembly GCF_905332965.1. Lineage (NCBI taxonomy): Eukaryota > Metazoa > Arthropoda > Insecta > Hymenoptera > Apidae > Bombus > Bombus pascuorum. Next base: position 9,982,582 of record NC_083499.1, on the reverse strand, counting down.
CCCACACGGCGATGCTTAGAAACTGCTGCTCCAGCCGATGCCCGGAAATTTATCCTCTCCCTTCGTTCTTTCCTCTTCGTTTACCTTTCTTTCTCCTATTCTCCACTTTCACGTACAGTTTCGCGAGTCTCTAGATATTATAGATATTTTTAGATACAACACGACCAGCTTCTCCTAGTCGATGAGACTGTTCTCGAGATAGGAGGAAGATAGAGGAAGTATCGAAAAGAGAGGTTTCTGATCGTTGAAATTGAGATAGTATTTTCAACGCTAACGTTATTGTAAATTATTTTTTTCGATAATTGGGTCATTGCTTTCTTCAAGTAATTTCATCCCGCATTAAGACTTGCACTTTCGTTCGAAGAATTCAAATATTGTTTATTTATCGTCGTTATCGCATCTTCGTCGTAAATGTACGAAAGCTGTAAAGCTAAAAATATTCCAAGATTATCTATTTAATATCATAAAATGATAGAAATACAATAATCCTTGCTAATCATATAACAACTTGTTGGGGTTATTAGATGTATGTGAACAAAGGAACGCGTGGATAAATTGTAAGGTAGAAAATATATTTTAAAAACTGAAGTGTAAATACGAAGCGGAATATAATTGAGCTGGTCCAGATCCGCACGCTAGCAATGTTACCCTATCACTGAAAAACCCTGAAGCCATCGTCGCCTGTCTACAGTTTATGGCCTGTCTCCGTCTTTTGTCTATACGCTGTCGATGGCTTCGGTGCTTGAGAAAACTAAAAGACCAGATGTAGAGTTTTCCTAGAAGTGCTGACCACTTCAACGCAAGTAAACTTTCATCTGCTCTACTTTTGTCTGCTCTTTTAAATCCAATTAATCAATTCCGTAGAATTTTTCTCGTCGCAAATAACATTATATCTACAACAATCTCGCCTCAAATACTCAAACCAGTCAAAAACAGCGACCGATTGCTGTAAGCGTATTAAAAGATACCTTCGCTAGATAAAACTCGAATTAACAAGTCGGAAGGATGAGCATCTTCGCGGTGATCGTCTGGAGGTTTCATTAAAATCGGTGAGTCACAGTTCTCGCCGCTTAAAAGTTCGCCTCGCGAAGCGTAGACGATAATTGCAATCGTGCGATGGCTCGTTCCGATTGGGAAAGTAGATAGGGATCAGAGCTGTAGCTCGCGAGCTGCAGGCTATTACGCCGTAATTCCGTTTAAGATGGCGCCATGGAGATACGATATATCCAGGCCAGACGAAACGAAAGCGCGACCGGGCGACAATTTTGCTCCGAGAAATCGAAGGAAATTCGATGACGAGCAACGCGCGAGGATTACGAGGGATTAATCGACGACGACGACGCGACGACACCGGGACGCGATTATGCAGCTCAAAGAAGTCGGACCTCTTCGTCTCGACAACGAAGAACTCATCTCGAACGATCCTTTGTACGGAGAAACTAAATTCTGCGGCCAACAGGGAAATTCTTCTTTTTTCTTCGCGAAGCTCTAATGATTCGTTGATAGCTCTGTCTTGATGTTTTCGTGGCTTGCAACACGGTTCATTGGTTTATTCATTTTATTATTATTCATTGTATTATTCATTTTATTCATTAGTTACAGTTTCATTTATTTTTTTTTTTTTTTGTGGTGATGAGATTTATTCCTTTTTCCATAGTGGTTCTATGGCAGCTCTTGTTTTCATAGTGGTTCTATGGTAACAGATTTAAAATTATGAAACGGAATATTGTAGATACTAGGACACTCGCTGATCCATATAAAATGTAGTAATTGGTAGAAAGTTTAGTTATTCATTGTTCTACGATATCAAGGAATTACCTTTTATATCCTGTTACGTTTTTATATGCCGAGTATATCTGCGGTGTATGTATTTTATGAATTTAGAGATTTAGTATTTAGTATTTTAGTAGTTGAACCGCGTGTTCCATGAATTTCGAAATTTAATTTAGTTTTTACGTTGAAAATGGTTCTCGTATTTGTTGTGAATCGTGTTGTTTCCTGATTAATCTTTTTAGTTACGGTTTTATACGTTAAACCTTTGTGAATACGCTTGTATCATGATTTTTCGGGATTTACTATATCGAAAAGATTTTTTTTTATTCGTCTCCCGTGTACAGTATTTAATTTATAAATTTAGTTATATTTGCGGGTAAAATGCTATAGAAATTGAGAGAAAAAAAGAAAAAAATTTTTCTGTCTGATTTAAAAAGTGTATTCTTTAATTACGTTTCGATGTGTTGACTTTTAGATCCACGTAAGACATTTTTCTTTTAATTAAGCATATGATTTCTTTGTTATATTTGTTTGTTGCACCCTTTGTTATACTTTGTTACGCTCTGTTCTCCTTGGTTTCGTTTAAAAATAATTTAGAACAATTACTCTTGTTTTCATACGAAAGTTAAGTAGATACTGTCGTTTACTAATTAGTGTAATCGGGTTATACCCCCAGTGAAATAAAACAAGAGATTAATTAAAATCATGAATAGTTAATAAAACGAGGACACGTCTCGAAGTACAGTCACTTTTCTGGCACGATCTTCTCATTAGCTCTACTTTATACAATTCCGTATTCATTAATTTTTGACATGAAAAATTCGTTTCGTTAGCGATTGTCTAATGAAAAATACGAATAAAAGATTAACCAGCGAAATGTCAGTTTATTTTCATAATTCAACAAAAGAATTTACCTTTCTACATGGACAATATACATAAAAACGCGTATCGTTAAAAATTCATAAAAAGCTTTCTGCCTTCGAATTACAACAAATTTTATCCTGGTATTCCAATTCATTCAAAAAGTTCACAGTATTTGAAAACTTAATTCTGCGTAACCATAATGCTCACACTCCTCCTCCCTCCTCCTTTAATTATGTATCTACTGTACCAAATCTCCGTCACTAATCTATTCCAAATCAATTAGCCAAAACTATTATAAAACACTCGAACCATAGCGTGTCAGTCGAACCATTCACCGCGAAACTTTATCGAATTTTGTCTCTCGCAAATCCGATTCTCTCCTCTAATTGCTTCGCTTTCCAATACAAAATACAAGCACGGTTAACAAACGTTAACTTGGAGAATTGTGAATTTCACGATTGACTTGCCGGTGATCGTGATATGCTGTCTGCACGATTGAAAGGGTTTGCTGCGTGTGTGGGGGACAGCCACGAGGCCGGAACACGGTCGAACGTAATTTGCAAACTTCGAGACACTCCGATTCCGATTTCGATTGAGATTCTAAAGCCGGCGGGCACAAACAGTCAAGAGGAACCACATGAGCGCGCATCCCATGTGTACCGTTCGTACCGTGGCTCTCGTTCGACCCAGTTTACGATGTCTCCGCGCTAAGAAGATAATTCCGGGCCGGAGCGAGTATGGAACGAACCTCTGAAACGGTAATCACGATCGCAGCGAATCAAGGTCGAGTGGGACTCCGTAGGGAACACGCGTTTACCGTAATTATACAGAGCTGTACGAGCCTGGAAACGAGGGAAACTTTACGCGCTGGGATTTCGGAGGTTCGGTGAAATTTTTGTCATCAGGTGGTCGCTTGAGATACGATTCTCGGTGCTCAGGGAGAAATTTTAGCTTTTTTTGTTCTTTCGAGTTTGTGTTTATTTCTTAGCAATCTGTTCAATTTTCGTATGAAGATATATATGAAAAGAATATTTTGACTATGGTATATTGTGATATATTCGATCGATATTTCTGTTAATCGTCCGAGCATTTCAATTTTTGCATAAAAATGCGCAAAGACAAGATACGAAATGTATTTATTAAAATTACTTTTTTAATTAAACATCAAAGATTATGATAAGCGAGGTACGTATAAATCTTTAAAAATGGAATTGAGGAACAGTAATTCACAATTTGAATTTTCACTGAAACATTTATAATATAACATCAACCAGCTGAAAGACCTACATTATCAATTTTGCAAATCGATAAAGCGCTGTTTTCGATTTCCATTAACGTATTTCATGCTCAAATGGTTTTTAAAATTCACGAAACGCGTATGTTCACCGAGAAATAAATGAAAAACAACAAACGGTTCACAGGTGCACCGTTGTTTCGTTTCATAGAATTCATCTGCAAATTAAGAATACCATCGACTTCCGGCTATAAAGTGCATGCACGCGTTCCTCGTCGTCTATGATTAAGGGCAATTCATGGAATTCGGGCGATTCGCTTGATTCCAACTAATTACTGGCTGAAATTCCATCGGCTGCGTATCCTCTGTTCCATGAGAATGTTTTTCATGGGTCTCGACGCGTTTTATAGCGAACCACGCGCGCTTGGTACTTTCGGTTCGATTTTAATCATATTAAATTCGAAGCTACCGGGAGCTCTTTCAGCTGCCATTAATATTGACAAAGAGTCCCGGAATTTCATATTACACGTTCCTGTTTCCACGAGTGTGCATTCATTCTCCCGTGAATAGCGTTGTCGTTGCTATAAAATTGAACACTGCCGTGCGATATACGTCTATTGTGCATACATCGCATAATGCTCATTAGCTGAGTGCATTAGAGCTCCTAGGCTTAGAGCGTTTCATTGCTTTTTTGTCTCAGGATAAGAATTTGCCGGAAGAAATGCCAATGGAAATGCCTATGGAAACTAGCTATGGTTGAATCGATGATGAAATGTTTCATGTATATCCATATCGAAGATTTTACGATTTTTTACTTCTTATCATAGTATTTTAAATATTCTATCTTGTAAATAGTTTACACCATACAATACCCATTTTATAATAAAAATAACTTGGGAAATTGGAAAGTGAAGATCCATTTCTTCTTAGTAATACTTATGCCAGTTTCTTATCAACTTTGAAATTTTCCTACCCCTTTTTCTCTTCGTTCTCAAATATTCTCCGTTTAATTCAAAGTCAAAGCTCACAAATGTCTTTAGTACTCTAAATCTAATATACGAGACATTCTTTACGTACCTATTGCTATTAATATTTTCAAATTACAAATTAATTACAAATCAATCCGAACAAGAAGTTCAATTACAGATACCGAAAATTTTCAAATCAATAATCATCATCTCTTAAAGGGTATAATATCAAAAATGTTATTTCACCGTTGAGGAAAAAGGTATTTCTATCGATAGAGAAAATTACCGGATTACTAGCGGGTGACCAATACACAGGGACGAGCAACACGAAAGACAATGCCAAACCCGATGCCACGTTGGACCCCTTTCCTTTATGGTTCACCTTGCCCTTTGCCGCTTTTGTCGAGCGTACACGCTTCCGCGAGCAAGAAAGTGATTTTCTGCCGCGATAAACGTGATTTCTAAGACACGCTGCCTTTACCGTGCAATCAGAGGATCGGTTGAACGACCGACAGACGCCTTTTGATGTCGAATCACTGCCAACGTCCCTTCTACTGGCTCATCTTTCCGCCACTCTCGAGTGGATTTCACGCGACGAACCGCTCTTTACATCTGCCTATTGCGTTCACGCGCCATCCTTCTTTCTAAGACCTTCGATTTCCTTGTAAATCGTAGCTATCTCGTGTTGTAGTTGCATTTGAATAAAGAAAGTAGAGTTCCTCGTATTAGCGGATAATTGTGATTTGCCTGATTCCTATTAATAAATAAGAATATGTAACATTATAATATCTGGATCATAATTATAACTAAAAATTTAAGAAACTTTTTCTTGGAAGAATTTTATATTTTATCAGTTATAATATATGTTGCAATGGAATATAATTATCATCTAAAGTTTGAACAGTCATTTTTCATTAACAACGATTAAATTAATTTTAATTAAACGTACACTATCAATTAATCAGAGCAGCTGTAAAAATCTTCCAACAGAAGCGTTGGATTTCTTTTAAACTTTCTAGTATACCTTTACATCTAGAAGCAGTTGATAATCCTATGAGGGTCTTGAGTCGTCGCTGTTAATACGAAATACATTTGTACTAAACAACGCCGAAAAATAATTTTCGTCCCTTTAACGTACAATAACATACACTGGGGAAAATAGTCCCAGCTCGTACTCTCTCGCCGCTATCATAGGGGACTTTTAATAAAGGTACTTCAACGTTTTTACGTTGGTACATTCACGGCGTATAAACTGACCTCTTCTTTGCACTCGTGTCTGGTGTTTAAAGAGATACCTCTGCGCTTCTGGCAGTATTTTTCTACTTTGCATTTCTAGCCAGCATTGTGTCTGAACAAACGAAACGAGCAACGAGCCTTTTGCGAATTTTTAGAGAACTCCAAGCTTTGTGAATAGGTTGAAAATCAAATAAAAATACAAGATAATGTGTTAGATCATTCTTACGGTTGCTTCAGAGAACGATAGAAAATAAACTAGAGCAATATCTTATTATCTTCATTATCCTCTGCAGAATCTACAGGACTAGCCTTATTATTAAAGAATTATTAAAGAAATTAAATTATCCGCATCAAATAAAATTTCTACGGCGCAGCCACCGTTCACCCTGCAGCAAAGATTCACGAAGGCAAAGGCACGTGTCGTCACTGTACAAATCTTTACAATCGAAAACGACGAAGATGAAGAAAGAAAAAGAAGAAGATGATGAAAATACCTCGGTTGAGCGACGCTGGAGCACCTGCCCCACGAGGAACTCGACGATAACCACTCGGGTTACGCGGGTGAAGAAACTCGAGGTCTGTGTAACGTCCGATGAAATATCGTAAATCACGGAACTCGTTGTGTCTGCGAAGTTTTCATAGACGGCCGATTCGACCAGCCCTCTCCGGTAACACCCAGCCACCCCCAGGTTTCACCTCTTTCCGCGTCTCATTCTCATTACGAAGTTCCCGGTCATCAAATTTTATTAGCCCCGCTTCAAGGGTTCGCCTTACTTCTAACTCAATATCGTAGATTTGTAGTCTCGGTTTAACTACCCTCGTTTCTTTCACCTTTCTCTCTTATGCTCGCGCATATACGTTCTCCCTTCGCCTCTTCTCCGTCCTTCTTTTCGCTTGTACTTTCTCGGGCGTCTCAGTGAGAAGGCCAAGATGTAAGCACGGCGAGCTCGAGCTCCAGCGACTTTGAAAGCAGCAATAATTTCGTGCTCCACGGCCGAGAACTAATTTCCACCGGGTCTGAAGGCGGCTCTGGTGGACGGGGGATCAAGCCAGATGAAGAAGGGTGGACTCACCAACGCCTCCTTTCGTCCTTCACCTCTGATTCTCTCCTCTACTTTCTTTTCCTCTTTCGTCTTCCTCTTTTTCGTTTCTTGTAAGTAGTTCGTTTTCTCTCGCGCCCTTTTACCGCCCGACAATGGCCAACCAGCTCCACCTACTGTACCAGGTCGCGAACCGTCGCACCCAGTACGGTTAGCACGAAGCTGCCTGATTCCGCGGAAAAGCGCTACAACGAATGCGACGGCCAAGTCGTGGCATCTCCGCTCGTCGAATTAACCGATGTTCCTTGATCAGGAATGGAAAATTTTACCATTCATGGATCTATCGTGGAATTTATTTACGACGAGCACAATTGAGGAAGTAGAATCTATAGGCAGAGATCTCTTACATTTTGAGTTCATCTGCTGTTTTATAAATGTTCAAAAGAACTTCTTTTTGTTAGTCTGGTTTACAATTTGGAAGTTTCGATAATTGAAAATGTCAGTTTTCCATTAGCACATAATTATTTCTAAAAATCAACTTAATCGCATCATAATAATATAATGCACGCTGCTATGATCCTTATAAAGGACAAAGTTAGTGCAAATCGATTTATCCATAATTTTTAATTAAAGTATGTGCTCCCGAAAATAGATAAATCTTTGAATAACTTTGAAATATTTGCATCATTTACAGGTTATAGGTATAGTAACATTTAATGGCAATTCGATAAATGACGTAAATGTAATTTTTGTTATTTATTTTCACAAAGTACTATTGCACCTAATATCCACTGCTATCGTCGTAGATAGTACTACTGGCGGTGTTTCTACAAACTCCTGCTAGTGTCACGGCTGGCTGATTATGCTAACCAACTCCACTATTAGTAGCGTCCGTCCCTGTGTGCCAGTGTAAACGATGGCTGACTGATACGGCCAGTTTCTACTGCGTTGGTAATCGCCCGCAATATTAACATTCTGTTTGTCTAGGACATCGTATTACTACATTCTTGGTAATTATACGCTCAAGTTGCTTACATCGCATTCTTATTATGAAGCTTAGAATAATATTATTCCTTTCCTATCGAATATTGCAATAAAAACAAAATTTGCTAATATCGTAAAATTACCAGCCGTTCAATTAACATTATCGCGACACTTCTTCGAGATAATTAATCCATACATAATGCAAACACACGATTAACAAAAACGTTGAAATCAAAATAACAATATAAAATATCGCTAAAAAGTTTGAAATATATGTTTCACAAAATTAAAGAGAGTTTTAACGAATCAATTCGAAGAAAAGAACAATTCCAATATTTCCAGCCATTCCATCACGTGTATCATTAATTCTCCATTGAAAGCTAAGTGCCTTATAACACGTGCAAACAACAGAAACCATTTCGTACGTTTCTCCGTCGACCTTATAGTTTTCCAATAATTACACTTAGCAATAGATGGAGGAAGAAACGTGACAACAAATGTCGAACGACGTTATTAAAGAATTTTTCGCAACGACTATAATCCCTAATCTGTCTCTGAACTGATCTAATTCCTTGAATCCAGTTATCGGAGTCACTGTACCGAGCCGGACAAATTGAAGCTCGTGAATGACGTATAAAAATTAATGAGGGTGCAGTTAGAGGTCGCGTAACATCGCTCGACGATCAGGCAGATCAACGTAATCCTCTTATGTCGCTGGATCTTCAGATCCACGTTGACCGGACTCATCCAAGAGAGCCGCTATTCCCTAAGCCTTTAAACCTATCTCAGACGAACCAATATCGGACCAATTTCAAGAAAACGGTGTCACGATATACATATATCTATGTATACATATATACAGACGCGTAGGCAAGCTTTTGAACTATATCAGTAAACGGAATGATAGATGGAAAAGATACTTTCGAGGGAAGATTTCGTTTTCTTTTTGTTTCTTTGACATCATAACTGAGCTCGTTTCTATAATTGAACAAATATTATGAACGAGGTTTCATCAACTACAAATTATAAATTATCAACTTATTAAATATATCTCGTAGAACAAGCTTGATTAAAAATGGATGAAATTTTAACTTTTTAGATATATGACAATTGCAACTGAATTATAAAAACATGTACTTTAATATACAGATTCGAGCAATGTTTAATATATTTTTTGTTATTTCCACTGTGTTGTTTCAGCTAAGTAAAATGTGAAATATATGCAAACTTACCTTTTGCTGTTGCGCCTGTGTAGGTTCTGTGGCGAGCAGTTGCTTCAAGGCCGGATGTCCGTGTCCACTCGGTGTCGACGTTGCACCTGGTGTGCTGGGCGTACTGGGATTGCTCCCTGGAGTGTTTGGTGTATGCGGGCTCGTAGTTGGACTGCTAGGACTCACGCTTTCATTCACCTTGCTACCGGCATGATGATTCTCCGTATGCCTCCTCAGACTCCTCGCGTCGCAATACGATTTGCCACATCCTTCCGCCTTGCATTCGTATGGCTTCTTGTTTCGATGTGTTAGCATATGCCCGTTCCTGCAAAATAATATTTAGAATAAGAATTATTTTAAAGTTCGAAGAATTCTCATAGTAAATTTTTATAACAACAGAAAGAAACTCTTTTTGTAATATTTGTTCTACGATTTGGAAAATGATAAATCTTTAGCGAAATTCTTTGAGACCGTTTCTCAATATAATAATACGTATCAATAAGTATCTCTGTCCTAATTAACAATACCAACAATACGTAACTGAACACAGTAGTAAAAGATTTATACACAGTCGGTGATATTATCCATAAACCCACATTCTACAAGAAACGTGGGATTCTTGTCACGTTTCATCGAGATCAGACCAACACTCTGCCAAAGCATTCATAATCCACCACCGATATACAAGAAACATCCAAGAAAACTCGATCATCTGGCGCCCCAATCGTGCGTAGAAAATTATGTCAGTCCAATTAAGTCCTTATCTATATGGAGGATCACTGAACTCCGGAAATCCTGTACGAGTTACACAGCGATCTTGGCATCGAGTTATCTGCGAGACAGATCTAAGCTTACCTCCGACGTGACAATCTTACGACCGTTTCTCTGTGCTAAAGACCGATCTCTACAGGCTATTTATCTGATAACCATAGCGTGGAACGCCATCGATAATGCTAAACGTACCGAATGGGCAATGCTATGAGATCTTTCAATGAATATACCGACTGATTATTATCATGTTGATAATATTCGAATACGTAATACAGAGCGACGGGCTAATCGTAGTACAACTGGACAGAGGGTGGTAGAAAGAGGGTGGTTCTATGTGAAAGCATAAGTCGAAGATATGGAATAAAATTTGTTCATATGACGTGTCGTTTCTGAAAAAATGGACTTTGAAAATTTGTAGTATACCTTAATGTATGTAATTATATATCTGATGTGATATATACACGCGCATGGGAAATTTTCAAATTTATTTTCCTCGCAAATGAAACATTTTACGAAAGAATCATGTTCCATATTTTTGGGAGAAGTGAAGTTTTTGGGAGAACGACCTCATCTACTAGAAACTATCTGAAGAGTAAACAAATTCTGCTACTTTATTCATCAAACACTTTAACACTATTTGTTGAGGTTATTAGATGTGTGTTAACAAAGGAACGCGTGGATAAATTGTAAGGTAGAAAATATATTTTAATGTTGAAGCGTAAACACAAGTCGGAATATAATTCGAGCTGGTTTAGATCCGCACGCTAGCAGTGCCACCCTATGACTGAAAGCCCTGAAGCCATTGTCGCCTATCTACAGTTTATGGCCTGCCTTCGTCCTAGTCTTTTGTCTATACGCTGTCGATGGCTTCAGCGCTTGAGAAAACTAAAGGATCAGATGTAGAGTTTTCTTAGATGTTGCAACCACTTCAACACTATTAATACTTCATTACACAAGTTTTAGTTGCTTACTAGTTTAGCATTTTAAATCATTTTCATTTTTACTATAAACCATATCCTTATAGTCCCTGTTAACCTAGAAAAAAAAAAAAAAAAAACAAAACGAGAAGAGTGCGATGAAAGACGGAGAAAGTGCAACAAGTTGGCCATGTGGCAGACGAATAAAGGGCATCTTTACTACCCCCATGAATCGTCTGATACGTTCATCTCCCATGATAGTTGGCCCTATAATTGCATTAATCCAGCAACGAGGTACACGGTGGAAACGACGTCGTTAAACGCCATTGTCTAGTCGTAACTATAATCTAGAGATTGGAGATTTAACGCGGATAAAACAGCCAGTAAGTACGAGGGTAAATCGTCGATCTGTATCACTGGTGGCGCTATGCTTGTTCTCGTTGTCGCCATCGATACGAACCACTATGCTGGATCCGATTTCTCTGGACAAATATTTGCTTGGAATATCAATCGCGACGACCGAGCCGAGAGGGAAACGGCTCTAACGGAGTATTTTTCAGATTACTCGATTAATTTGCACCGTCGCGTCGTTGCGTGGAGAACGTAAACGAAAACGATTTCGAAGTAAACGACAATCAGATATCTCGTCTCGCTAAGAGACTATTTTAGGAATTTATTTAACCGTTAATGTTGACTTTTAAAATCACGAACGAAGTAACATTTTCATTCGGCGGTGCTTTCTACGGTTCAATCTGTGAAAGTACCATCTTTCCTTTTTTGTCGTTTATGGAATCTTCTCGACGTTAAATATCAAAGGTTTTAATTAGTAAATTAGTAAAGGAGCACGGAGATGGGCAAAGTTCTTTTAAATATTGTTTGCTGTTTAAGGAGATCGTTGAGCTCGTTGAAAAAAATGTTACCTTTAACCTTTCGCCTACGCGTCAACCTTTAATTTTTTAAGAGTGAACCACTTGCTTCTTCTGTTAAGAGTAAAAGCAAGAATACTTAGCTTTATAAATAAAAAGTAAAGCGCGCACCTCAATTAGGAATTGTATAGAAGTATGCAACGTGAGAAATATTTATATTATTCTCGGTTCTCGTGGCAATTGGAAGGAACAATAAATTTTAAACAGATTTTTCGTTTGTCAGAAACATCCTACGTACGAATCTTATTTTATAATCTTTCTTATTTTCCAATGCAACGCTTTGTTTTATCAGGTTCCACGTTTCATTTTCATAGCTATCAAATTTTTCTAATCATACGAAAATACTACCAAATGATACGAAACTTAATATACTTGGACTTAATTAATTACTATATAAATGTTATAATAATACACAAATACTTTTTATAATCTCTGTATATAACACACATCATACGGTATACTCGTATACATACAATTTTCCTATAGTAAGCAATCAAATACTTTTCTGAGTCACGGTGTATGTAACAGAAGGTTCATCGAACGAATCTATCCATTTCAATGTATTCCAACTAGCTATTCTCATGTCGCAACCCTTTCTCCCTTCTTGTGAAACTTTAATGAGCCCTGGAACATCGGCCACGTCTCGTATCTTTCGACACAGAGAGGATTCTCTTGTGGATCGCGCTAAGAAGTGGCCAGAGCATAGCACGGATGACATCGTTTCCAATAAATTTTCCAACAGTCCACCGAGGCCATTCTCTCTCTCTCTATTGGTGCAAGTTTTATAGTCCATCGATATACGAACGAGGTCTCTTAAATTCTATCGCAGAATGAACTTCCAACTGGGCAGGGTTTAATTTGTAAAAGCTAATTCGTTCAACTTTAACGTATTTCCTTTCTGATCCGCACACAGTTCACGCACACGCACACACACGTTGAATCCCGTGGGAATCTGCATCCATCCGGGAATCGATCGACCTATTCTTGCGACTATTCGTTGTTAAGTGGTGAAAGAGAAAAGCAAATAGCTATTTGCAAAGATATTGGAAGAGTAAGAGACGGGGTGAATAAACAGTGGAGTAATTTATTTCGTAATTTTCTCATTCACTTTGATATATAGTGCAACGGAAAGTGTAATCTGAATAATTAGATTTTGTAATTTATGGAGTGATTAATTTTGTTTGATACTTCATTTGTCTGTGTAGATCAATCGTTAAAGTTGTAGCAAGATTTTGATTCACGTTTCAGATATACAGCAAATACACTAAAACTTCAAGATATTAATAAAATTAATCTATCTGAATTATAATTTAATTTTCAATAAATCTTGAATTTACTCAACGAATAGTATACTTACTGAGAGCTTTTGATGTTTGTTGAAATTTTGTAAAAAGAAATTATGATTTTTCTTTGCGTAGTTAATTTTTGCAGATAATTAATAGTTTAAGAAATCGCTGATATTTCTTACGATTTACTACGTACATATTATCATTTTGCTTCAAAAACCATTAGGAAGACCACGAACTAACATTGATTAATTTTTCGTTGATTCGAAATAAACTTAGATTTGGCCGTGAAGAAGATAAGAGCGTGAAAGATGGAAGATGTATACTTCCATAATTTCTTTCGTTCTAGTTCCTTTTTCACGGCGAAACGTTTTTAGCTCGACGAGGGGAAAGGAAAATGTACGAACAAAGACCGTATTGAAGACGTCGAAGCAGGAAAGGAAAGCTTCGTTGTTGAAGGAGAAACAAAAGAACGAGAGTTCTGCGGATCCTTTTTTTTTCCTTTAATGACGATGTACCCTTTAAAGAACCACGTTGAAACTATATTTCTAAAGTAGAATCGATCGCCATATCAATTTTTAAGGCTAATGATGCCCCTGGATAATTAGCGCAAATCTCAAAAGCAAAATATTCGATTCTTTAAAATTGAAATAGAAAAGCGGACGTTCATCGTCTCTTTTATTTTAAGTTCCATAAAAAATTTAACGGTTTACATTCCACGTACTTTGCATACGAATCGGCGACAAAGGAAAGGAAAGGATAGTGCTTTCCTCTGAAAACGAGCCATAGCTCTTGTTTAAAAAAATTCCTCTTGCAACGAGGATCCGATGCAAACATGAGAAACAACTCAGCAATGAAAACACCAAGGCTTTTATGACAGCTTATTCCCCTTGAAATACAACGCGCTACGTTAAAACGAGGTTACATAGACACGGAGGAGTTCAACATCTATATCCTAACTTTAAACATGCTGCTCGATCAACCGTATTAATGCGACGCTAGTATGTATCGATTAGAATATTTTATTTCGGTGAAAATGCGAGGTAAATTATACTTTATTTTAAGAGTCGATGACAAATGCTTGCGAACGGTGTAATGTGCTAATTATTAAAAGTTAAGTTAGAAAAATATGTGGACTATATATTACAAGCAAAAATGTCCAAAGTTGGAATATTTCGGGAGTATAATAAAATAAACTTCTATTGAGTTTTGTTCGTAGATATATAAATTAATAATGCATAAATATCCTTGGTTTAATTATTCCAACGAATTAAACACAGGATCGAATACAATTATCCATCGTGAAGAATTGCAATATCCTTTATAAAGAGGGAAAAGTGTTCCATTTGCCATCTCAACTCCCAGCAATTTATTTACCCACGACCCACGCATTTTATCTTTCATTCAGGCTTTCAAATATAATCAACTAGTGACTCTTTTCAATAAATCCAATTTCATTCCTTTTTTATAGATTCCCCTCTATAGCCATTTAAAACGACACTACGATATTACACCTCTTTTCGCTGTTTCGCACACGCTAGAAGTGCGATTATATTAGGTTGTCCGAAAAGTTTCTTTCGTTTCATAAGGAGATAATAAATGAACAATAATTGCTGTTCTATATTATTTTATTGAATTAGGTATGATCCATTTCGTTCTATTTCTATTATTATGTTCGTGCATAATTCAATAAACTGATATAAAAGAAAAAACATTGTGTGTCTATTATTTCCTTATAAAACGAAAGAAGCTTTTCGGACAACCTAATATAATAAAACAAAATACACAGATCGTTGAACAAAAGAATTCCTCGAACATCCCTATCACCGTAAAACATCTCCAACATCGATTCTTCCCTCTAAAATCATCCAACAAACTCTCTAAACTCGAACAAATTTCCCACGCGAAAATTCCCTCCTGGATTCAGCTGTCGGGATCGAAGATTAAATTCGCGCCAATTATCAACTCTCCATTAATTCCAGCAATGACAGAGAGACGGCAGTAGGGACTAGGCTCCCACTAAAGAGGAAGCACTATCGGGTTCGTGGAGGCTGTTTCCCCAGGTCTATTTTCTTTCATTTCACGGGGTCAGAGCATCCTTAATGCGAGGCGGACGAGACGGAAGCGGAGGAACAAAGGGGGTATCGACGATATCGAGGTGGGAAAGCAAGTCCTCTTTACAAGCGGAAGACCGAAGAAACGACCAGGCTCTCTCCCTACTGGCTGCATCGGCAACGACTCTTTCTGAATCCCACTCTCTCCGTCCCTTCACCCTCGCCACCTCGAAGTTGTCGCAAATCCCTTTCGGACGGAGAGACTGTCCTCCGCTCTTTCTATGTACAGGGTGTCCCAGGAGGAAATCGAATAACTTTGTTAGAATGTTTGGTAGGTTATTCTGGATGAAAAAAGTCGGAGTAGAATCTTGGTCCATTCGACTTTGGTTCGTTTCAACAAATAAATAAATTCTATATTCTATATGTGTATATGTAATTAATTCTGTGAATGTAAATAATAATAAAAGTAATTCTATATATGTATATGTAATTGGAATAGAGAAATACAGGAAAATTCTTATCTTTCTTTACTTGTACATACTAAAAGTGTTCAAAGTGACAGTTTCTCGTTTCATGTTCGTTTCGCGTATAAATTTTTGTGTCTTAAATTTATCCAGCCATAATCGCCTAATGACATCGAATTAGAGACAACAGCGTTGCTTCTATCTTTTCCTTTTTTTGTATTTCGTACTTTTGTTATAATCTTTTAAGAAAGCTTCGGATGAATCGTATTTATACATATAACACTGTCTCGTTCATACGTGTAAAATATATCTATTGTCATAGTTTGGCCGTTAAACCCTGGGACACTCTGTATATATATTATATATATATTTTTCTCTCTTTATGTATACAGTATATATGTAGCCTGGCTCCCGAAGAAGAGCTCTCGAAGAGAATACCTCTCGAGGTATAAGCGCTTCCTTTCGTCTTTCCTCATTTCAAGCGGCACCGTCGCCGTTCGAACACGGGAAAAGGACTACGTGGATTTACTTCGATAACAGAGATACGCCGTAGAACTTACAATGGCGCGTCCGCTCGCTCGGCAAGAAAGGGTTGAACAGGCATGAGAGAGAAGGGTGGCAAGGCTATGCTCGCTGGACCGAGTCTGGAAACGCAGCTTTCTCCTCGCAGGAGAATAAGAATTTCCGGAGATGTTGCGCTCCTCTTTTTTTAGATTTCAATTAAGCGACTCTGCAGCGTTTTTCTTTGAATAGGAGAGAAAAGAGTTGTCGTTGGATTTGCCTGTTGGCGTGATTAACGTTATAGGTTGCATTGGAACGGCTCGTGTTATCCGAGGATTTGATATTCAGTGACTGCTTCTCTTCTTTCTTTTTTTCTTTTTTTTTTGTTTGGTGTATAGATTTTTGAATGGTTGAGCGTGTGAAAAGTTTTCTCATTATAAAATTGTTCAATCGTTTGCTAAAAGAATGTTAGTATCAGTGGAGTTCAAATCAAAGTTATAGCTCGATGCGAAAGCTTTTAACCCCTGGCTTATAATATCGAGCCATACTTGTGACAGAGATTATAATTCCGATTGAATGAGGGCAGTTTATATTCTCTTTCGTAACAAAGTTTACTTTCAACTCTAACTTTAGTTTCCATTCTTCAAACTGGAGATTATTAGATACAAATTGTATAGAATATTTCGATATTCTGCCATCTGACAGCGTCGCGCTCACTTAAGTTACTATTCAAGAAATCATAAGCCAAGAGCTTAATGGCGACTTAACTTGCTCGGTAAATTCTGTTACTATAGGTTATTATAATAAACTGTAGATGTACAGAAAATTAAAAGCGATTCTTGAAAATTAATTAATAACAATTGATAACTTTCAACACTGTATATGTTTCTCCTTTTAGCATATTTAAGTATCCGATAAAGGTACAAATATCTCCAATTTATTAATTCGATTACAACGTTAATATCATAAAGGTAATTCTGCAATGACGATAAATAAAATTTGCATGCAGATAAATTCGACGAAACACCATTATAAAAATTCTCTTGAATATTTCAAGTAGTAAAACGATGTATCCCAGTTTCAAAGTTTCATATAACTCTATCGTGTGTATGTGTGTGAATTAAAATATTCTTCTGGCCAAAGGGTACACACACGAACAGTTTATATTCGAGGAAATCAAAAATGTGCAAAATAGAGAACAATTGCAGTTACGAAGTTGGCAGCGAAGGAAGGAAAGCCCGTCGGCGTTGTTCTTTTATATTTCCTTTTACCCGTTTAATTACTGCAGCATGGAACAACGAATTCTATACAAATTCTATGTAGCGTCCACGAAATAAGAGGCTTTCAAGGGATAACAGGAAACAGGTTAAGTACACGGAGATTCTTTCTTTCCTCTTCAGTGTACTGTTGCCTAAAGTCGAACAGCAAACGCCTGTTTGGAATGTTTTTGATAATAAGAGCACGCAAATCACGGGAGAACCGTGGCGCTTAGTACAAACGGAAAACAAACGAGAGAACGAGGATATTGTTGCTCGTGACCTATAAGTATAAAGAATCTATGTTTTCTGCGTCTACTTTTTGGTAAAATTGAGTCAAGGCAGATGAAGATTCTGTCACGTGTTAAATGTAAATTTTCTGATCTTTTTAAATATTTCGTATACATTTAGATAGTTGTATTTTTTAGAAAAGATCTTAACTTTGTAGACTTTTTTTCAAATTAAAAAATATTTTATGTGTACTTTGAAAAATTAACGAGCAGTCTAGTATTATTGAAATTATAACGAATAAAATCAAAGATATCGTATTGGAGAATTACTGTATTTAATGTATTTTCATTGAAATGATTGTATTTACTTAATTCCCTTTTGAATTTGATTCTATAGAGAAATGCATGGACTAGCCACGTTTTAATGAAAGTAGATTAAAATACCGAACGTTAAGATTAAAAGAAGAAAATGAAGAATAAAATCATACATCAATTAAAAATTGTTACAACAATTCATAGAATTTGCGGGAAATATCTGCTGTTTAGTATAATAAAAGATCCCAAACGAAGTAGATTTAGTTCAAGAACGATCGCCCGCCGGTATGAAATGGGAAATTAATTGAGAAAGAAAGATGTTTTTATCCTTTTTCTTCTGAAAAATTTCCCGATAGCTCTACGAACGCGTTACGTGATCTAAAACCCGCTCTTTCCCCTATTATATAATGATGAGAGGAGAACAAAAAAGGAAGTTGAAGGGCTAGATAACAGAAAGTACCAGCAAAAAGTGTAATTCGATGCTTATTAGTTCGTGCAAATGGAATTAAATTACGCTCGATCATGGGAGCATTACTTTTATTTCCTGATCAGCCGTCAAACTTCCTCTGAACGATGAGAGCTCTAATCACGTTTGGTCTGAGGGTGCCTATCTCCGCACTTTTCCTGTTGTCAGTAATTCGAGGCTCGTCTAAACGTCACAAAACATTTCAATGACAAGGAAAACTATAGACAATCTTCTATTTCTGCTTTTTCTATCGAATCGATCTCCAGTTCTTTTTTTCTCGATTTTTCTTTCCTTTTTAATTAGAACATCGAACACTATGAAATGAAAATCAAGATATTTATATGCCTGCAAGCATTCAACAATGACAAAATTGTTCCATCTTTCCAATTTAGACAATAGTCTTTATATTTTGGGATTTACTTACTGTCTGTGTGTTTATATTCGTGTATTTTATTATTTAGGACAAAAGTTCAAAGGCTTCTGACATGGTAAATTTTTGCAGATATTTAAAAATCGTCTCCCACTTGATTATAGCACTATAAAATATTAATAAGAAGAATAATTGTGCGCCTCAGTCTGATGACTGAGAATACAATTACAGTAGCGGACAAAAGTTTAAGACGAAATGGAAGAAATAAATAATTGATTTACTTTCCATAAAAAATATAAATACGGTGTTCTACTTTTGGTATTAACTAATTGTACATTTGTTTGTACACTTAGAAAAAAAATTTCATTTTGATATTTTGCTCAATAGCTAAGTTATAAAAAAGGAACGAAATCTGTATAATATTTCGTCGGTCAAAAGTTTAAGACTATACAAAAAATATTAATTTTTGGTTAAAAAATATACACAATTTTTGTTTAAATTCAATATTTTGTTCAATATCCGTTATTTCTTATCCCTTCGGTACATCTTCTTGGCATAGAATCTATTAATTTTTTATATTAATCTACCGTAATATTATTCCAGGCTGTTTCAATCGTAGAGTAAAGTTCATTTAAATTTTTCGGTTTATAACCTTGTACTGTCTTTTTTATGATGCTTCACAAATTCTCGATTGGGTTAATGTCTGGTGATTGCGACGGCCACGGCAGCACGGTGATATTTTCTTCTTGAAAAAACTGTTTCACAACCCGAGCCGTGTGCTTCGGATCATTATCATTTTGAAAAATAAAATCATCACTCATATTGTTGCGTGCAAAAGGTAACATTGTGTTCTTGAGTATGTCCTTGTATTGAAAACGGTCCATAATTCCATTGATACGACATATCGGACCAGGGCCGCTTCGAGAAAAACACGCCCACACCATAACGTTGCCACCACCATGTTTAAGAGTTTTTAAAACGCACTGTGTTTTCAAACTTTCGCCAATTCGACGTCTAACGTACCGTATCCCGTCAGAACAGACGCGATTGAATTTCGATTCGTCAGAAAACAATACCTTTTGCCAATCTTCACTTGTCCAATGCTTATGAGCTTTAGCAAATGCAAGTCGTCTTTTTCGATTCCTAGAACTCAGCAGTGGTTTCTTTTGGGGTTTTCGTCCTCTTAAGTTAAAGTCTTCTAATCTTCTCCTAACAGTTCTAGCACTAATTTGTGTATCGTTTTCATAGTTTATCTCCGCAGCAATATTATTTGCACTACGAAAACGATCCTTTTCGCTCAATCGATGAATCCGGCGATCCATTTTCGGTGTTGTTTTCCGTGGTCTTCCGTTTTTCGGTTGATCGCAATACATGCCTGTCTTTAAAAATTTATACCAAGCTTGTTTACAAGCTGTTTCTGACCTGTTCACTATATTTGCTATTTCGGTGAAGGTTTTACTTTGCTTTCGCAGCCTTACGATTTGTTCCCTTTCGTTTTCAAGTAAATTCTTTGATTTACCCATAGTCTGTTCCTACCTAAATGAATTTTAAGCAATAAAAGGTACACTAAACAATGATTTTGACATTCCAGAATCAAAATGTTCAAAAACTGTACTCGTACTCACGTTTTACACAGATCGTCTTAAACTAATGTCCACTGTTTCCAAGTGCTAGGCGGTAACTAACTGTTGTAACTCCTACATTGTTTGTATTTAACAACTGACTGTCTGAGGTTACGAAGGTCAAACATACAGCTACGTTATTCCAAAGAGACAAACCGAATAGAAGAACAATATGCGTATAAGATGTTTGTAATCCGGTTTACAAATCATCGTCTTAAACTTTTGTCCGCTACTGTATATATGATGTAGTAAGCGACAGAAAATTGAACGTATTCGATTGCCATCTGAATAACATGTCAGAGTGTTTAAATAGTTGTTAATTAATATTAATATCTTTACTTGACGATAGTACAAGTACATACAGCGAGCAGAATTTGACGAAGATATAAAAGAGAGAAATAACAAGGATTCTTGCACGCGAGAAAAACACGAGGGACAACAGGCAAGCTTCCTTTTGCCCTCGATTAATTAGTTGATTTTCTTTATGCAATGGGAGTTTCTTACCAGACCCGCGCTCCAAGAAAATTCTTTGCTAAATACTTGAAAGGCAAGAGACTTCAAAGAAGTATTTCATTCACGACAATTGCAATATTACATCCAGCCGGTTGAAATATTACGTAAAAAGCAGGCAGGACGTAATTTTTTTCTCTTCACTGAACCTAGGAAAATTTTCAGCTCGATGAGCACGAATTAAACTTCACGCTGAACTCGCGGGACAAGAATCTCGAAGTGCAATTATACTTAATTTTCATACGTAATAAACTGTACGGCGTGGAAAAAAAGAGAAGGAAGATGTTTATTTTAATAACAAACAATTTCTACTTTTTTTGCCCGTAACAATTTAATAAAAGACATCCACAGTGAAACAGGAATTTTTGTTGTGAATTATAAAAACTTTAATTTGACAAGGAATAAAAATGTGTTAAGTAACAACCACTAAAATATGAAATATCCCAAGTAATTCTATTCTTCGTATTACTAACATTACTTTTTTTCAAACGAAACATTTCTACTAATGGAACATTCAAACGACATTCTACTTTTATTTAAAAATTCAAACAAAATTTTCCGAATTTTCAACATTATCAATACTTAAAAAGTCAACATTAATTCGCACAACAAATTTGCTTCGCCATCAAAATATCTTGATAATTTGTTATCGAATTTAGGAACACGCGATACAGATTAATAATTTTATTGTCGATTACTCTACTTGCGAACCGTATCGACAGGCTTAATGCCAATTTTATCGATCCCGAATACGAATCATCGAGGATCTTACTTTTTGCCATTCGAAAAGCTATGCGTTGGTTGGCGGCAAAGTTTAAAAGGATTCGTAGGGAGGGAAAACGCAATTCTTTACGATTCCGTACGTACAGAGTTAGGTACTTAAGTCCCTCATCTCTGCGAGATATCCGAGGTTAAAAGGATTTCAATAAAAACAGGAAACAGGCCAAGGACTTTTTCGCTGATCGGATAAAGTCGTCCACATCGTTTACTCGAATCCCGGCATATGCTTTCTTGAAAACGAGTTTCCAAGTAACCGACCAGGAAATTTTATGGACGCAAGCCAAATGGAATGCCCGCATGGGCCAATGTTTTTTGCCGAGCTATTCTTGCCATCGTGTGCAACTTGTTAGGATTGATAAAAAAAAAAAAAAAGGAAAAAAAAATCGTTGAATTCTGGAATCGTGGCTCCTTTGGTAGTTTGGAACTGATGAATGAGTTGTTTGAAGTGGAAGTCGATGATCGATAAGCTTAACTTCGTTACGATCTTCGAGTCTACGTATCGAATTCGTCGTATTCAAAGAAACAGATTGCATGAATTGAAAGTAGTATAAAGTAAGATAACTCACACGATCCAACTGTCAAACTTTAAAATATTCCATCCAAAGGTAGTAACATATTTGAAGAAAATTCTTCGATTCAAAATCGATAAGAGGGAATTTTCTGTTGAATTTTCACGCCAAAAGCGAGCGTACAGTAGATTGCAAGATAATTGATCTTGAATCTCAGGCTATAGAAGAAACTGAAAAAAGGAACAATCAGCGAGACGATACCTTTGAACAAAGCAACAACAACAAAAAGAGGGAAAAAATTCTGGGAACCATGGACGAAACGAAAGTAATTCTAAGGGCTGTTCGTCAGCTCGTATTGAGCCGAGTGTTGAGCGACCCTATCGAATAAAATACGTACATAAAACGAAGGCGACACAGTGGAAAGGTCGAGGAAAAGAAAAATACGGTCTACTCGAAGTGGATCCAGCGCACGTAGCACAGACGGAATCAAGCACAAAAGAGGATTGTGCCGATTTCGACGAGAGTACAAAGATAAACTTTCGTACGTTCCAGTTATAAAGGATTCTTATTAAATATCTGATAATTGAAATTACTAAAAATCATCGATACTTCTTTGTTCCGATGTTTCATTTAGTATTATTTATTTACTTAGCATTTAGAATTTATATCATGAGCCTGAAAACTTCATACAGTCTAATAAAATGTTTGCCTTTAAAACCATTTCCTTTCTCGACTTTCTCGAGGCAATCCTATTTTAAAACAATTGACAAGGAAACCATAAAACGTATAAAACAATTAGTTCAATGAACTTGCTACAACTAAAATGCTATACGAATCAATCAAGGTTATCTTAATAGCAAAATTAATCTGCGTAACATCAACAGCAAAGTTCCCTTAAGAACAAACGACTCGTATCCAAAGAAATTCACAACGAATGATTAAATATCCTAAATACGAGAAGCAACATTTCCATGACGTATCAATAAGTTTTCGACAAAGTATTCAACGAATCGCTAGTAAAACTGCAAAGCCGAGTTGAACGTCACAGAGAGAGAGAGAGAGAGAGAGAGAGAGAGACAGGGAGAGAGATGGCATGAGATGCCGAGGAAAAAGGGAAATTTACCGAGGAGAAACGTGGACGAAGATACGTGGCGAATTTCGAATGAGAAGGAAGAAGAACCGTCGAGAAGGTAGAAGAAACGGAGGGAAGATTTGTAGATCCGTCTACGCAAAAGGTAATACAAGTCTAACTCCTTCCGACCAACCAACAAGTCTGACCAAGGCTAGCAACCGTTGCTGCTACTATTGATTCCCCTTTATTTCTTTTTCCGTTCTCGAGAAGAATAGAATCTTCGATTCTCGCGATCCTGCGATCCTCCAAAGTCTTTCTCTTTTCACGCCATTGCCCACGTTCCACGCCTTTCGACTGTTCACAACTTTGACTCACGATCAGTGAAGAATAATCATTTCGAAATGTTTCTTTGATTCGAGCGATACAAGAGAACGTATTGAATTCGACCTTTTGAATTTTATTCCGCGATATACGAAGAGTTAAAAATTAGGAAACGAAGAAGTTTGGAAGATCGAGATTAAATAATTCAAGGATTCAGGGATTCGTAATTTCGAAAATGCAAAGATCAAAGTATTTAGAAATTTCAAAATCCAATGATTCGGAGATTTTAAAATTGCAACGTTAAAAAATTTAAAGATGTAAAATAACTACTCCATCGTGTGCATCGATAAGAGGCAACATCGATTCACCACGTTGCCGAAACTTTTTACCGCAGTTCAAATCAGCATTCAACTAGCACCAATCGCAAGCAGCGTGGCTCGGAACAAAAGGCGAGCTTTCCTCTTGAAATCCGGCCTAGAGAGCAAGCTGCACTCCAGTCGTGGCCCACTCGTGCGTTGCCTCGAATCGCATATCAGAAACAATCCTCTCGTCGAGTGTACAAAGCACCAAAACAGCTATTCCATAATATTATGTAATGCACAAGCCTTAGGAAGCCTCATTCTCTACCAGAATAGCGTCTATTCGTTGAGAGGCTTTGGCGAACGTACACGAAAAGCTTCGGTTTTTAGATAGAAGCGTTTTGTTCAAAGACTCATTGAGGATTCACTATCGATGAAAGAGGAAAAGAAGCAAAGTTTTATTTTTTTTTTTTTTTTTTTTTGAGAATCGAAGAAAAGATATAGACAAAAAATACTGATTTTGCGCTATAGGGAAATCTGCTCCAATGACCTTGATACACATACGTATACCATAGAAGTGACGATTCTAACAATGAATAACTTTCAGAAGGTTTTAATTATCGCTGCTACTTATTTGGAATAATAGAAGACATATGTAGAATTCTTATTTTATAAATATTTCAATTCCCTATACTATAATTCGAATGTAATTCTACGATGTTATTGTAGAACTGACCGACATTGATTCTTCGTAAATTCTGTGTTATTTATAGCTCAAAATTAAATCATACAGTGTTATAAATCTGCATCGTACAAACAAAATATTTTTCTAAAAAAGAATTACAGATGTGTCAACGCATCGTTGTAAAAGATTGAGATCTAAAATTACCCCGAAACTTGTCATTTTTTCTTAATTTAGTCGACGAACGATTGAACTGGAAGAGATGGCACAAGTGTTGGTTAATTGACGCGGAAAAGGGGCGAATGGTGTGCATCTATACTCACAAGTGGTCCTGCCGCTTGAACGCCTTGCCGCACATCGTGCACACGTATTTCCTCTCATCGCTGTGCGTCAGCTTGTGCTTCGTGAGCGCCGATGCGTTGTTGAACACCTTCCCGCAGACCTGCAGACAGAAACCGTGCTACGTGTCAGCGCGTCTTTGTGCTGATGCTCCATCCCTGACAATCGGCTTAATTGGCTATTTATGCTTTCAAGGTTACACGATTTTTTCCCTCTTACGTACTAAATATGTGCTTCCGAAAGTATTTCAAAATATTTTATCGATATATTATGAGTATTAAACAAAACATATTGAAATCTCATTCACGCTGCGCGTTAATTTTTTGTAATTGCAGATTTGTTCTAAATTTTACCAATTTAAACATTGCAATTGTGTCTCATCACGGGGCTAATAAAATTACAAAAATTTGGATATCTTGGCACCATACGTATGTGAAATCCTATTTGATTAATATCAATTAATGTATAATGTATTATAAATTAGATATAATATGAATTATATAGAACGTTTTATATATATATACCAAGTCGGAGTAGTGAGATCTTAAATTTCCGTTGAATTTTTTCGCACGAATTTACGTGAAAAATCAAACTGACTTTTAATAAAATGACTTTTCACGAGCCATTCGACCATCGTTGACAAACAGGGAAAATGTAATTTCAGTAAACCTATATTTGGCCATTAGCATTACGCGGAACACGTTTTCAGAACCGTCTAACATTTGACACATGTTACTGCCAAACGTGCGAATGTGCTTGACGTAGACAGCGCTGCTATATGCCCGCGTACACACATTTCCTAGCATCCATTAATGACTGCGTTCTAAAAATACACCCGGTTTCCTGTGTTTTTTACGCTACAAAACAAATATACACAGTCGCGCTTCTATTTCCCCCCGTTTTCCACCGGACAACCTTTGCTTGAAACATTACAAAAATATTTGAACGTAAAACGTATAAAACAGACGTTCGCGACAACAATTTAAACGAAAATACTTGTGTATATTCAAAGCTCATTTCGATAATTTATAATTTATACAATATTAATCGATGGATTAATTCAATTATTAAACTGCGAATATGTTACTGTAAATTTATCTTTTCATGAACGAGTTACGAATGAGTAAATAGAAATTTGTTTCGTCAATTGAACGCTATACGAGGTATTTTATTCTCCTGAATGTTATGTCTTTTAAATATTCCACAAACGTATAATCATCCGCGGTGTAACAATCAAAGAAATATTAAAAAATCAATCAAGTGATCAAAACGTTACAAAACCATAAGCCAACGTTAATTTTTGCCATTTATAAATCTTTATAATGGATCTTTATTTAATAATCCAAAACATAATTCTGGCCATAGCTGGAAAGCATAATTTAATACAAATTATATATATTCTACAAATAGATTTGCGATCTTTTATAAATAATTTTACAATCTCCGCCACTAATTTCACCTAAAATTTCGTATTGATTTCTTCGTACAAATTCTACATCTACTTTAATCTCGATAATTAAAGTTCTGGTATCATTTTCCTATCTATTCGTTTCTCACGAAAAAAAATTGTATCTTATTTTTTTAACGCCTCATTCAACTCTTCGTTTCAACCTTTGAATTACACGAAACTATCTCGATTTAGCTAACGAATTCTATCGAAACGAGAGAAAATTTCGGTCTAACGAGTATCACGAACGGCGATCGACGTCGAATCAAGTGTAACGACTTCCAATCGAGACTGCCGCGCTTTTAATACACGGTAATCGCGGCGCGTATCGCGCGAATGTTCGCAATTCCGCGCGGGCCGTCGCGCGTTTCGAACGGTTCATTACGGACACGTGAAACGGAACGAGGTTGGACACGATTTTCAATTACCACGCGTAGCCGTCGTAAAGCCAGGCCGGACGCGCTTTACGACGGACATTAGAACGTCGATAAAGATACCATTGCGCCGCGTTTCCACGTTCGCGTTTAGCATGCGTCAGGGTGGTCTGACTCTGCCTGTACGTTATTGCGATCTCCTTTTCATTCAAACGAATCACGATCCATTTCAGTAGCTCGAATTTCTTTGGTTACGTCGTCTATGGTTTAATGTACAGTGGGGCCTCTCATAGCTAAACTAATAGGGTGGTAAAAATGTTCGGGAAACAGAACAATCATTCTTCTCATATCGAATTTCATATCAAAGGAAATTGTCAGTTAATTTTTTACCGCCAAACTACATATATCTCTGACGCGAGAAGATGGCTATATCTTCGTTATTTTCATTTGCTATTCATTTATTTTCGTTTATGCTATTAGAGAGAGAAAAAATCATCTGTTATTAACAGACAGTCTGTTGGCATAAGAGAATACTCGGAGAGTAAAGCGTTCAGATATTAATAGACACATGGTGTAAATTTCAAATATCACAGTTCTTTGAATATAACGAAAAGAAAAGGAAAAGAAACACAGAAATCAACGAATTTGATTCCGTCATTATTAGTGAATAAATCATAGCGTACATGTCGCATAGTAAGTAGTTCGGAACAGTTCAATACATAAACAGACTTTTTTCATTACAATTCACTCAAACACAGTAGAATAGACGAAGCATCAAAATCAATAAGAATTTTCTACAAATATTTTTAATTCATAAGAAAGTTACAAAATGGAAGTCTGGAGAGAGAGAGAATAGTTAAATCATTTATTATTTTATGTATATTTTTAAGCAGAAGAGTTCTACGAAGTCGAATTCATGCTGTATAAACGAAGATAAGGCGAAACCCTGTTCTACACAATTCTCAATTAACGTGAGACGTCGGCACAGCATTTCACGTGTTAACAGCAGGAAGGTCGAAGACACGGTCGAGGGTGTTAGACATGGTATGCCTGTTAAGTATGTAGAATTGGGTTTATTTCTCGGGCAGGGGAGTGTACTATTACAACAACTATTTCAGGAAGCCAAAGGCCGAAGGCTTGCGCGCATAGGCGCTGTTTCATTTGAAAGACCCACAAGCCGCGCAAGAATACCGGGTATTGGCGTCGAATTTACCGTCAAACATTGTGCCAAATTCCCTGATTTGAATTCGTCTAGGAACGAATGGCTTTTCTGATAAAATTTCAATGAAACTCTCTCCCTACTTTTCACCTTTACTTTCTATTCAGCGTTGCGTTCGACAAGGTTTCCTCGAGATATATTGGAAATTGTAGGCTAGTATTAAATTGCTATTTAGAGATAGTAAAATAAATCGCGTTTTGTCGAGTGATAATTCAGTAAGCTAATATTAAGCTTATTGTTATGAGTAAACTACGGATGCTTATGCATTTGTGCAAAATTGGAAGAAGGGGAAATCTACAAAATACAAATATATATGGAATATCCAAAGTGCAGTGTTCAGGATATTAAACAGTACGCGAAACAAATTATTTCCAAGAGTCTGTTTCTGTATTTATGTAAAAAAATATGTAATGCAATGTGTATACAATATGAGTTTACATAAATATCCATGGTTTAGTTTATGAGTTTATTAAGATTAATATAAATATCGTGGTATTGCATTTATACCAATAATTTTGGGTAAAATAAATTACGACACGTCTTATTTTTGTTATTTATCGTATCACGTTAATGTTGTTAATATCCAGTTTTTCTTCATTAATAAAAGTTACACGGTTTCTACATTTAAAAGTGATGTAGTGAAAGAGATACTGAAAAAGCCTCTCTTATAAGGAACAGAAAGCAAATATGTACAAAATAAAAACATAGAAATGTTTATGAATATAAGTATAAATGAATCTGCAGGAATATTTATGTCAGCTTATCCACGAGAATATGTGAAACACGAGCTTACAGAGAGATTTGTATTAAGAAAAACTAGCACACATAATTATATCGTAATTATACTATCAAAAGAGCAACCGTGCTATTTGCATTTTGTACAGCATTTCATCGCTACGATAACGACGCTTAAAACATCGGGTTAGAAGTCGAATTTATTTATTATACTCGCAATTATCCTCGACATTTTGATACTTAAGCTACTAAACCTTTTAACTTTTAACAATGGATGGTAAATACATCAAGTTTTATGGAAAAAACTAAATGTATACTAAATATGTATCTATACGATAACCAACATTTTTCAGATTATTATTTTGATGTAAATATTTTTCAAGAGAATTCCACAGTTAAATTTAGTGAAAAGACAATCTGATAATACGTGAATGCTCGACAAGATACTGGCTGGCAAAATTGCTGTCATATGGAAGAACATTTTTCCGTCTTCACAATTCAACGTACATATATTAGCCTGTGTTTCTAGCAGCTTTTATTTCTATTCTATAAGCGAAAAGTCTACACATTCCTCGTACGAATTTACGTCGCATAAAGCTTCATCAAACTTGTATTTACTGCATTTCAATAGCAACTAATATATTTCCAAATTGACAAATGGCCATCCTCCGCGTGAACTTCGAATCGTTACCTCGAATCGTAAAATCCCAGGGAACAAACTCGACTTTCGATTCCGCCCATTTACTCTTCTCGTCCCTCTGGAAATCTACACGCATCAAAAACTCGTAACGCATCGGAAATCCACCGACACACCGGCTTCGGAATTCGCATCGTTAAGTCGAAATTAATTTCCAATGCAGCTGCGGCCAGCACGTGGCGACGGATCCACGATTCTCGGCTCCATTATCGGAAAACTTCTTTCCACTTTTCGTTTCGCCGTTATTTTCATCGGTTCGATCGAGCCTCTGGCTTCGACGACGACGACGACGACGACGACGACGAACGCGAATAAGTCGCGCACTCGACTCGTCCGTAGAAATTTCCCTCGCCTTCCAATCGAACCACCAACTTTCTTCCTTCTTCCTTCGATCCGCGCCCGGAAACTTCCGCTTTCCTAATGGAACGAGAAGAAAGGATAAACTGTCGACTCAGCGATCGCTGATACTTGAGCCGTGAAATTTACTGGTTTTCTGTGGACGATCGTACGGGAAGACGGCTGCTAGAATTTCGATACTTCCAGGAAATATGTATCCTATGTGGCTTATGAATTCTTCCTCTTTTTCTCTTGTCTCTTCTTTTTCTATCGTCATTCATCATCCAAGGATATCTTTCGAAAGAAAGATACGAGGCATCCATCATCTTTACTGGGCTTTGGCGCTTTGATCGAATATCAGGTGATTTCTATTAACCATTTGAATCTTACTCGGTTTCTTTTGTTTTCAGCTTGCTGTTCCCTTTGGCTCAATGATTTTAGTATTCCATGTATTTATATCTTATTACCTTTTCTTTATATTACACTGTTTATCCACAAAGTATTTCACAGTCTACTAAAAATGATCTCTCAAGTTAATATTGAGAAATTTTTTACATTCCATGCGGAACACTGTGTGTAATATCTTCATATAACCACATATCACGTAGGACACGTGAAAGATCCATAAATGAAAACTCGCACGCTATCTTTTAATGAAATTCATGAAGAATCATAGTTCAAGGCTGGTTATTAAGGTCACTAATTTAAATAAACCGCCGTTACGCGCATAAAATGCAACCTCTTATCAAAAAGAGAAGTTTATTATTCGAGATAAAACAAAACTATGTTTCCTCGCGGAAGATGTACAACACCCTCTCTAACCCTCTCCCTCGCATTCTTTCTCTATCTTTTGCACTTAATGCAACTACGTCAGTAGAATCCAGGTTAATCGAAAGACAAGTTAACCATACAATTCGTTGTATCGGGCTTTTAATCTTAATTAAACTACTGCTTGTCAGATCTTTTCTATCGTAATTAAAAAAAAGCTAAATTCTGTCAGATATCGTATTCTTCTTCTTTTCTTAGCGGGATCTCTTTTACTCGATCTGCATACGTACAGGAAATTACTGTAACATTCGTGACCTACTTACTGCGAGAAAATTCTCTTGCAAATATTTCTCTCTATTTTCCAATTGGTAAATTTGAAACTTTTGTTTGTACCAAAGCGACGAGAGAAATCAGTTCCTGTTACAATTGCCTAAACTCGTATGGTTGATATAGTTGAGAAAAAATTGAATAGTATTATATACAACCACGAAATTTTTTTTAACACCTATCTATTGTATATATCTTTACATTAATTTCAAACCAGATAATAATTCATAAATAGTTCTCTAACCATTTCTGAAGACAACTTCATCTTCTGCAAGTGACTTGATAATTATAAATGATATATCTAGAACCCAACAACAAGAGCACATAATCAAAAACAACTTCCTAAAAAACATTTTAAAACATCCTACTAACTACACATACCATCAAGCTCTCAGTAGCGATTTTCAAACCGAAGTACGCGTAAGTTGCGCGAGAATCTTCAGTGAAGACAGATCGACGAATCCTACAGAAAGGGAGGAGACCAAGAAAATCATACTGCCGCTTCCTAAGCAGAAAATCTAATTTACGTAGCCGAACTCGTAAGGTGCTGCGGATCCACGGACTTGAATACATGGGAGTTTCAATTTACGAAGCAAAAGGATCGCTAGGCCCGAAGAGAGGACCATCTAGAGAGGCTGACGAAGAGACGGATACGAGATGAAAAAGAACGGAGACGTTTGAACGGGCCTCGACACCGGCTGGTCGTTCCAGCCCTTAACCATCATCTTCGTGCCAAAACCCGTATCTTCCAGTCCCGCTAACGGTCCTTCCTCAAGAGTTAAACAAACATCATTACTCCTGGCCTTTCTCGATCCCTCTGCCGCCACCAGCAGACACGCCACTCGGCTTTCTGCCACCCCCGCTCTCCCCGGCAACGTATCAACGTGCACGTCTGCAGCAGCAGGCTCCTCGTGTCCGCGCTACCAAACCCGCCAATGTACACCGAGCAACGCCGCTCCTGAATACGTAATCCGCCGCTGGTAACATTGATACTTCGTTAGGGATGAAGCTTCATGGCTGCTACTGGTAAAGGAAGCTGGAAGGAGAGAGTCGATGGATGAAGTTAGACGATGGCAGGAGAAACGGCGATTCGTGGTCTGAGAGGCATATCGTCGGTTGGTCGATTCGGTTAACGTTTGTTCTCGCCATTCACGCTGTTACGCCATGCTGCTAAATGAGGAGACGACCTACCTCGAGGACTTTTTGGGATTTATCAAAGGCGTTGAAGATATTAGATAAGAAGGATTCATCGGAGACGATTTTGTTTGGGATTTTCGATGTTTTGTCGCTAACGAGGATTAAGATGATCGTCAACGCGCGTAAAAAACACGTGACTATCTGAATATCAGTGTATTTGTTATAGTATTTATATAGCAATTAATCAGCATCATATATTATTCGCTGGTACTTTCATGTCCTTCCATCAGCGTTTTAAACAAACCAATACAAACGAAAATAAACAAACCAATATAGGATTCTCAGACAATCCTCCAGTCTATCTACCCTAACCAATCTCATCTGTCCACATGTTCATCCCTCTGCTCCATAGAACTTCCTAAAACCAACCACAAAAAAGTGAACAAACCTGAAAAAAAAACAACAGTGCAGCTTGAAACATCGACACACTCCCGCATTAGAGTTTACCTCGTTAATCCTCCCCTGGTTCGAAGGCAGCTGGTTGATTCGAGCTTAAAACGCGTCCACGGTACTATCCGGTTAACGTTTGTTCTGGCTAACCACATTCGTCTCGACGAGGTTGCCTCAAAGCAGGGCGGTCTGCGAGGACGTTAGATGGAGGGTGAAGGGTTGGGCAATGCAATTTGTTGCAGCCGGAGTCCTTTAAAGAAGTGCATCTTATTACCAGCAGCCAGCAGGCAGACGAGAAACTCGCGCCCCCGTAAATAATGAGCGAGCCAACGTCGACGAGGTGAACTCGTCGTTGGCTGCTGTGCCGTTGCTGGGACACAAAAGTGAACCACGCCACGACTTCGTAGTCCTGGGATATTATTCGCAAGTAGGAGCTTTGGGGGCACGAACGGAATACGTCGCGAGGAAAAGGAGACGACGAGCGTCGCGACGCTACTTGAAGCCCCTTCATTGTAAGCGAACGACAATCGCGCCGAGTCACTCGCTCGAGCTCCAGCCCCGTTTTGAGTTCGTTTTCAATGGGGAATTATGGAATTACCGGTGCGGGAATGCGAGCCTCTGTCGCTTCGAGGGATTTCTTGTCTTGACGAAGGGTTTATGGTATTCGTACGGAAGATAGAGGTTGGTGATTTTGTTTTAGTTGAGAGTTTTGGCAGAGTGAGGAGGAGTATTTGTTGCGAGTGTATCTGCTAACGATGATGTAGGGATAGAATGTAGGGTAGAGGAGCAGAGTAGAATCGAGTATTTGCTGCGATGTTAGGAAGACAGAATCGCGTAATTGCTGAGATATTTTTAGTGAATTCGAAATAAAAGACGGCGAACTAAAGTACAGCTTCGTAATCGAACTTCTTACTTCACTAATTCCAAGTTTGGCACGTGTCATTCGTGAATGACAGATGTCGAGCGAGTGTATTTTTCCCGAGAAAAATTACAAGTCACACCGATGCGAGAAATTTTGTTCATTCAGTATCGTGAAACGTCTAAATTACTTGAAGGTCAAAATTCCTATCCTCAGTTCCTTCGAATTACATTTCCTCCGCTCAAAGAATCTCTTTACCACCCAGAAGTATACCCATTGAATAAAACCTTTCCAAGTATCGTTCAACCCCCTTCCCGTGCTATCTCTCGAACTTTCTGAACCATAAACACAGCTGCGCCAACTACGAAAATACCGCGTAGTCGGACGCACATAATCATCTCCATAAATCCCGATGAACCACTTCATCGATCAGCCGAAGTGTTTCTCCACCCATCTTGCCGGGGTTGCAGGCGGATCTTCGCAAGTGTTCTCGGTGGAAGCCACGTAACGTCGAGCGGGCCGTACAACCGGGTAACCTCCTAGTCAATTAATTAACTTAACGACCTGCACGGTCCGCGCAACGGCACGCTTTAACGTCCCATAACTCGGGAAACGGATCGGCCGTGCTCTCTGAAAGAGGTGCGCGCTTATCGGGTCCGATCGTTGGCGAGCACGTTGTATGCCAACTTCGAAGAGTTTCGATTCCGTGTGCTCGAATCGCGAGAGGATAATCGGAAGACGAGGTCAACGACTCTCGAAACCCTTCTACGAAGTTATCGGATTCAGGGCTCACTGTGTAAGCGTGTTGTGTGTATCGATGTGAGAGTCTGCGAGAGTGGTGAATCCACGAGAGAAAAGAGGGAAATGCTCGACGAAAACGAGACACAGAGGAGAACGAAGAGAGGTCGAACTTGGTACAGGAGAAGGAATGCCATCAGATTTCGCTCGGTTCAATCGGTTTACCCCCATTGTGCTCGGTGTTCCTCGCTTTCAGATTACCGTGAATCGACCACCGACGCGCGTACACACACGTGTACGTATGACCGACAGGTTTGGTATCCTGCTGCTCCTTGAAAGGATCGATGCAATCGCTCGAATTATCTTGGACGTTCCTCCTGCTTGTGATCTTCGCGCATTCCGTTCGAGGATCCGTTACATTGTTCTGCGACAATGGACACGCGGCTACGTCACTATGAGAATTTATACGCTTCCCTATGTCCCAGACACTGGCAATTGCATGGCCAGCCACGTTCGCGTATACGTGCATCTGCATTGTTTCACAATTTAACTTGGGAAGTTCATTTTTCATCGTTCTTTTCTGGAAATTAAATTACTGTCCAACGCGGGGTCAAAAAAGTTTTTGCTAAGTAGGATGAGTAGCTTATATTATAAATGTACAATGGAGACAATATAAATGTGTCAAGGCTAATGTTTGTCAAGGTCTACGCTTGACGTATAATCGTCAACCGCTTTCTGAACGATACAACCTGCTTCTTTTATCTACTTCTTAATGCTATTTTTAATAACAGTAATGCTTCTCTTGCAAAATCACAACTGTTTCACGTGAAAGATATATTTCGTTACGAAGATAAATTCTCTTAGCAACTTAGATCGAAAGGGTTCACAAAATCCACGTATTTCGGTTTGTTATCTTGTGCAAATATGAAACTCTAACCGATTAATTCTTTTCTCAATAATCTGAATCAATTATCGTGAAGAAAACAGCAGATGTGCTAATACTTAAATTTTTCTCAAACTCAACAAGATCAGACAAATTTTACCAAAAATTACCAAGAGGTTTATTGAAAGTATCTGCGTATTTGAAAAATACAAGTTACAGCATTGGGAAACCGATAAAATCGAGGAGATCAAAGACAAAGACGTTCGAATGGTTGTCTGAAAATGAGTCGTCAATTAAAAGTATGAAACGATGAACGACGAGTTGCCGATAATTCACGGATCGATTCGCCAAGGTTTTCACGATCCCCGCGCAACCTGTAACTATTAATTTCCTGTAAAATTACGACACGGTCGTCGTTTGGAAGCCAGAGAAGCACGAGCTAGGAGCCACTTCTGCTTCAGGTTCGTCTTCTCCTTCTCCTTTGTGGATCCTTCGTGCCAATATCCGAGCCATAATCGAGCGGTGGAGGATCAGCTTAATTCGTCGCTAACTCGATACATCGACGGGGCTTGTCAACAAGTCGGCCAAGTCATCATTTAATTATGTAACAAGGCGACCCGTAATTCACGGCCCTTCGGTTCTCAGCTATCCAAGTTGCTAATACAAAACGAAGATGCCACTTTGAGGCCAGAGGATGAGACTAGCTATAGAGATTCGAATTATCTTCAGCTTCGGTCGGAAAGTTGTATTTGGAATGTATTTCCAATTTTTGTAATTTTTATTCCAGCTAGTCGCTCGATATTAAGTTAGTACAGTATTTAATGTATAACACAATATGTTGTACATAAATGATCGTAATTAAAGTCATAGGAACTTTGTAATTTTAATGATTTCAGCAAAGTTTCTTTCAATTGCGTGATTTAACAGCATTTCCTTTCTTATTATCCTTCTTAAGAGTATATTCATTTCATACTTTAAAAACAATTACCAAAGGACAATGTGCTGTTATTTTCAACAAAGCATTAAAAAGGTCGCTCGTCCTTCTCTAAACTCAAAAACTTCCGTACAATTATTCTTCTCACTGAAAACAATGATTTCTGCCGATTTAATAACGAATCAGAATAATCCAGCCGATCTTTCAGGTATTCAACAACATTCAACGTTTCTCCGTTCTTATTTTTCTCTTAAAATTACAATGTCTCGTTCTCTCGAACAGCTTGCTAAAAAGTGTCAACGTTCGGTCTCTGTATTCGCTAAAAGCAGAGCAGAAAGAGGAGGAACGAAGCAAAAGAAGAGAATAACGGCAACGTGACGTAACTTAAACGGGGTGCGCGAAGACAAAGAAAAGAAAAAACAGTCGCGCTTCCTTAAATGGTCCTTGACGTAACTACGCTGCTCGGTTACGCGAACGAAGAGATATTGCGTTCGTGTGTTATACTCGACGAGGCGGCGTGTTCCCCCTGGCTGCTCGAGGATCGCATCGCCTGAATATTCAACAGCCTTTCCGAGTTACACACTATCCACCGTTGTTTGTGTAATGTAGTCTGCCTGTGTATGTGTGTACACGTGTGCGACGACCAGTTTGGCCGCTGCAAGCTCGCCTGCATAAACAGTCCGACATCGATAGAAGCGTGGCTTTCGCGTCTCGGTCGTTTCATACCAATCTGGGTCACGCGTGCACGCAAAAACGCACACGTGCCGCGAGTATCTAGCAACTATACCTATATGCAACTATGATCGAACGGACTAGCTTGCAGGCAGACCAAATTTCAGGAAATTTTGGAGAATTTCGATGAGATTCATGGGTGAGACGAGATGATTCGAA
Organism: Bombus pascuorum; assembly: GCF_905332965.1. Lineage (NCBI taxonomy): Eukaryota > Metazoa > Arthropoda > Insecta > Hymenoptera > Apidae > Bombus > Bombus pascuorum. The sequence goes on along the minus strand of NC_083499.1, from coordinate 9,945,787 downwards.
AACGGGGAAACTTTAAGACAATCGAGTTGTAAATAAATTTTTAACCCTTCAACGTACAAAGTTTTCTTTTGGTTTTGGTTGGTGTCAATGGAAAATAATTAACCCCTGTCGAAGAAAAATTAAATTCTTGAAATACTGGTAGAGAATTTTTTATTTATATCAAGGACTGTTTCGAAAGTTTTACGTAAAAATGATTACAGAACGATTTTATAAAAATGTTATGGAACTCGATGTGAGATTTAATTTCGTCGTAGACTCGTCTGTTTCATTCGTTGGAAGTATCAGAATGTGTTTAAAATTTTGGCAAGCGATTAGCAATTTTAAGAGTCTCGTTTAGAATATTCAAATATCGATCCGAATTATGACTTTCAACTACTGCAACATTTATCTTTGTGAGATTAAACGTATTGCAATAACATACAATGTTGTAGAAATCTATATAACCTTCTGAAAATTACTATGCATGTACAGTGAATTAAACAGAGATTGAAAGGGCACAGTTTTCAAATGTTCTTGCGAGAAACCGCAGGATGCGTATTTTCCTCGATATACGGACTTTCTCTAAGAAACGACGTTTAATTAATACGAATTCGAATTCTCGCTTTGACATGGCCCTTGCAAATATCTTCAAAGAGATGAAATTAAATGCTCCAACTGAGCTGGATGTGTTCGAAAATCAGTTTACGTTATTCGCGTCGTACGCAGCGCGTGTGTTTAATTATTAATGTTTAGGAGATTCACCGCGATGTAAATTAACAGAGAATGTTACGGACGTAGTCGTTTCTACATTTATTCTAGAGCCGTCTGTACTTGAGCGAAACGTTTGAGCATTTAACCGGTTATATGCAAACAGACTTAACTGAATTATTATATTTCCAATTACTCTTGGTTTATGTTAGATGCTACAAAATTGTCGAGATACCAATGCTTAATTTCTATCAAACATAGCTTACATTCTTTGAGACAAATTTCATAAAGTAGAAATTTACAAATTTCATAATATACCAAAGAGAAGATATTAATTAAAATTCTTAATATTATTGTGTAATTTTCTTATGTTTATAGTTATTAAATTGATATATTTAAAATTATAATCGAATAACTATAATTATTACAATCGCTATTAAATAGTTTGTAAATAAATATAGCAACGATAACATTAGTCCGAAATATCGGAATATAAAAACCAATAGTAGGAAAGAGTCATTTTTACTTTTCATATTGATTGGAGCTAAAAGTAATAGATAGAACTGAATTGCAGATTGAGAGGTTTCGCTCCAATATTTCTCTTGACTTTGTTCACAAATTGGGAATAGAAATTAAATCGAACGCGGCTAACGAAGCGGATAGTACCGAAATGGCCTTGAACTTTTGGCCTAATTCGGTTGTTACACAGATACGCTTCCGCTAAGCTGCGTTAGGTCCGCGAAATACAAGAACATAAACCAGCAATTAGTCAACGATGGAATAATAATTATTCACAGTTTATCGTTCTATCATAATCGACCAAGTTACATCAATCCATTATACCAAATCATATGTATAAAAAGGTGTTCCTCTTTTATAAAGAGAATACAATGAATTTAAAACTTCGAACGAACGATGAAAAATTAAGAATCAAACATCAAAAAATCGAAGTTCACAGTGTAAAGTTGCTAGCTTAAAATTCTGAATGGATTCAAAATGTTGTATTTGAAACTAGAAATTCAAGATTAAAATATCCGGACAATATCATATAGTTTGAAACCCTGTTTTTTAACTTTCCAAAGTTAATTAAAGTTAATTGTAATCAACTATATTCCCTACTCGTTTCAAGTTTACGATCGCGAATCGTGTTGAAATCCAAACGTTTGAGTTTCGATAGCTGCGATTGTTACCCTTCGGGAAAAAACTAACAAATGCTACACGTACAGAACACACGAGACATAAGCAAAAAGGAAAGAATTTTCTCCGAGAAATATAGGTACGCGGAAACTAAAACCGCAGAAAAAAGAAACGAGACGAAAAAAAGATTGTAACATCATAGAACGCAGGAGCACGCGGATCGTAAACGAAAAAACGAAAAGCAGAATGCCTAGGGAAACAAGAGCGATAAAAAGTAAAGTACATGTGGAACAATAGCCGAGTAAAAACATGAAACGAGAGAATAAAAGGAAACCGGTTCGGTAAGCTGGCGTAGATTTTGTGGACTTGCGGTTTCGCGAGCACACTTCGTTGGCTATCGATCGACATTCTAATTCGATCGTCTGCATGTCGCTAATGAACTGTTCTTTCGTTTTCCGCGATTTCATTGAAAATTCTCTTTGCAGTCAGTGTCCCGACGAGTTAATAAAATTGTCAAACGAACGTCACCGGGGACGCTGATCGGACAGAGCGACGATTCACCTCTAACATTAAAGCATGTTTCGAGTTCTCACTTCTCTTATCTCGACGTTCCGCGTGAATCCAACTGTGGGACGACTTCTTTTATATTTCAAACGTTGAAAGAATACTGTAATCACGAGCTTAGCTTTGGAAGACTGAGAATTCGATTTTTAATTGAAAGAAAATTGTTCGTGATAACGTGTTAGTAAGTCAAATGATCTATCACACAGAATTTTAATTGCAAGTATTCGACTGACACGTTTGTTCCGCTTTTACTTTGTGACTTTTGTTTCTGGCTAATCTTGGGATTCTATAAGCAATGAAATAGCTTATCTTTAGAATATTTTTTAAAGTAAAATTACAAAATCTGGATAATATTTTTTTTTAATAAAACTGTCATTAAAGAAAAGCTAACGTTAGTCGATGATTCTCTGAGTTTCTTCATATACGAAATATGAAAGCATTGATACATAATTCTTTCGTTGATTCATGCAAGAAGGTCCAGTCATAGCATATACGTTCCCAATATTAATTTTTAGTTATTTTTAACTACATTTAAAATGTGATGTATTTATATATATTCAGAAACCAGACTGACCAATCCCATGAATCGAAAAGAGGAAGTAAGCCACGTTCTGATAGGCATTATTGTTTGAAATTCACTTTAGGATTTACTATTATTGCGCTAGTTTTGTTACGATAAATGAATCGAAGGAAGTAAGCCAAGTCAAGATTCTTGATAATTGAACATCGACCTTCTACTTGTCTGATGAAATTGAGAAACTTATTGAAAGAGGAATTGCAGCAGTTCGGCTTTCGAAAAGCTCATATATCGAACTAAAACAACTAAATGAAAAAGATATGCAATGTTTAAAAAATAACAACTCTTCTACCTGGCATTGCTGTGGTCCCTGTCGGTTGGGCGACGAAGCCTTCGGTCTTGCTTTCTTCACTCCCAACTTTCCAGGTTCACCAGCTCCAAGTCTCGATTCCTCGCTGCTCCCTGAAACCAAAGAACAGATTTATGAGCTGCTAACTTCCTTTCACCGATATACATATATCTCGATGAATCAAAATATACCCCCCAGTGAAAATCGCACGATGACCACGCGTACAAGAAATCTTTCTTCTTGTTCTTGTTGATCGACGACGAAACCATTACTTACACATCGAGCCGATGTTTCGAGATTCCCGATCGAAAATTTCTTGCGACACCTCGCGAGAGATTTCGCTCTTACACGCGCGTCAGTTTCTTCGTACGATCGAGAACGTTCGATAGAACCGAGCGGGTGTTTCTTCGAAGCTTCGACTTATCGAAGATTGATTGCCTGTCGCGTCTCTTTTTGCGATCAGTAGACAAGATATACTTAATGGCCGATTGGCCCGTCACCACCGATCGATTCCACCACGAAGAAACGATCTAAAGTATCGATTGGCTACGAGTAAAAAATGTCTGACTTGTTTCAGATATAGAGATTCTTTTTTAGACTGAGCTCTTTCTTTTATACGCTTCTATTGTAGAGTATTTTTTCCGAATTGATATTGAATTAGAGGCGTATTAATAAAATATTTTATCGAATGTAGTGAATCGGATAACCTGGTACTTTCACGTTTACAGCTTCGTACTTCTGTCAAAGATATCATAGCAAAAGTACCAAGGAACAGTTCAATGAAAATCAAATTCTATTCACTACACTGTAGATGTTTATTCGACAAACTTAAAGACGCAAAGATGTATAGGATGTGCATAATATACGGTGTACAAAACTACATGAACTATTCAAAACGAAGTAGTGATTGCAGTATTTAGTAGGTAAAGCAAATTTCTTGCTTCCATCTCTTCAATTATGTATACAAAAACAGGAATTTGCAAGAACGCCCGACCGCTAACTATTAACAAAGCCAACAAAAGCGCACTGTTTGCTACCAATGTAGTCCACCAATTCTCCATCAAGAATCGTTAAAATAGAAAAGGAGAAAGCATCCCCCTTTGATAACAAGAAACAGTGTTTGCACAGTCGCGAGAAGGATATTTGCATGAAACGGTAACGAACCGCGAGGCTCGGGAACTAAACACTAGGTTGCCTCGTATCCGTTTACGGGACCATTGTGTCTTTTGACGATAATAACACAGTTCGGCCTTGAAAGAGAGGTGGACCGGTGGATGGTCTGCCACGATGGAGTTTGCTCGAAGAAAGGGAGCACACGGCGCAAAGTCCCTTGAGTCCGCGACGACATTTTCAATTATGGCGGACACATCACAAAGAACAAAATGGAGAGGCCTTCTCTGACCGGAGATTGTACTTGGCAAGCCTCATTTCCGGCCGAGAAACAGCCCTACTCCTCCGATTTACTTTCAAGGAGAAACATGCTCTCTCTTTTCTCTTCTATCACTCCCCATTGCTCTTCGTTGAATCGTCGTTGCTGGTTCAGCCACACCTGCGTTCATCTTCCTTCGTATCTGGCCAGTTTCCTCTCTCATCCTTGTTTCATGGCGAATCTAATTAATGATTGTTCCAAGAACGACCGTTGCGCCGGAATTCTACAAGTACGGATCGTTCTACTTTATCTTTAGCTACAAAAAGAGCAGAGAGAGAAAGAGAGAGAGAGGTGGAAGTCTTGCGTAGGATCTAATTATCATCGTATCAAGTAGTCGAGAGAACACATCTCCTGCTATAAATGTGGATGCTGTTCTTCTTTTCAAGCTTAAAATTAAGACGACGAAGCTTACGATGGTAATTGATGAATATTAACTGATAACAATAATTGTCTTGTTATTATATTTACACAAACGAGAATCAACCGTAGCGACGAACAAAGTTTCCATTTAATTAATCGTATCGAACATTCCGAAACTCATAAAGTACAGTTTATGCAGGATGTTTATGCAATATCATACTCATATCGTCATACAACAATTCTCTATTGCAAACAGCGTCTTCGAAGAAGAATATCTCTTCAACAACACCTCTGCCTGTAACATCATAGCTTGTAAACTACCCTTCGATACAACGACCCTAGTACGACCCATCATCTGTATCCAAAAACGAATCCAATTTCACGATGTTGAACAATCAACGCATCAACTCTCGAGCGACCCTCCCATGTACCGTAACGCAAACAACCCGAGCGGATGCTCGTGTCGGCCATCTTCAGAAGGGACGATGGGTTCTTCGCGAAACTTCCCCGTCTTAAAATAAAAGATTCCTCGTCGAAACCACCCTAAGTACACGCGGCTCCGCTTTCTTCCCACCCACTGAAACTTTTTTCGTCGCTGTCCCGGAAGTCAACGGGGCGCAGGGACGAGGTAAACAAGTCGCTTTTCATCACCTTCGACGGAGCCGTATTTACCGGAAGAAGCTCTTCTCTCTCGCGCGCGCGAGCTATCTCGTCTCAGCGACGCAAACATCGGACGGAAGATAAATGTGTATACAGCGAACTTTAATAATTTTGTCTTCGAGCGTGCCCCCACCCATGACAACGACGATGACGACGACATCGGGCGACGTAGGCGACGCCTCGTGACGTCGAATCCACCGTTTAATAGATTCCTCTTTCGGCGGCACAGCCACAGTTTCATCCGGCCGCAATTTAATAAATCAACGGCTCTGTCTTTGATGCGGCGCATACCAAGCGAATTTGATAAACGAGCCGCGCCTCGCGTCCTCCGCGAGTAATTCGCCCGACCGAAGCTGAATTCGGCGCCGACGCCGCGGAATTTTCATTCCTCTCGTCCGTAGCCTTTTCAACGACCTTCCACCTCCAATTATAGTTTATTTGAGCCAACCACCGACTAATTTCCGAACGCTTATACAGGCACGAATTCGCGGTCCGGTCTGATCGATGGTTTAGAAAGCGACTGCGATGAGATGTGCTGAATTACGCAGAAAAAGTCATTGTTTCGAGTGGAGATTACGGGATTTTATGAGATGATAATTTATTCTTAGTCCTTGAATTGTAATTTTGAATCATACTTGCATTGTAGGTTATGAATAAAATATAGAAAACGTAGGTAGCCGATAGTGACTCTTAGCGATTTGCGAGAAGGTATTCGCCGACAGTCTAGACAGCTTCATTGGGAAGGTATCAGCTTGGTAAGAAGAAAATCCGAGTTCGAATCCCGAATCCTCGAATCCAGCAAACCGATCAGCCGATAATATTTATTCCCCCCACAGAATGATAAATTGTATTTCCTTATATCGGAATTCAACGTTGAATCTGATTTTATTCCATGTAATTATGAGATTCTGCATTATCAACGTAGGCTGTTTTACACTGTTACTTCGTGTATAACGAGTACCTATCTGCTAACAAGTAACCAAAAACTCGCATATTTTTAATAATTGCAAAACCCACAAATTCCGATATCAGTCACTTTAAATGAATGGTAGTTTTAGCATTAAAAAGTGCCAACTTCAAACTCAACATCACCGAAATCTGACATCAGAAATCTAAAAAAACCTCGTTCTCAGATACGCTTGCAACCACCATCGTTGTTCAACTTCTTCCCATCAACGATCATCCAAACCAAATTAACCAAACCATCTCGAACGATCACCAAATCGGTCTAACATCTATCATCCTCGAAGAATACCGACTCGACTCGTTCGACGACACTTAATTCGCGAGCTCGCGGAGCAATTTCGCGCGGAGCCGCAGGCAGACCCGTGGAGGATCGCGCAAATATAACGCCTCCGCGATCGTCGGTTTAACGTGTGTACGCGTAAGCCGCGCGCAGAAGGTGTCAGCCGCAAGCGGAGATCCGCGGGCGGTGGGCGGGATGCGTTTGTAATTCCATTTACCACGTAAGTGGGTGATGCAACGCGCAGACGGCATGCTTAATAAAGTGTACTTAACCGAGTACGCGGAGCTGGTACACGACCCCGTCACGATTGCATTCGCCTCTCGCACATCCGAGGGCGATGGAGTTTCGTCCTTCCCTTCCTTGTGGCTGTAGCTTGTCTCAGAAAGCGAACCGTCACGATCATGACGTCGACCACCAGGACGAGTGCGCATAATTGCATCGCCGATCGTGGCAAACACGCACGTGTTATCTTCTCTGCAACCATCTTCCGATATCTTCTCTGTACTGTGACATCCTAAATGCTCCTACGGGATGGTTTCGCGTTAACGCTAAGGTATTTTGATATCGCGCTAAGTTCCAGGTCTTGTTCAGATTGATCGTACGATAGTCTTTCGCAAAAAATATTTTGTAGTCCGTAAAATTGAGAATTTCAATGGCGAGATAGATACTCAGAAATAAACTATCTTAATATCGATATAAGTTGCATTCTAATTTTTGTCTACGTAAATTTTCTAAACTTCACTCCAATTAGGAAGCTTCATTTTGACTGATCTATCCTCCTTATGTAGATCTTATGAGCAATATCGAAACTCATTTTCTAAAAATTTAATGTTATGTACACAATCATACGATATATTATATTTTATATTTCATAGTTTTTAAATTTCCTCGCTTCCATTACTTCTCATCGTAAAGTATCGGCCATTTCAAATAACTGAATATCAATGTTTTTAAAAAACGAAACAAGAAGGAATCAATGTACCACTGACTTGAAAAGTACTACGTAGTTGGAAATGCATTTATCACGGTAACCACATGGTACAACGGAGTCGTAATTTGGAACACCTATCTTTTAATTGCCGTTCTTCGTTCTACTGCACCGTTAAAAGTTTAACGAGAGCGTTGCGATGCATTTTAATGGGTGGTCCAGCGCTCGTCACTCGGGGAGTGGTTAATTGGTAACAATATGCGAGCAGAGTAATACATTCGCGATTGGCCAACGTTGTTTGGTCGGTCGGTCGGTCGCATTTCATTCGCGTCCCTTTGGGTTTGCCTGTGTCTCAGAAAGCGAAGCGTCACTCCTCGACTCCCGTGCATAATTGCATCGCTAATTTTACTAGACAAATACACGGTCTCGTAGCCGCGCGTATACTTAACAGGCCACAGAGGACGCGGCAATTGTACAACAGCTCAAAAACCGTTTAATATTCATACGGCCGGGTAACTCGCTCCTGTTGCGATTAACTTGCCAGGATATCTAGAATACGTTCTGGGAATATTCGGAAATAAACGACGTTCCTTGTCTGTTTTAGTCCATCTTATGCGGCATATGTATATTTAGATGGTTTCGTAATATACTTTTATCTTTCTTGATACGTTAATGCGATCATTTTTGTTCTTTCTACGAATTTATAAAATTAACTGTACTTGAATTTCATGTCTCGGTGTAATTTTCGTACAATTACTTAGTAATTTCAATACGATTAAGGAGTTGAGGCTATGAGTTTGCTATGTGTGACATGTTCAATAATTGGAGTATATGTATCCGCGTTATATTATTTTTGGATCGATGCTGTATTGATCTTTGCATGATTCTTGATCGTATTATTAAACTGCTATTTGGAAAGTACGAAACCCTTCTTCTGATTCTTAAGACGATCGCTTAACACGATGACTAAGATAATTATAAAGAGGATTATCAAACATCTTTTCAATTATTCTAACAAGTAACACATAGTTAAATGATCCTACGTATTTTTTCGTTTAAATGTTTTGCTGGTTCGTTTGACAGCGACGTGTCATTACGTCGTTCAGAGAAAAAAGATTTTAATTAAATAAAATGGAGCAATAGGGCTAACAGATGCCACGAATTTTGTATTTTCTCCGCGGTGCCGTTGCTGGTCTTAATTATTCGACCTTTCGGGCACTTTACAGATCATGCAAAACATCGTAGCAGTGCATGTCCGGTGTGCAACGACAATTTTTCACGCGTTCTGCCGCATTAAGCCGTGACCTGCAAAAATGTCGGAACGCTGAAAATGCAGCAACCCTATCCCATCATAATCCCTTGTGTCGCGGTTGAAATAAATAATGCATGAGAAATAATTGTCGGTAGCGCGCTTTTTGCGGCAGCCTCATTTGTCGCTAAAGTTTGTTCATGAATTTCCAGAGACAAAGGGAGGGTCCAAATTGTCGATACTGACAAATCTAATTTTCCTTTTCTTTGTCAGAATTTGAAAAATCATAACTGTATTAAAAAATATTTCAAACGTTAAGAAATGTTTTCTGTCTTTCTTTGCTACGTATTATTATTTGTTTAACAAAACAAAAGAAAATTTTTAATTTCTGGATGTAGAGTTTGATAATTGTTGTTACTTCTATACAAAATATAAATGCCATTTATTCCACGAGGTATATACGAATACTACTCTTGAACTATTAGCTTGAAGTTAAATATTACAACTAGAACATAAATTTGTTATCTTTTATATTTCAACGACAGGATTATCTAGAACAGAGTTTCTGATAGTTAATTTAAAAAATTATGAACCATAAATCATGAAACTTGCATCAATTCTAAACTTCAAGTTACGACTGAACATGTTATGAAACATGTACTCGTCTGACTCTTTTAAAATCTCGAATATATATCTATGAAACAAAATTTCAGTGAGGAAGGAAGATAATATTTGTCCATTGAGAGATTAGAAGGTGTACGGTCTAACTTACATACTGCAATGGCCCATTTCGGAATTACTTATCGTTTCTCAAAAAGTGGCCAACCGGGAATGGCACGCTGATAAGTAGAGAACGGAGATGAAGATATTTGTAGAGAATAGGTAATTTTAGCCAGTAATTACCAGCCGCTGATAATTCCTTGATTGGTAACGGGAATTAGAGGTGGAATCTAATTATCTAGCATTATCGTTAAATCTGATCACTGACGGACCTGTGGTCCCCTGTAGTGGCCTCGCCTTGCTATGTTAAATCCCTGAAGCCAAAATCGATTTCACCAGTGTCGTGCTCCATACCCAACTACAACTTCAACATGGTTATTCAAAAGTACGCCGTTTATTTGGATGACTTTGTCGCTTTCTCTTCATCCAGTGGAAAAAAGGTTATCCGATATGATAACCTCGACGAACACATGGGAAAAAGAAAGACGATGTTTCGTACGTAAGCTACGTTTGTTCACTCGTCTGTTCGATTTGGTCGCGAATGGTCGATTGATTTTCCGGCCGGAATATACGTATTTCCACGTCAAACAGACGGATCTATAAATATCCGGCTTTCCAAATATCGCCGATATTTACATTCCGCGGATTTGCACAATACGCGGACACTGAAAACAGCTCGCGTTTATAAATGTATCGCGAGACACGAACACAGTTTATGTAAGAAACGATAGTATAATTAGGAAGCCAGAATCATAGGAAAGACATCGATGACGGATGAATAACGAAAAACCTCGGCATAACTCTGTTTAACTTCAGTTTTAATATATATTTTTCAACCTTTTACCTTCCACTTAATGTTTAATCTACTAATCTAATTCTGCATAATACGAAGCATTATTTTGTTGAAGAAAAATTGGATTTTTAAAAAATTGGTAGAATTCAGAATTTAGGAAAAGTCTGGAGAATTTCTGAAACACAGTGGCTCGCGAAAGTATTTGTACAGTTATCGTATGGTTCGTGTGCAACTGTATGTCACTTAATTTTCATGATTGAGTATTTGTATCGTCAGAATATTACGTAAAAATTCAAACTTATCGCTGTAACGGAATAAACATACAGGCGTGTTTTCGAAATTACACAAAGCGAGAGCTTTTCACAGGGAGAGAGCTTAAAATGATACGTATGTTGGACAAACATGGAAAACGTTAAACAGTAGAAAATATATTTTAGAGGCTTTACAAATATTGCAAATGACGAGACTGGGGTTTCGTCGATGCCGTAAATTAATCAGTATAGTGCGTTGGTAAACTTGATGGTATCGATTAAACTTTCGTAAAACTGTACGAACGAGTGGTTGGCAATTGTATGATTTTATCGTGGCAAGAAAAAAGCAACAAAAAAAAAAAAAAAAGAAAAAGAAAAAAAGAAACAGAGAAAAGAAAGGGAGGAACAAAATAGAGTCCCTGGCGAACGAATGTCGAAACACAGAACTTGCGAGAATTTAACACGCGCGGAAAGTTTTCTAACCCGAATACACGTGCACCTTTTACGAGGATCCATAAAAGGCTGCAGTGAACCTTAACGACTGCATAATGAAAACGGTGCGTAAACTGTGAAAAGAGGCCGCTACGGGTCCCTTGACCTGTTTTTCGAACAGAAAAAGCAACCCTTCTCTTGAAGTGGTCCCTACCGTAAAAAGTATAAACAGATGTATAAAGCGAAACGATTCCGTGTAACAACTTGTAGTATCTTCTTTTACGATTAAAGCTTGGATACCGGTCACCGTTTGATGTCTCCTTTAAAATACGGTATTCGCTATTGTGTTTTTCTATGCGAGATCTTGATTGACGTAGTGGTCAACTATCTTGCGAAGATAATAGTAGTCATGTATTAATTTTTTTTTTTTAATTTTATTTTGGTTTTTTTACAATTTGTCCTTATGGACATTTGGTAAAGTGTTATATCTTATTGGTGAAAAAAATAAAATAAAATAAAAATAAATATAGCATGTGGGTGGCTACCCCCAGCGGGGTGCCAGCTTCGTTTTTTCTAAGTTATATCTTTTATGCCATGTATTAATGACAAAAAAAAAGAAAAGAAGAAAGAAAAAGAACAATATATTTTATTGACATTCTTAATTTGTGAGACATATGCATCTTATTGAAATATTTATTCAGGGAAAAAATAACTATTTTACGTGAATATTTAGATATATAGGAAAAGATAATATTATATCATTCTACGTAAACAGCATCTGTTTGACCACTGCAATATTTACTTACATTTACCAAGCATCATGAAAGATTTACGTAATACAATTCAAATAACATATAGAATCTGAAATTTCGCAATATTATCGATAATTGTTGATTTTTAAGTTCATTTCATTGGAAAGTTTCCAAATGTTAATGTTTTTTAATTGCGATACGCAACATTTCAGTCTTTCGATGATTTCCGAGAACAGATGAAACAGAATTGCAGCTTACGATCATGACCGTATCCAATTAAAACGCGAACAAAACACCATTCTCGGGCACGTGAAATACAATATTCAACAAGAAACGAATGATGCAAAACTTTCGATCAATAAGTGTATTTTGCGTACGAGGTTTCACGGAAAATACGCGACAGAGTAATAAAAATATCTGGCTATAGAATACACATTTTAATTAGTCCACGATATTACGTATCGCTGAAATCGAACTGAATCATTTCGTGTTGCACATTGAAAAGAAAAACCTATTCGTGGTTTCGTCGCTTGACATTTTTATAATTACGCAGACAGGTAATATTCTACTGTGAACCGGAAAGGTTCACAAAAGAGTTCGCTGGAAATATTGGTATGGTTTGTATATTGGTCAAAATTTTAGATCGTGGCCAATTTCGTATTATTCTTTGCAACTTTGCTGCACAATAACCACACACATTTGCAGAGTTAAAGAAAAGAGTCAGAATGTCGTGTAGATTTTTCAAAATATCATTCCAGATTTAAAGAATTACGCATTAAGAAAATCAATTTTTTATTGTTATTGCAGATATTTCCAAGTCGTCGAATATTCGATAGTTGTTTAACATCCTGTCAAGAATAAATTAAAAGAGAACCCTGATCATTGCTTCTCTAGAAACGCTTACAGCATCTCGTTGACAGTTCTTCGACGTTCTATGCTGATCGATCGTCTCAATGTCGAGTATCCGCAGCATCTCCATCTGCATTCACGATGCATCTATGCAATTAAACGTACAAAAAGACACGTGCACGGAAGAGGCACTTGCGACTGTGAATGAATGCGCTGGTACACATGTGTGTTGGAGTACGGACTTGAGCGTGGAGTATGAACACGCGTACTCCTGAAGTGGGCCATCATTCCGCGCTGCAGATGCACACACCGTTCGCTAAATGCATGTTGCAATAAACATGAAAATGCGATTCTGCGTGTGGATGCAGAGAATTCCGCGCGCGATATGCATTCCAGCTAGGTATCACGAGGAGAATCTTTCCGTTTCAATGCGCTAACGTGTACGTAGACCAACGCACTGGTCGTTCCCTGGTCTCATTTAACGTTGAAACGATCGTCGTTGAGAGCTCAGAGAGACGAGGATTTTTTTTATTCCTGGATCAATATGTCTTTTGTTCTTAGCATAGTTAGAAATTGTTAGAGGGCGAATGGAAAATTTGGACCATTATATACCGCGAGCAATTAACGTTTAAAAGCATTAAAGATGTGCAGATGGGTCGACTGCTTGAAATTAGAATGGGTGAAATAAAAAGTGATCGGCCACGCTGTTTAACCCTTAGATAGGTACAAACGAAATTTTTCTGAGAAATATTAATATAATTATATAGTTTTATTTATGCTATTTGACAGTAGTAATACTATAAGTTATATTACTTAATAAATTATACTTCTGTAATTATATATAGGAATAAAATTATATACACTATGTAGATTATACTTTAACTTTTTACTATTTTCAGAGTTTCTCAGAGTTACGATAACAAAATTCCGACAAAAGTAACAGAATAGCGACAGTGATCGAGTTATGGAATGATGTCAAAAATGCTCGATACTAGACATTCTCCCTAATTTAAAATTCATCGCAGTCCCTGGTTTTATTACCGAGCGTCGCGTACAACCTGATCTTTCGTTTTCGAATTTTGCCAGGTCGTAAATTCTGGTTAGCTGAGGACGATAAATCGGAGAGGTTGACTTATGTAAAATTAATCTCAATAACTCGGCTTGAAACTGAAAAATTCTTGGTTCGAGCAACTGACGCTTTCAACGTGATATCTCTGCAGCTATATTTCAAAAGCTGAACAAATTCATAAATTCGCGTATCCTATATGCCATGTTACGTGATGTGCAAGCTATTGTTGTAATTTTGGTTGGAAAATGTTTTTGAAAAAAAGAGCGGAAAAAAGCATCTAAAAACTACCAATTCCGCTGGAATGCGTTTTTCACTACAGCGTTATTTAGCAGGAACAATGTCCAGTGAAAAGAAAGATATTTATGCCTGTTGGAAGCGAATAAAGGCCACCGGCAGAAGTATTTCTTTTAACAAGGCGTTAGCGATGCAATTTGAAATTGTTCAGGCTGTACCATTCAGAACTGCGTTCTTTGTGGCAACGCGCGAAAACGTATTTTCCCGTGCGTTCCTATATTTATTCGTGGCAACCCTTCCGCCAACTTTTTTTCCTGCAAGCGCCGCTTACTTTTACCGCGGCTCGACCTTCTTTTACAGAGAGCACTTATATTTTTAATTCCCCTTTATGTTTTCATCGCCGCCATCCCTTCAAACTCTCCTCCTCTTCCCTTTTTATTACTGTGGCCGGGCTTTCGCTTTAATTTTTAATCCGCGCTGATTCCGGAATACCCGCGCAACGAAAATTCCAAAGTTTCCCGCCCGAACACTCTGCCGACTTGCCCGAGCCTCCTTCTTTTTTACGGCCTATAAAAATAAGTAGGGAACCGCCGTGCCTACGAAAAGCACACGTTCAAACTGAAATAAAAGCGGAGACAGCTGAAAAGGAAATGATGTAACCGAGTAACATGATAAAAAGTCCCGTGGAATATTCGCCGTTCTTGCTTGGCAACGATTCGACCATCGAATGTTTTGAACGAAAGATATTTAACGCTCTTGCATCGAACGCTGCGACGAAAGCTGAGGATCGTTCATTGTGGAAATATTTACTTTGACAAATGGAAAGATAGCTTTGGTAAGGTAAAAGTTGAAAATCACTCGAATGTAGTTATAATTACGCCATTTCTTTAATCGCGAGAGCGCGAAAGTACGAAAGTTAAATTTCGTAACTCGCATCGAATGGTATCGTTTCACGCAGGAAGTAGATATTCTCGAAGATGTTACTTCCAGCAGCCGAGCACGAGGCAATCTCGCTACTTCCGCAACGTCGCTTGTACAAGCAAACACACCTTCCACGACGAACATATTGCATATAACGGCCAGCTAACGCAACTTTCGATATCAAAAGGAAAATAATATCGAACATTGGTTTCCTTCTCTTCCTCGTCTCGAAGACACAATGATAGATATGAGGGAAAGTTCTCAAACATAATATAGAAAAAGATACATCAACGTGGAAATGATTAAAAAGTAAAATTGAAAAACGATATACCATTTGAATAAAAAAAATAGTACGTGGGAAAGTTTTGCAAAGAATTTGCGGAATCCAGAGTTTTTACTGAAGAAATCTGTGCAGCTTTCGAAATTAAATTACATTTTTTATTCTATTGTTTAGTATTGCAAACATAATATAGCGATAAATTTTTATTATTCTAAGGGTATTCGCGAATAAAATAAAATTTTAATATGACAATCGTATAATTTGCTGATTTATCTCGATGATATATAAATGGTAATTATTTAGGGAAAACCGTTATGAATTGATAGATGCGTCAGTGTCAGAATATGAAAGGTAATATTATAATTAATTATCATCAAAAAATAGAGGGAAAATATCGCGTATACATGCATCTAAATATACCTAAATATTCGAGCCAGTATTTGATGGATATTCATCGTTTCGTTGCATTTTTGCGGTAATATATATAGATATATTTCAGCTCTTCCACAAGAACGTGGATCGTTGCGTTATACGAAGAATCCTTTTCACTTGAGCAAACAACAGAACGTTTATTTGTTCCGATACAATTTCAAATCGCTGTTTATTTTCAATACACTCCACCAAAACACGGAGGTACGCGCATACAATAAAAATAACATCTAAAAATACATCTTCATCAGTGACAGAGTATAAAAAAAATATTTCTACAAATGCGCATGATTTTTTAAACATTTGTTGCAAAATTGGTCGAGCGTCGTACTATTATTATTCATTCGCAAATTAATCAAAATTATGACAATCGTCAAACGTTCAAAATATATTTTTATACATCAAGATTTTTTATGGAAACTGTAACCCTTTGAAGTTTAAATTACATTTTGTACAACGTTATAGAATACCTAATAATTCATGATGTTTTAAATTTTATCTACATTTCTTTTTCGTTCGTTTTTTCATTGGTAAAATATTGAGGAGACTTTTACGTAACAAGTGGTTAAAAAGTTCAAAGAACACTGCAGTAAAAAATATTCCTATACCACAAATGCGCACAGATTTTCAAACGAACCACATTAAAATCTCACTCTGCGTTACTCGCCAACTAAATCAATCAACGAATTCTTCCGGTAAAACAATGTATAAACATGTTTGTACTCTGCGTTGGGAGGAAATGCTCGTTAAAGCTGCAGCTATGGTCGATCAATATTAATAGTGGCGATCGATGATGCATGAAATCTCTACGTCACGAAGGGCCAGAACGATTTAAAATATTCACCAAAGCAATCGTTTACGGTTTGCGCAGTGATCGATCGCGAGTTCGAGCATGATCGGGTGAAAACAATTCGTCGTCAGCCGGTTGTCAGTCTCATGGTATTTCGCGACATCTTGTCGACTGGTAGAAACTAGCCGAAAATCCATCCTGTCCGAAACCGCCGTACCATGAAAGTTTCTCTCCGGCGAAACTCGATAAGTACACGTTTACATTTGTAAACTTAATCCTATACAATGGTGAATATTTTGGCAGAATTGAATTTTTTCACTGTTTTAAATTAATTGTTAATTTAGATTAATTTTCTAATAATTTTTAACAATTTTTAAAAATAATACTTGGACATTTGTAGAAACAGTATTATTTTTCGTAAAAGATGCTCGCTGCTAATAATCCTTAATATTTTCCGGTTATACTACGCTCTTTCGTTTCAACAACTGTTTGATCTTTAATTAAAGCTCGGGTAAAATTGACTTCTTCGCTTTCTCATAATCCAGTCGTTAAGTAACTGGGTCGAAGAAAATAATCTTGGATTTCAAATAACCTCAGCTCTGGTGAGTTTTGTTGAAGGTGTAAAATTGCGATGGAAGTTTTTCTAATCAGATTACGAATTCGATGGACGTTTCATGTGACGTCCGTAGGAATAAGATTATTAATGATTACGACATAAAAGCATGAAATTTGTTCTCCTTCCCTCCTTATAGAATCCTATTAGATATAAACTCTCGAAATCATCGAAGAAACGGAATCCGCAACAGGTGAAACCAGGCCAGATTTGGCAATCTCCTACAATATCTCGAAAGAAACCACCGTTGGGGTGGTTTTACTTAAATTCAGTTCAGAAGGAACAAACTTGCACGAGCCGTGTCGGGTATATCACGACTAACCCAATTGTTTTATCCCGTGGATTTCACAAGAAACTTACCAGCCAGTGAATTAACAATCCCGTACTGTACGGTACGAGGCAAGAAACGATCTGAAGTCATAAACGTGTGTTGGCGTTTGTCCTGGTAAAAAGCTACGCTGACGTTCTGGGGCAGAGGTAATGGATACGAGGCCGGAGCCAATGGCGCAAAATCGTGGATCGAGGGCAGGTCTGGCGATAGATAGTTGGGCTTTTTATCAACGGTCTGTGGAATATATTGCGGGAAGATGGAGAGAATCGTTAACGTCCACTATCGTTCCCTTACACGACGCTATCAATCAACCGGAGAGAAAATAAGTATCGCGCGACTGACTGCGCTTAATTCATCCCTGTCGATGCTATCGGATAAAGTTAGGCGACTGTGAGATCACGACGAAGCCTCTGCAAAACCAGATAATTTTCGCGGCATACGGCATGGAAAATGTTATGTTTATGTAAGTGTTGGTATACAACGATATTACATGCATAGACACAAATACTCTTACACAGGCATTTGAACAGGATGCTTACACAGGTCATACTCATTAGTGTATAGAGAGTGAGGTTTAAAATATTTAAGGGATGATGGGTCACTACCTACGTCTAGTCTGAGAGTAACTGGCCAACTGTCAGCAATCCATAAATTCTTTATCTGCATACTTTGTTAATTATACCATATCACTCGCTTATATACATTTGGTTCTGTAGTTCTGTTTAATAAATATCACTGAATGTTATTTTAACATAATGTCTTCCACAGGTTATTAATCTTAACTTAAAGATTACATTCTAACAGTAAGAAATGCAGATGAAAGTTCTGTAATCTTATTTGGAGATTTCAGTTGCCATTGTATTAATATGACAACGAATGAGAAATTATGTTGTAAAGCCGAGGGATGGATGAGTTAAAAATATGTCAGTTGTTTTAAATGGACAGAGATATATAGAGATATCCTATCTTGTAGATTTATACATAAATTAGATTTGAACGTAGGAGAAATGGAAAGTATTAATTCAGGGGGTGGGGGAGTAGCATAGATAACTGCTTCTTCCAAAGACGAAGGTAATTAATCGTTTTCTTAATTGATTCTTACTAATAAATTCGAGCAGCAGTGTCTACAGATATAATTAATCATACTGTTGTTACGTTTTCTCGGCTCTTAATCTCCTTCTATCGTGACGTATATATGTATAATTTATTTAGTAAGTTTGAAGAACAAAGATATTACTTTAAAATGATATTTCTTGGTGACGTTACTAGACGAATGTATAACTGTGTTTGTAAAAATAAAATAAAGTAATAACGAGAGACATTCTTGGATTAAGTTTTCTATATCTTTCTTCTTACTATGCGTTATCCTTTAGCGAAAGATTTAAATTAAAAAATATTTAACTAAAATTATTGCAGTAATATTAAATTAATACGAACGTCGCAAGAAAATTAAATAATTCTAAACGTAGCATCGCAACACAATAATTGTCATAATTAACACATCAATATCAACGTTCTGAACACGCTCGACATTCTTCACTCCCAAAGGGGATGGAAATTTCGTTAATTCAGAAAACGGCCGAAAGCTGACTTCCTGACAAAGACTGGTATCTTGATTTAATCCGCGCTTCGATGCTAATTAAATTAATTAACATAGCGGAACAATACGCAGCGCTGGATGGTCTTTTGTTCCATCGCAGCTTTGATCAAGAATCTCTCTTTGTGGAATCAAACCGACGATTGTATCTGACGTTTGATATTCAATTTTGCGTTTCCATTTTTAGCCGAGGCTCCATATGAAGAAGCTCACCCGATGCTTTCTTTCTCGACGCTTCACTTTTGTGACCAATTCCATTTCATCGTGGATGTGAAGCATTGTTAAACAAGACTATATCGTAATTATTTTTCTTTTAATATTTCACATGGAACGCGAACAGACCGTTGTTACACTGCGAATCTTTCGACTTTAATTTAACGAAATTGAGACGTTCCGTATTAATTGTTTTTTTTTTTTTTTTTTTTTTTTTTTTTTTGAAGGGAGAGGGGATAAAAGAGATCGAGTTAGAATTATTTGAATAGTATTAATAAATCCGTAAATTTATACGTAGCGGTTCAATAAATTATAATTAATCAAGCTTTCATTCAATGAATTTTATTAGGCAAAGAACAAAATTCTATGCGTTCAACATAATACTATGCTTTTTCGAACAAAACGTATCCTCGTTTTCTAAAGAATTGAAATATTTCCAATTACTGAAGCGTTCTCTTGTCAAAAAACATTAACGACTTCCTATCTATCCCTCGTTTTATTTGTAGCCACTTTAAAAATTGCAATTTTTGTTCTTTCCGCATCTCGAACTTCTTCAATCTCTCTTTACAAATGGCCTTCTCGTTCGGCTTTCCGTTTTGACACTCAAACTGCACAACTAATTGCGGTATCAAACTAAAAGTGCAGAAATTTTTTTCTGCATCTGGCATTTTATTTTAAATTCGTGACATAAATTTTCTGCTCGCATTTCAATTGCTACCCTCTACACAACAGTTTCCAGCTAACTTCAAAGCTCTACAAACACAATGGTTCCAAGGTATTCAACGTTATCTTAAAATACAAGTAAAAACGTCGGAGAAGCATCCAGCCTAAAATAAAGGATAAACGCAACAAAGCTGCGATGTCTCTAGAAACGCGAGAAAAAAAAAGAAAAAAACCCTCGAGCCCAACATCCACGCTTCCAAAACCATCAATCCGAAACCCAACCGTTCGACAAGCACTCCGCCGTTTTCGTCAAAGCATTTTCAGCTGGCGTATCGTTTGTTTCCGCAAAAACTGTCGTCGTCTGCGTCGGCACGGAGTACATCTCTGCCATCGAAACACCGTACGCCTCGAGTGTATTTCGAACGAAACGTCGCCGTGGAGAGGAGAAACGAAAGAAACAAAATACAGCGACAAATGGAAGAAAGCGGGAAAAAAAGAGAATGAAACGAAGGAAAAGAAAAAGTAGAAGGGCGGAAATCGAGGGATGGAATGGAGAATCGAACAGAAATGGGATGTAGAGGAAAGAAATAAAGCCCGGTGGTGGCGTCGCGATACCGGCGGCCAATAACGCTCGCGGACCATCCCCGCCGTTAAAATCGCTTAAACCATTCCCCTCCGTGGGCTAGATTTATCACGAAAGGGCTTAAAAAAAGGAGACCAGGCGAAGAGGGGTAGGAGATGGTGAACGAAGGACGACGATATATATTCGCTGGCTCAGTGGAGTCCTCCTCGCGGGGGGTGGCTTTGTGAGCGAGCAGAGAAAGTACGCCAGACACGGAGAACGCGATAGGAAAGGGGATGGCTCCGATAGAAGGGGGGTGGATAGAGCGCGAGAAAGAAGAGTGGACGAAGAAAAGGGAACGAGGGTGCGGGGAAGGTGGTGTTTCGTGTAGCCGACAGGGAGGCGAGAGCGAGGGAAACGACAGCAACCACCCCAATTTATAATATTTATCGCCGCTAGCCGATAATGGAATTTCGCCTGGCGCGTTTATGCGCGTATATGTACGGCCTTGGCCGGCCCCTCTTAAATCCTCAATCGGGACGTATGGCTGGCTTCCACCCTCTCGTAATATTCCTGGTAAATACTCGCTACCGATCGAATATGTCCTTTCTTCTTCGTTTTTTATTTCTTTGTTTGCTTGTTGTTCTTGTTTACTGATTTTTTTCTTATAGTAGAAGGTTGACTGATTAGCGAAATCGAAGCGAGATTTGTTAGCAGTAGGGACAGTTTCTTGTTCCATTTGGGGATAATGAGACAGCAGCGGTGAATTCATAAATCGAACAGGATCGTCCCAATAAATTTATTACGAGCGTCTAGTTTGAGTTGTGGATTTTTTATTTATAAGTTGTACTCTAATCTTACGATTTCTTCGATAAAACGAAAGCTAGAACGCGAAAATACGCAGGAGAATAAGACTGCAAATGATATACCTATATGAATGCATGAAAATTCTTAGAATCACATACTTCCCACCAATAATTTCATTGTATCGTCAAAAATTTATGAATCTTGCAATTACAACGCGTATTATACAATCTCTTAGCTGCACCGATGAAAGATTCATAAACCTACGTACAACAACGAATCCTCGAATCATTCGGAATTTTCTGAAACAACATAATTTCAATGGAAAAAATTGGTCGCAAACTTCCTGGAAAAAGCTACAAAGAGGAATGTAAAACAAAGATCGAGCGAACAAAGGGGGATCGAACGTTTGCAGCAAAGCACAAATCCGTCAAAAAAGTCGTCTCGTGGAATTCATTAGTCGAGCGATTCCAAATATTCGTCCATTGAATCGGTGCGCTTTGTCCGCGCGATCGCCGAAGCGAAATCGCCGTGTCTAGGCCGTAAATCCCGCGGCGGGCAGCTTATCGATTCGCGCGAACGAAACGGAAAGCGGGCCGAGGGAATGGCGCGTAACGAGCGGCTCGTAAATACGTTTCGTCGCGTATCAACTATCCCGT
The DNA here is from genome assembly GCF_905332965.1 of Bombus pascuorum. Classification (NCBI taxonomy): domain Eukaryota; kingdom Metazoa; phylum Arthropoda; class Insecta; order Hymenoptera; family Apidae; genus Bombus; species Bombus pascuorum. The sequence goes on along the minus strand of NC_083499.1, from coordinate 9,923,699 downwards.
TTGTCCGGCCACAGGCTGCATACGTGGCCGTGTTTATGCTCGCGCGGATAATGCGTTCTGTTATAAATTCTGGCCCACAATGCAACGCGATCCACGTGTCTATTTGCCACACGCACGTAATTCTCTGTCTCTCTCGTTCACATTCATCTTCTATTCTCCATCTCTGTTTCACCGCGTTGCGAATCGGGCGAGCAGCACGCGCAAATCCACGCCGCAAACTAGATACGTCACACGGCGTGACCGGCTCGCTAATTAACCCTTTTCAATTTTCTCTCAAATATTGACGCGTGTGCGCGCCTACTCTCGCGTTCACCGGCTCGAGGTTTGGTCGAGCGCCGCGAAATTGCGAGATATCCGCGCGGCTGCTTTCCAATCGAATCGCCGATCCCCTTTTTATTCATTAACGAGAAACGGCTGGCAAAGAGGCCGCCCTCTGCGATTGTTTGTTCCGGGTACACGCTGCCGCGAATCTGGGACACATCGGACCGACTCCGGTTTTCATCGCAATCGCTAGCACACCAAGCTTTTGTTACATCCCCGGACGCTTCTTAATTGCGTATTTAGCGATTTGCTCGCGGAGATACGCCAAATTCAGACAGCTTTTCTCCATGGTTTAGCTGTTTCCTTTTTGGTTCTCCTACGTTTTGTTTTGATCCATCGACGAGTGTTGCTCGCAGAGCGGGTATTTTCGTAAAATTAAATCTGATCAGAGAGAAGGAAATGTATTTGGTTGGTATAATGGTTATTATTGCGGGAATAACGATGAGACTCGTTCTTGGTAATTAATTGGCGAACTAAATTGGATAACGCATAGGATTTGATCGTTAAATTACGGTTGTTAAGGATGCAAGTATTTTTACGTTTACGTTTGATAAATTTTGTTTCAAGTTTTAATAAAATTATGAGTCGCTCGGATACAGCGGCGGATAAAAAGAATCAAAGCTTCGCACTCTTGTGAATTTTATGACACTATGACTTTTATTTATTCGTTCCCCTTTCCACGTACAATCCATCTCGTAAAGTTACGATGGCTTTTTATATTTCTCATATTATAAACTCTCTTTCATCCGCGACTGTATATCGTGGTCAACATCAAGTATCTGAGATTATCAATTTTCAGCGATAAATTTGTGCCACGTCTGGTTGAAATCACGAGGAAGACAGCTATTAACCGTTGAATGCCGCTCGGTATTCGCCTCGGTGGTGAGGATTGTTCGAGATTCTTGCAAGGTCGTGCGCACACGAGCGCGTGGGCGCGAGACGGGCAAAGGAGATGGAGCTAGTCAAGGCGAATTTCTCGATAACCCAAGTTATTAACTCATAAAGGCCGAGCTAAGGCTGGGTTAGGGGATGAAGCATCCCCTGCTATTATCGCGAATTTACATACTCGGCGGCAAGGGTGACGGAGATGAAGACACAACCACCCTCTCTTGTCTACTCAAATCCGCGCCTCATCCTCTCACTCTTTGACAATAAAACCACGCGTCCTGAAGTATAATGATTAAATGTAAACAAGCCATTGCTTGTCGCTGTTGACGGCGAACGTGAAAATCTGTACAATTGATTAATGGCGTTGGCAAGTATCGATTACTTTGCTCTTCGGACGTAGAATCGTATCCGAAGGGGAGTTCAAAATAGAGTAGTGAGAAATGAGGTAGAGTAATGACATTAGTAAATTACTGTTGTTAATTGGTACAATATAGAACGGGCAATATGTTTGTTGTAAATATACATGTTGCATAGTAGTATTTTTTGGGTGAATAATGGGAATCTGTTCTTTATAGCAATACTAAGGAACCAAATGGAAGTTAGATGGTAAAATGCTAAAATACAATAAGAACTCTAGGGGTATTTAATAGCAACAGAATGATCATAATTGATGATTGCAAACTGAATGATAATAGGGCATATAATTTTATGGAATAATGTTTACAAATCTTTCTCGCGATTTTTAGTTTTCGGAACAACGAATTTGCTTCTTCAAATAATTTTTAACTTCTCAAGATGGCCGTAAAATTACATTTATGGTGTACCAACCTCAGAAATTTCTATCTGTAATATTATTATAATAGTGTACCAGGGCAGCGTGATATCATTTTTTACAACAGAATCTTATATATAAAAATAAATAAACATAGAAGCCTCTCGCAACTAAATCTCTGTATTATTTTTGGTATAATTTTTTAAAATTGAAGAAAAATTGAATAGACGACCTTACAAAATGTTACTGTCATTGTACGGTGTAAAAAATGCGATTCGAAGATGGTATTTGGAAATATCGTTCAATTTTACTCCAGTATACTTACTAGAGTATGCTAGTAAGTATACTGTAAATAAATTTGCATTTATGATGGATACTTCAGGTTTCTCGAAGACGCAAGAGCATTTCACTTTCGAAACAATTACGTTGGGAAAGGGGAGCAACTTTTAACAGCACCTTTCTCTTTATGGTCGTTACAGTGCCAAAGTAGCGCGGCTGCGCTCACGTAAATGAGTATGCTTTATGGTTTAGCTTTAAAACGTAAGTTTTTCATGGCTGTCAGTAGGCCCCTAACTGGATTGTATTAACGCATTCAGTTGCGTATTGCCATGAGTTAATGGACCTCGCGAAACACTGCAGAAACTTGGATGCCATGTATTTCTTACGTTGTAACTCGATGCTTTTGTTCTTACGCAAAATGAAACAAAAATCTCGGAATGTAAATGCTCTACCCTACTCTGGATGTTTTATAGGTTTTTGCTTGCTGCAGGCATCAAATATACATATTTTCGCATACATTAAAATTCCCATAAATGTATAGAGATATATATATATATATCACATAATATAACCGTTTATATTTCCTAAAAGATCGGTTCTCAAATAATTCCAGGAGAAGATTCACCGCTCATGATTCTTGCTTTTGAAAGACCTTCTTATATTCTGAAATTTTTACAACGACTAGGATCTTGTCCAACGTCCATTTCCTCTAACTCGTCAATCGCGGATCTAATTTCCCGTGGAAAGCAAGTAATGGAAAAAATGAATGGCATAAAACGAAAGGAAGAAGAAACCAAAAGAAGAAAAAATGAGAGGTCGCCGACACAATAAGAAGAATAGCGTACAGCACAATCGGAATAAGGACAAAGAATAAACGAGATAGGGGGTAGAAAGAAGGGACGAAAAGGGTGGCGGTAAAGGGAGAGCAAGCCCGCTGAGATGTGAAATGGCTTTAATTAATCTCCGCCTAATTGTGTCGGAGACCTGAGATTTCCAGGGACGTATTAATTTATGCCGCCAAATTATGCACCCACAGCAGGTGAACGCTTCTGCCATTTCTCGTCGGTTCAGGACTTCGCTGGATTCGCCCTATAATTGCATGGATTGCTCGAATAACTCAGACTCCGATGTCCTTTCTTCTTTCTCTCGTAAATTCTAACGCCACGCACGTTTTGTACGAATTTTTTTTTTTTTTTTTTAAGTACCTTATACACGTATGTTAAATAATTGGAAACAAGGATAAAACGCGAGAAAGGAATTCTAAAAATACATAAACATATTATTCGTTTATACAGGAAAATGTTCTCGTAAGAAGGTTACTTTGGATGTAAAATATACCGACGCTTCGTTCTTTCGCATTGTCCTAAGACGACAATGACCGAGAAACGATTCAACTAACACGTGAATTATCATCGATCAAAATAACAATGCCAACTAAAATAATAATACCAAGTAATTTTCTAATTTCTAAACTACTCGATACATAGAAATCAATCCACAAAGACTACATACGTATCGAACAGTTCTATTAGAAACTCTTAGCCAACGATGCTTGCTAAACAGATCAACGATCAATAATTCCCTTTGCAATACCAGAGACGCCTAATATCGTCTTTCGTCATATGCTTCATATCACATTCAGAAAGGACTCGTAACCATTCGCTTGCGAAATTAGTAAGATCCAATATCTCCAGTCATCGTCGTTTACTAATAGCTGCATTAAAAGACAACATAAGGCAAGAAGAAACTCCATTAACCAACGAGAGAGTCTCATGAAAAATTTCACTTAATTCTTGTCTTCTGTGAAACAACAAGAAGAAGAACGTAGGTGCATCGACGAGAAGAAAGAAGAAAGTAGCGGTGAAAATGGGGATACTCTATGCGCCGATCGTTTGGTTGAACGTGTGAGTAAACTAGAGCTCTTATCATGGACGAGTGTGCAGCCAAGAGATAGCGGCCGGCACGTCAAAGAGAATAAGCGATCGATACTCGATGGCCCCTTTGTCGAGGGATTAGCTCGCGGCTTCTACGTGCACATCGAACGGAGAGGCTGAAAGGGAGGAAGACGAGCCAACAGAGACCAGAGAAATCCTTGCACCGAGCGTAAACTGCGGCTGCTCGACCGCCAGGAACCGCATTACACGGCTGATCCGGGCAAAAATTGTTTCCCTTCAAACAGTATCGAAGAGGAAGCACGAGAGATCTAGCGAATTGTTGTTGTTGTTGTTCCTGGAAAACGAGCAGGAAAACTTTCGATGTGGTGGATCTCAATATGTATGTAATCTTCTATGCAACTCGCGGAACGTCCACTACGTGGAAAATAAAGTATGCTATTTGTTGATGCGAATGAATATTAATGTTTCGATGTACAAAGTTGTACATGGATTCAAATGAATTGGATATGTTGAAATTCCTAGATTTGCAATGCAATTGTCAGGTATTTTAGAGAATTCGAGGGTTCGGAGGGTCGATTTTAATTAACGACGTTATGTGAAATATTTTCAACATCGTTGAAAAATTAAGTAAACTTAATCAACTACATCGTCTGGAATATCTTTAACGTCGCTACAACACAACACGAAATATTCTAACGTTTCGCAGTTTAACGTCGTTCATTGTATACCGTCGAGGTATATTTTACTTCGAAAAATTGTTTTCGCATTTTTACGTCACTTTAAGGTGTAGAAAGCGCGTCGTCGGAACGAATTAATGAATTCTTGCGCTCCTAACGCGCAAACGGCACGACAAGTATCGAGAAAGGAACGAAGTTAAACCAGCAAAGCGCCGCGCTATTCCGTTATTTCACGATGAAGGCACTTGCAGTTAAATGGAACGAAGAAATGGTATCTCGAGTTGTTCCTTCATTTCGTTTCGTGCCGTTCTCCTTTTACGGAGTTACACTGAACTGCAACCTTCCCTTCCCCGTCACTTTCATCTTTCTAAAGAACAAACCCTTAATTAACGTTTGAAAAAAAATCCATTACCCTACATTTTCTACATTGTTGTACACGCGACGTGAAATTTTGTTGAATAAAAGAGAAAATAATTGAAGATACGTTTATCGATACATATAACAATTTATATATTTACGAGATCTAAACGATCTTACAAAATTTCATCTGAAATATTTTCAGATATTCATTCGATACATCTCTATATTTATAGAATATTTCGAAGTATTTATTCAACACGTCTATATCTATAGAATATTTCCAAATACTTATTTAATATATATTTCTATTAATATAGAAATATGTCCATTGGAATTTTACATCCTATTCTGTCATTTCATCAAGCTTCCTGTATCTCACGCGTCATTTTGGAAAACACCTTTATTTTCATCCTTCCGGATGGGACGTTCGTCTCCGTTCGAAAGATATAACTGGAAGATGAAAGCAGGATTGAAAAGAAACGAGAACGCCGGAGACATAATTCTCAGAAATGGAAAGAACCAACGGTCTTATTGACCACGAGCACGAGACGGGGTTGGGTTGACACATGGATGCACACGTTACCTTTGCAACGTTCGATGTACCCTTTTGCCCCTCGGCTTTCATTTTATAGATGGATTGCTTAGATTTATGCTCACGCGACGAACAGACGCGGCTCCACTTCTCTATCTTCTTCGAAAACCAATCCGTTTCCATCGAACCATAATATCCTCGCTTTTCGAACACCTCGTGTAATTCGATATTTTGTTATCGTTGCTGAAGAGAAATTTCTTTGGAAAATTTCCATTTCTAAAAACTTACGACTATAATTCGTAATTATATTTTCACTCATTTTATACAATCATTTGTTATTCTGCAATGTTAGAATCCACGTAGAATTTTATATATCTGTATTTCACATGTCTATTATACTAATCATAATGGAAAGTTATTATAACGTCTAACTAATTTTTCGAACATCTTAAGATGAATATGAATTTATATTTAGTAAGGAAATGAATTGAAAAGTTGATTGCTTTAGCATTCCATAAAATTTATAATTCAATAATTCTATGAAACATAAACTGGTCAGACTCGTCTGATCACGATATTCCGTATCTACTGCACGAATCTATGAATCCTATCTTGAAACATTCAAATACCAATGTTTAGCAAAGAAATTATTTAATAATTCCTTTAGCATTATATCAGTTACTTAATGACAGTAATATTCGAAAAGTTTTTGAGCATGTTTCATCAATACACAAATAAATCGTTCTTTCACTATTCGCTATTAAATCTCAGCCTAATGTTTTTCTTCATTTTTTTCTAATTCGAACAGGCAATAACGTTTCAGGGTCCACCCACGCCTATCTCAAACAAATTAACGAGTCTCATCGGTCGTAAAGATCGTCCGTTTCTTATTAACTCGGCAAACACCGAGTATCACGGAAGACCAATATTTTACACCGGGAATACTCTCTAGAACTTCGATCGTATATCCGTTTTAGAGTTTGCCTTCCTCGCTCCACCGTCGATCTGTATTTGCACCCTACCTCGTTTGGAATTATTGTATAACGTTTCATTCGTAATAACCGTGGAGATCTTCGACGATCTCCGAAGATGAGCATAATATGGAGTACGATTAAGTTTCGTCCGAATGTACGATGAAGTGATCAATTGTAAAATAAAATAGCTGTGTTTGAAAAGTCTTCTCATCAACTTAAGAAGAGCAACGAGTATGATAGAAGAAATTTTCGTAAGAATATGTATCTTTCTCACAGGTAAATTGTATATAGAATATTTACCGAGCATTGTTGCATAATAATTTAAAGAAAGACTCCTCTTTTCACAATTTTCTAAGATAAATTACCGATATTATTATCGTAAGAGCTCGTTGAACGATTCATCAAACAAAGAAATATATACAACGACGTATGCTACTTACGTGTATCAATGCTATAATAAATTCATCTTTCAACGATAAACCTAATTAAAGAATTCGATCCTTAGTGAAATAAACGTTCATAAAGACCTGTTCGTACATATGGGTAACTACAATAAACTCAATTCTCACACGCCGTAAATCCAAGACCTAGATATCAAACATCGTGATGGAATAATCGATGAAAAAGTCCCATTAAACTGGAACCCACACACAGCCCAGTTTTCCTCCTTTCCATTAATACCCTGGGCACTCTCGCGTTAACAAAGTACCGAGAAGAATGCACGATCGCGTGGCTCGCACAAAATTCCCAATTATACCGAGAGAAACCCTGGGTTTCTGTCCTTTTCTCGCGTACAATTGTATGCACCCTTCAACGATGTTCCGGGAAAACCGAATGCGGTGCCGGTCGATCATTTTCGACTGGAGAAGTTCGAGCACCCTCGCAGTTTCGAGAGGTGGATTAACGAGTTTCCTCAAAGCGGTTCCCGACGCAGGAGAAGCAAAAGGGGAGGAGAGACGAAGAGGTTGGCGGGACAGGCACTGTCAGAGATTCCAGGGAATGACAAAGTCTCGAGACGATCGTTAAATCCATTCGTAACTCGGGGAACTGGTCGCTTTGACTGATGGGAGACGTCGCGGTTAGAACAAATCACTTTTGTCGCTAATGCCTTAGATGTTGCTCTCGCGTCTTCTCCGAAACGCTGCGCCGTGTTTCTATCGGGCAAACCATCGGCTTTGAAACGACGTGCACCCTCGCGTAAAAGCAGAATCGTATACCTGCGTTTGATAAAGTTTTTTAAAGTTAAAGTTCTACCCATATGCATATAATTTCGATACCAAGGAGTAACGTTTATTGACAGAGTGATGATTGATATTCTACTGTTGTATTTGTTGTAAAATCATTGTATTTGAAACGATTGATGGTATTACTGTAAGAGCAGTCGTGTACTCGTAGGAAGCTATAAATGATAATATACCTAAACCTAATCGAGGAACGATGTAGAAAAATGAAGTTTTCCGTACGATGAAGATATTAAAAATTATTTATGTATTATCAATGTTACAATTTATAATTTGTCAGCAGAGTGGTGATTGATCTACGTTTTTCATACCGACTTCAAGATTTAAGAAGATTCCTTAATAATTAGCTGCATAAATATCATCCGACACCTAATCGAACTTCTTTCTATTAACAATCACATCTAACTTCGCAAAATATTACACACGACGCACCATTAAAGCCTCATAACCTTACGCACCCCATGTTCAATCTTCCCCACGAGTAACCCACATCTCTGAATCAACTATTTCGCTTTATTACCAAACTCCACGTCAGAAGCATGTTCGTAGCTTTACAAGCTGCTTACCATCGAACTTCCAAACACGAACATTTCTTCCCAAAGAGTTTCGCCTAACGTCCAATTCATCGTGTCTAACTCCAATAAAACGGGCCTAATGAATACATCGTTCCATGAAACGATCCATGACTGTTACAGCCTATCGCCACTTGTTGCTAGCACATGACTCGAATGCCACTTCCGCCACGAGAAACCGCGATCTCGCATCTCTAACTGTGCGTCCAGCAATGTCCGTTGAACACCTCTCTTCGCGTGTCTCATCAGCTCTGTAGAATTCTTCGGGCGTGTTTGGCTTGTAGCCAAAACGCTGACTAACCGCTATACTCTGGTCAATTATACGTATTGTTATCTTGGCAGAAATCATCGGGTATTTTTGGATAATTAGGCTCAGCTGCTGACACGACGTGGATGATATGTAGTGGCAGGCACGATCTTACGTCATGATTCTTAGAACGATTTTATGGAAACTTCAGTAGAAACAGAGTGATTGTGTTGGTTGATTTTTCTCGTGGCAAACTAACACATCCACGTCTTGGAATTTAGATTGCGGATGATAGTCATCGCGGATTGCCAGGTGATTTTCGGTGTTAATGGACCGGTTCGAGACGCTTTTATCGCGACACGTCGTGTTCTTCATCCAAGGTGGTTTATTAACATTTTAACAGCGGGTCACGCCGCGCCAGTTGGCGCGCTGCTAATAATATGATTTGACCAATGTTAAACAACAGATATATGAGTCTATTAGAAGCCAGACTGATCGACTTCACCTTTCGTTAATTTTTTACTTTCATTGCATGTGTATAGGATTATATCCACAAGAAGAAAACTTCCACGAGTTTATTTATTGCAAAAGGATGACATTTATTTCTGATTAAATATTTAAAAGTTCTAGGATTAAGAAAATGTTGTGGAAAGAATTTTGTTTTTAAAAGTAACTGACAATTCTGCTAAATTTAGAGAATATTCATTTTACAGCGTTGCTGTACAAATGTCTGTAATTCATTTCCTCGTAGTGTTTAGCTCCTTCTCATAAGTATTTCCTCGAAAGTTCAGCATGATTCACGGAAACACATCTCTTGTCCCTTAAATGTACCATAACTTTACATTGCAGTCCTACGTGAAACTCATCCTTCTTGAATTTCACCCCTTCAGAGATAATTGCCGCTGGCATAAGTGGTCTCTTAACAGCACTACGTGTCATCACATCGCGAGCAAACTTCCTACCTCGCGTCACATAATTCATATATTGTGTTACCACATTCGTCGCGCGTCAAAAAATTCAGTTATACGTTCATAATGAATGGCAAAAAAGCGGCGAACGACGAAACTTCTATTTCGTTCGTTCGTATTACTATTATAAGACGATTAAAGAAAATATTCTACGATCATAGAATTAAAAAGCAATAGAAACAAGTCCCCATTTCTATTAGGTCGATTTTAATCCTTGCACATATAAGTACGATATAATCCGTTCCTAATAAAACCGAATCGCTTCTCAAATAAATAAACAAAATATTATATTCAAGAGATTGACAATCCAATTCGCGTTCCTCAGTTAACGATCTAATTTAACTTTTCAACTTCCAACAATCACTTCCAAAACTCCAATCTCTATCTACCCTATCTAATCTTCCATCACCAACAACGTTATATACGATACTCGCATACGCTCTCATCTGGACCTTCAACCAACAGAAACTCCTGCCTCGTATACTTTCTACTTGATCTTGATCTGCAAGATCGGCCATCACGAAGAATCGGTTGTTGCACGGTTGGCTGGCTCTAGATGGTTTTTCGCGGCAGCATACGGCGCCGACAGGTCAGAAGGAAGAAAGACAGAGAGAGAAATAGGGAAGGAGTGGATAACAGGCGGGCTAACCGGCTCAGAGAATCGCGAGGAACGCAAGCTACGTGGTGTGCAGGCCAGACCTGGCCTGGATCCTCTGCGCTTGGCGTGAAAGGCTGTTAGCATAGGAATGGTTCAGCTTCGAGTGGAGTGGTCCATTGTCGGGTCAGCCGTTCGTAGAAGTGCCATCGGCCTCCGAGTGTCGTATATACTCACGGAGAAAGAACACCTAGCTCACCCTCTGGCCGTCGTATCGAGAGAACGGGACAACAATAGACGAGAGGAGCACGGTGTCCCGGCCGACTACTGGATTCTCCTTGTTACACAACCGTCCCGCCATTGTCCCAGCTGTTTGCGCTTTGCCGCGCCCGTGCGCGACGCCTCGGCTCGTTGCTCCAACCCGCCCACGCTTCTTTCAACGACCACTCGTGAAATGGTTATCCGCTATGGTTTAGAAGTCGCAGGGAATATCTCTCTGTTAAACGACACGATTCTTCCCTTTTTTAGCTTCCTTTTCGTTTTCTCCTTCTTTTCTCCTTTTTCTTTCTTTCTTTTTTTTTTTTTTTTTTGTTATGTCGACGCGCTTGAATTGTGGACTCTGGAAGATCGTCTTCAGGACGCGTGGGATGTCTGTAATGGAATGGTTGGGTTATTGGAAGAGTAAGGTAGGTGTAGCACGAGAAAGTTTTCAGTCAAGTTGACAGAGTATATGGAAGTGACGATTGGAAGGGCGATTCGAATTTAACGCAGTGAAATTTTATTAGTTGTAGATCGTAATATCGAGTATAGAGTATTATAACTTTTCCTAACTCGTCGTACGTCAGAATAAATAATCTTCGCACGAAATTTACTTTTGTATCGCAAAACTCGATGTATTACTTAACTTCGTGCAAATCCTATCGATCACTTGCCAACAAAATTTCCAATACATTATCATAATCGTAAACCATCCAAAAGAATAACGCATACGGTTGATAGAGCTAGAGCGAAATAATTATCGTCTGTTATTACTTACTCATCAAGAGTAAAAATAAACGAAACGGGTAATTAGAAAGACGGGTTGGCCGAAGGGTGCGTAGAACAAACGAGCATCTTCTATCTTAGCGATTCGACGATAAAATTGTTTTTCCGGTGCCGGTGGACAGCGAGAAACGCGTGCTAAGTGGCCAGATGTCTATCACGGTCCAAGGCTGCTCCCGTGTCAGCGTTGCGTGAAACTCGGTCGGGCGTTTATCTTCGTTTCCTCGGAAGAATTCTTCGTAGCTGCATAATAAACTGTCTCTCTGTGCGCGCTTCTGTTTCCGTCTTTTTCCATTGCCTCGTAAACACGGCAAATAAAACAATAATATTATGGAGCCGAGCCAAGCGAAACTGCCTCGCCTCTCTGTTCTTTTCTACGCTTCTTCTCCTCCTCCGTCTGTGTCTGCTATACTCTTCCGCTTCGTTTCCTAGCGCGCATTCCACGTACCACGCACCCAGCTTTATTATCGAATAATTTTGGAAATCAGCCAACGCGGAATATTATGTTAACTACTACCGTCCCTTCTTTTCGTCGTATTTGGCGTCTTTAGTCGTTCGATTGTAGATGATAGACAACTAGGATTTCTTAGATTTCATGTTTATGAGCGATTTTGGACGACGTTGGTGATGGTATTGGTGTTTCTGATAAATTGAAGTTTCAGATAAATTGTTAAAGGTTTAGAATGTCGAGCGTGTTATGGAATTTGGAGCTTGTCGCTGGAATTTTTCCTAGTTCCGAAGATGGTTGCAAAGCGATCGAAAATACTTGACACGTTCCATGTGAAAATCATGTAGTTTGAGAATATATCATGTTACGATTCTGATCATAAAATCTTGCGATTTTGGTAATCCTAATTTGCAAACGAATATTCTCTGCAACGTGATAGAGATAGAATCATATTTTCTGAAAGCTCGATGTGGTTTTCCTTTCAATATGAAAAAGAAGAGTGTTTTCAACGCATCTTTTGCCATTCCACATTGTCTATTCGATACAGATAAATCGCGGATAATAATTTCTCTTTTATTACATTCATGCATAGCATTACTCTGGTGTCGATGAACGCCCTGTTAATGTATTAACGAATAATCACATGTATTTGATTAATGTGTTTAAAAATATATGATTCCATTTATGAAACAACAGATTTAATGTTCATACATTCCCTACATTCGCAACAAAATTAACGATATTAAATTATGTTTCCCTTGAAATTATTCGACCTTCGTCTGAAACATTTTCCAATATCATTGATAGCTTTCAAAATATCTATATATATAATAATATAAATAATATAAAATATTTAAAAATAAAAAATACATCACTGACACAGACTTCTCACATTTGAAGGCTAATATTTGAAACAAATCGAAAGAATTTCAAGCCACATATCAAGCACAATCATGGAAAGCGTAATCTGAAAATCGATGAATTCAGGAAGTTCATACATAATAAAGGATGGTTGTGAAATATACGTAACGTAGAAAGCGAATAGAAGGTCGATTGCATCCTCCACCTCCGGAAAAAGCCGGGGTATCCATCTATCGACAAGTGTGGCTCGTCTTCACTGGAACTTGCCTATCGATCACTTTGTCTACCCTATCGTCGTGTTCTACTACTGCGACACTCGCTATCCTCAGCCCTATCGCGGTTGCTATCTTTCCCGGTGCCAGCATCGCTATAACCAGTGCAGACAGATACCGTCCTGGCTCGTATGTCACTATTACCAATGCCATTTCTCTTTTTGACTCTCCTTGCACCTAGTCCGCCTCTTTCGACCGCTATCGAACAGCCAGACAAACCGGGTAATTCTGTTTTTCCTTCGTGAACCGACCGACTCGAATAGATCAAAGTGCTATCGACGAGGGTAATGTAATGTGTAACGAGAGGAGAGGCGAAGGGAGGGGAACGGAGAGGGCACGTCTAGGCTGAAAGAAACCAGCTGTGAGCGTTTTGATAACAGGTAGTAAGCAATATCGGTGGTAATTATCAAATTACTTCCAAATTGTACCAAATTGTACTACCAAATTTATCGAAATGACGGATTTTATATGTTATTTTTGTATAATTACCAAAAATACGTAGGTATTTTGTCAAAAAATAATTGGAAAAAGTTGCAATAGAATTTCAAGTTCGAACTTTCAAGATTGTAGTCTTTTACAATGGAAATTGAAGTTTTGTAAATTTTATAAATTCGAGTTCCGCGTAATTAAGAATTTCGATCTTCTGACGAATTTGCTGACAGAAGTCATACTTGTCTGAACTTTTTAAATATTTTACGCCTCGCTCTTTCAAATTTCCCACTTTTCAATCTTTTATGATGGAAATTGTAATCCTGCAAACCTTGCATACTCGAATCCTCAAATTTCCTGCGTTCTATTTTTCTAAATTTTTCAAATTCTGATTATGTATCAACATTAAAATATACAGATAAATATATATACAGATATATATCAGAATATAGATTTAAAAATATCGGCAACACAAAGAGGAATTACTGTCGCGTATCTAAAATCAAACAATGCGAATTCTTCCATTTGTTTTAAACAGGCAACGTTTACTAGTAGCGATTTAACTCTTGTCAGGATTATGGCACAGCGACAAAACGTACACGCGAAATAGAAAATTACTTATAGCTATGTTGCAAGGGTAGTAAAATTTCTACGCATAAATAGACAGAAAGCTGAAACAAAGGAAAGATAATCGGATAAAACTTCAATTTGATGAGATTCTTAACGTATCGCTAGAGCAACAGTATCTTCGTGGAATTTGCTTTAAAATCCAACTTTGAGGGGAAAGAAAGGGAAAAAAGAGAAGATCGTTAGAAAAAACATTATCATCCGCTGAGTTTCCATTCGCGCAAGGAATTCGTTTGCGCATGCATAGATAGGGGCGACATTCGGTGCTTCAACCCCTGGGCCGTTACTTCGAGGCGAAATATTAATTATAACTTTCTTTATTAAAGAGCTGTATAGTTAACGACAATGTTTGAGTTTATTATGACAACGCCAGAAGATGATTTACTCGATCGATCCACGACGCTGGATTTTACCAGCGCTGGTAGAGAAACTTACAGCCACCGCGAGTGGCGCCGGCGATAAATTAAACTATGGGATGATGAAAAGCTGACCGAACCACTCAGAATCCTTTGAAGTAATCATTGAAAAATCGAAGATTTTTGAAAACTTCTTCTTGGAAAATATATTTTCAATACTTTTTCTTTAGTTATTTAGCCTGCAAGGAGGTGCAAAGAAAAATTCTGAGCGTTTGTGAAATGTGCTTTAAATAAAACAATAAAACATGACGAGGTGTAGCTTCATTTTATAAACGAACATATTCTTGTTAAATTAAATAACGTTAAATTAGATCCAATAATTACTGTTCTTTTTAAATGCTGAATTTTTGCAGTTAGCATAAAATTAGTTTGGACTAAGAAACGATATCAAAACTTAGTCGTAGAGCCACTATCGCACTAACATCACGTAGCAATCTCGTGTGATCAGATTAGGTTTTAATTAACAAGGAGCAGCCCAACCTGTCTTTAACTTCTAAGGGTTATGGAATCCTCGAAGTTATTCGAGAATAATGAAGAACCTTGGATGGAAAAGAGATTTAACCGGCCTTCTATGAGATACTTTTAAAAAGAATCTACGCCTCACTGGGTAGCCTATTTCAACCCCTGAATGTAACCTGAATTATAGTTAGGGAAGAAGTGGTTGCTCAATATCCATCGAAACAAAGAGATTTGTCTTCCAAATTATTAATAGTCTGCGGATTTTTATGTGCCCAATTTGTTCCAAAATTCACAGAATATTTCTTCGGTTATATAATTAGAAATTCGCGTAAAAAAGTGATCTGATTATTAATCGGGCAATTGCATCGTTTATTCTATTTAGAATTTCCTGTTCACTGCGGAAGTAGGAAATGACTGCGACCTATTTTCGCTCGGGATGAGCTCTTTTTTTTTAAGGAGCGAAAGCCTACTTAACGGAGCGCATAAATTCCCGGAACTAGTTAGTACACGTCCCGATATCTTCCCGAAGGAGTTTACGACGAGTAATAAACTCGCAACGCCTACAGGTTCTGCAAACACGAGTCGATTTAATAGTACGGAAAGATTCTTTCCCTTCCAGAGGAATCGTGACGTTGCATCCACTGTAACAAGCAGTAAAAGGAACAAGAAAGGTTCAGAAACGGTGTCATCGGAACACGAACGTTAAATTTTATTATCTTCCATTAGTATCAGTAGAATGAACCAGTCAGATCAGACCTGATTCTACCTAACATTTTCAAGTATTTTTGAGATAACATTTAAATTATTGTTAGAGTTACGTGCCAACTAATTAGCGCACGAAATTTTAAAGAGCTAAGTGCTTAATTACACTTACGGTTTGGAGTCACGCGTCATTCCGCACCGACTAATTAGTGCACGCGCAGAAAAATTTAAAAGCGTAATTGCTAATGCAATTTGTGGAAATAAAATTAATTTCGAATTTTTTACACTATAAAGTTGCTTGTGTTGCAAACAATGTTTCGAATAGAAGTGGACATTTTTATGAATGTGAGTCATGAACTTTCAAATGTTAAAAGTGAAATATGTAGTTGAAATTAGAGTTTTAGGCGAGTGCGACTGATTATTCTCTACGAATACTTACGAAACTTATCAGAAATTATGAATACGTAATAATTATATAGGATCTCTAAACGTATATGTAATGTTTTCAAAGAAATTAAAAAAATGTTGTTTTTGTATAAAATAGAAAACTAAAACAAGCGTAATATCTCTTTCCAAAGGATCTCGTCGTACGAGCAATACGATACGAGATATCTTATTTATAGATATGAAGGGATTAAAGATAGAATGATAAAAATTTTATTATACACAACATACAACTGTCTTTAGCATTATATCTATTGGAATTTCGTGGAAGAATCAAGCTTGATCAATTCTCAGACTTCTGGCTGGCAAGGGTGGATAGTTTTCTTCTTATCCAGCAAGGACCAACTTCTCAGCAAATATACTCTGTATTCGCAACAATATTTATATATTAGACTATATAAGTGCGTTATATTTCACTTTCTTTCTAAATACTAGATTTCGTACGCAATGATCTTACAATAAAATACAGAATAAACTAACGAGATTTAAGTTGCTAGAAGCTAAAGCATTTAATTATATTATTTCTCCTTCCTAAATGAATTTTAAACACGACCATGTCACTATAAAATACAAAACAAGCTAATAAAATCTCAAGCTTCCATAAAAATAACATATTTCGTTCCATTTTATTTCCCTTCGCCAATAAATACTAAAACCTTTACCTTTCTGCTAAAAATATCTACCAGATTCTAAATGACACAGAATTCTTCGCGATAAAAAAGAAAAATGTGAAATAGCCAAAGAATAAAGAAAAGGTGGTGAAGAATTCGAAAACGATGTCACCAGAGCGCGATCGTTAAATTGCTCTGTTTTCCCGGTGGCAGGCGAAGTTTTCTCTATTAATATAGCCGATTGACGGCGGCGAAACGAGCGACACCGAGTTGGAAAAAAGGGAGCAATGACGGGAGGACAATCGAGAGGAAGAATGAAAATACATTGGCGCGTGGCCGTGCAGTTGCAGCCGTGGAGGCGGCCACGGGTAATTGAGTCGCGCGAATCGCCGAGAATTGATTACGTAGCCACGTATCTGTCTCTCTTCTTTTTCTTCTGTCCTCATCTTTCTGTCCTTTTTCCTTCAACGCGGATCTCGATGGGAAAGTGGAAGCCTATCTCGTTTGCTTTTTCTCTCTGTCCATCCAGTTGCCGGTGCACACTGTCTCCGCAAATCTTTGTGACATTTTCATTAACCCGCTACAGAGAATGCTCGAAGAACGACTGCGTGAAAGAGGATAAAAGGAGAAGAAAGATGACAGAGATAGAGCGGGCTAAAAGGAAAAAAGGGAAAGCTGCAAACTCCCGCATAGAATAATTAAATACGCTCTCGCGGAAATTCATATTTACACTCGAATCCATTATACGCGGCAGCTTCCACGCTTCTCTCCCTTTCACCCCTTTCTCCGCTACAGCTTTTCGAAGCTTCCGCGCGCGCCATATCTCGCGGTCAACGTCTTCGTTTGTTCTCTCGCTCTCCGTTACCGTTCGCTCGCACGACTGTAATTGGAACACGGCCGCGGAAAACGGGACGACATCAGCCGCGACTCCTTTAAAATTAACCATATACCGTTTATATCTCGGAACGAGCCGAGTAATGGCCGTCTAAACGGCCGGCTGAAAAGCAGACCTGTTGAAACACCAGTGTACCACTACGCCAGAGACATCGTGTTCGTTTGTTTGCCGAAACTAATACGATGCGATGGATGTTAATTATTTCTTGGAAAAACGACGCGATGCGATGCAACGGCGGACCTCAGTGTGTTTAGCGAATGTGAAAACAGAGAGAAACGTTCAACACCTTGGAAACTGTTTCGAATGAAGAAATAAACGAAGGTTCCCTTTCCAAAAGAAGGAAGAAAGATATGACACGTATATTCTCGTGAGTATACGTATTATAATAATTGAAAAGAAATATTGTAATACAAGATAGATAAAGGTCCAAAGATATTCTTGATAAAGTTTGTAAAAATCAAATATACGTATGTTAAGGTAAACAATATTTTGATATCTTTAATATTTTACCATCCCTACAAGCAATATATTTAAAGTGACGAAGAAGTTCAGAAAATGCGCGTTTAATTAAAATTAAATAAAAGGACAATTTTGATTGTGTAAACTCAACTGATAATGTGGTGAATTTTGAAACTGCTCTGCTGTAAAAATGGATACGTAGATTTTTAACGAATAAGAGAAACAAATGAATTATTCTTGGAAATATTTGGAACTTTTAAAGTAAAATGGGAAGATAATAAACGTGTTTGCATGCATGAAATTATTTTGGAAATATTTAGGATAAATTAAAGGAAGAATAAATTAAAACGAGTAGATCTACAGACACTCTCATTTAGGAATGCTCTGTAGAAATGTTTGAGAATTACGAAATAGAATAAAATACATAGAATACCTGATGAATTTCCTTGCGCTAGCAAATATTCGTTAAAAGTATTTGAGAACTGCGAACTGAGATAAAATGTATAAGAGGTATTTAATAAATCCGTCCATTCGCGAATTTATCTTGAAAATAGTAAGGAAGTAAATTAAAAGAGGTACAGTATCTAGTAAATATTAAGATGTATTTGGATATGTTTTGTATAAATATTCAGAATAAAATACATAAAATTATCAAAACCTTGAAATAGCGTAAAATACATAAGAGGTGTTTCTATTGGACATTCTCTTCGAAAACATCTAAACTTAAGAAGAAATTTAATAATTATTATTAATTATCTAATAAAAAAATAAACATTAGAAAATTAGAAATAACCTAAAGTCTTTCTTGGAAATATTAGAGTGAGTTGAAAGAAAATGACCGAGTCGAAACGTATGCTCATTGTTATAAAGTCTCATATTTTTGTTTCAACGGTTATTCCGCGTGTTTCTGATTTTTGAAATGTTCGAAATATGAAAGAAGTATCATGCAAGGAATTTCTTTGAAATTCAATGCCTAGGAAAAGTGCTTTTTGCAGTAACCTACGAAAGAAACTCAATTTAACGCGTTCGTCGGTCAAATTGACACAGCCCTTTTTAATAAAACGTCGCAACGAATTCAACATAATATTACGAGAATCTCAAGAATACCATAATGAGAGAATGGTACTTCATAAGGGAAAGAATTTAATGTAGCTCCGGTAGCTACGTACGCGTAATATGAATCTAAAACGCGAAATATATGTGTATAACTTGTGCGACAACCAGAACGCATTTTATGTGATTTAATTTCCTTTCTCTGGTTTCTTCAACCGTGTGCAGAATTCGCATTCTTTCGAGTTTCAAACGTTAACGGTGAGCTAACGCGAGATATTTATGTTATCCAAATGCAACAATTACGGTGCTAAGCTAATTATATACGAAGCATGCGAGGATATTCCAATTTTACGTGAAACGAAGGAAATATTCGTTTAATAAATAGAAAATAAATAATTAAAGAAGTAAAATATCCAACAACGTGAGTAAGGTAGAATAAAATAAATTTATTATAATATCGTTTATTATAAAGTCGACAAATTAGGAGTTTTAATTCTTACTGTAAAAGTAATCCGATCTCTTTGCATTTACGCGAAATTCTACAATTTATAAATTGTTACCGCCCTAAATTTGTTGTTAAAAATATAAATACAGTGGCTATTGTAGCCTGTAAAAGGCGTACGTTAAATTGCACTGAACTACTTCGGGATAATTGCTTCACGCATATCAGATAATTACGCCACTCGAGTCTATGACCTTATTAATGTCATTCGCGAATATTCAGGGACTATTCCTGAATCGATATCGAGAACGATTTCGAGGACAATTCGCGAGATTCTATGCACTTCTCCGTAAAGTGCATTTCAAACGATATTACCACCAATTCACTGTCATCATTTGCCAAATTAATACTTCATTAGTAGTTTCGCAGTCATTCCGAACTTACTCTTCAATTAAGAAACGTACTGATATTGGTTTACCCTGCTTAATAATATTTTCAATTTAAAGTCGTTTCAATTTAAATAATATCTTCTTTCATACTTAAGTTCCCTTTTTGAGCTGATATAAAAAACTTAATGTTCTCATTCAAATGCTTCAGCAATTTTATTATCCCTCCTTTAATCTGGATAATGATTATTCTCTTTATTCATTAGTGAAGATTTTTAAATTTAAGTAATACCTCCTTTCATTCTTAAATTCTCCTTTTAAACTCTGAAGGATACTGGTGATTAATTTAAGTACCATTCCGAAGAATAAAGAAATATAATGAGTGCATATAACCACGTATAGTGCATATAGTTCTTTTCATTAGTTTCGTTTTAAATGCTACAAGAATTTTATTATTAAAAAATTTCTAACCTAAATGCCATTACGTAGAAATATTTATGCAGAAACGAAATTAATGTAAAATTAGAATCTGTAAAATAATATATAGAAAATAATAGAATCATTATACTGAAATATCGCAGTATTTCTAGCGATGTTATCTACAAACATTTAGGTATCGCCGATGGACATTATTTGCAATATAATGTTGCAAAGATGTACAGTTTTGTACGGTGTAAAGCATTTTCTTGAAAATGATTATAACCACAACTCAATATGTTCTTCTTTGACTAAGGTGTTTGTAACGATATCTCCTTTCTCCTTGAGAAAGGAGATATTGCACGAGGTGGTTTCGTGGAAGCAAATTGCAGTTTCCTATCGCGCTGGAACAGCAACGCGAGAAGACACGTAATGCTTTCCATCGTTTCTTTTCTATTCCTGTGCTTTCTTCGGGCGTGCGTCGTTGAGATCGTCGAAAAGGAAGTGTGGAAATATTGAAGCCATTCGTGAATGCATTTGCCGCGTTAGATAAGCGTCGTACGAACGCGAAATGTCTCTTCGTGTCTTTCGAAATCGAAAACTAGAGTATCTAACATAAATCGTGGCAAAAAGCTAACTATAAAACTTGACAAATTTGTTTTAATTAAAAGATTTCAGAAATAATATTTTAATGAACGTACACGTTCGACGTCTTAACTACGTTATATGTCACTTACAAATAGACAAGACTGCGAATATTATTAACATTTCAAACATATCAAACAAGAAAATAAAATCGTAATACAAATATAAACTTTTATTTCAATCATCTGTAGAAACTACGTTGAATCTGTTAAAAATTTCTTTTTACGGTTTTAGTTGTGGTATTGACTCATGATAATTTCATAAAATACTTCATCCCAAATTGTACCACTGTTAACACATATACATATATACTAATACATTATATACCACAGAAAAAGCAGCAAAATCAAGCACTAAATTTGTTCTTGCACGAAACAAATATTTCTGCGCTCTACAATCCTCCGTATCAATCATTCGCAACAAAAACGAGTAGAAATCGCAGCCTTGCTCACGAAACTCACACGACACGTATCCGTGTTTCATTAAGCACGCGCACGCCACTTCGCCGCGCATATTATATTTCCGCTCGTTTAACGTCCGCGTACGTCTAATTGGAAAAAATTATTCCATTTAGCCGGCTCGTTCGATACGGACGGGACTAATAAAAATTCATCGTCGCGTACGCGCACTTTGCTAAATTGCCGCCTCTCTCACCCTTCCCTCACCCGACTCTCTCTGTTTCACCCCCTGGCGTGTGCAGGCGCGCGTGTACGCGTTCCGCGTGGCGAATGCGACGCGTCGCAACGCATAATAGAAACCATGGATGTCATAGAGAAAGCTGAAACATGGAGATAGAGGAAAAGAGAGAGAGAGAGAGAGAGAGATTCGTGGTCGAATTTCAGCCGTCTCGATCAATTTACTTCTCGCTCGCGGCTGCATATCAATGCAGCATGGCATCGTGCACCCGTCACAGGCGAAATCGTCCGACGAAACGCTCGTGTAATTAGGTATTCCTGCCGATGTACGTCTCGCGGGAACGTTTATGATTTAAATTCTATTAATGCGTTCACCCACGCGGATGAAAGGAACGCTGTTCTTTTCTACAGATTTATGGATTTTTATGTTTTTCAGAGAATTCTCGTGTTGGAACGATTGGAACGTGAACCTGAAGATTCTTAAGGATATCGTGGTGGTTTTGATTTTGCTATGAAGTTTCATATTTTAAATACGTTTGATAATATGTAACTCTTTTTGAGAAAAAATGTATCTATATATTCGTAATTATAAAAAATACATTCATCAAATATATTCTATGTACATTTCAATCTGAAGAATCCAAAGCTGTTTATGTTTGTAAAACACAATAATATTCTTATAAATATCTACTCATTTACTCGGTCAAACTACTCGAAATTGCGATACTGTTGGTTGTTAGGAAAAATATATTCATATATTCGTAACGACATAATTATCAAAGGTACATTCATCAAACGTATTCTAAATCGATCTAAAGCATTCAAAGTTTGGTGATGTCACGACGAGGATTCAACGAATATGATGGATCACCCAAGTTCTCCGGATGCTCCATTAATCCACGGTGAGAAGATACGGCTTAAAACTCGCCGCAATATTTTTCCGTGGATGTGCTGCGGGCACTGGGAAAAATCGCTCTCGTCCGGCGTAGAAAAATTAACGCCACGCTGTAACTCTCGCGATTTGTCTCGCGCGGACGTTCCAAGCGATTGTTCCGTGCCGGTTGCGATGGAACGAGCGTCGTTACCGTATCGTTTCTCGTACGGCGACGATCCAGCCGTCCGTGGAAACGCTCGTTTTCCAGAAACTTTATCGCGGACGTCCGCCGCCGGAAGAACGGCCGTCGTTGCGCTTGAAAGAGGAACGATGCTCGCAATTGCAACACGGTTTTTGAATGAATGGATCTTGCTCGCCAAATAGCATCAATGGTAAGAGGCTGGAAAAACTGTTACTTCTAGCGTCCATGTAATTTCGTGAAATTCATTCTGCAAGTTTTGAGATTGCAAGAAATTGTTTCGTCCGTTTGTGACAAGTGTTTGATTCACTGGCAACCAGACTTGAAACTTTTGACAGTGAAGGTTTTAAGTATGTATTAGTGTACTTTGAAATTGTTATTCAGTGTTGTTAATTTTATATTATTTTAAGTTTCATTTATTAAAAAATCGATCTGCAACCCAATATTTCTACGGTAGGTGTGTGACTAGATGGGATAGAATAGTATATGTGCCTTCAAATTAACGTTTATACTTCTTAATGGGAAAAACTATGTAAGTACTAGGTGCTAGTTTGTTAGTCGAATTTAGTTTTAACGAAGCAAAGAGGCAACGAGTGTTTAAAAGCTAATGGACAAATTTTGAAAAATTATACTCGGAATACATTTGGTTTGAAACGAATGATCTAAAATTAGAAGGAACGCGAATCAAACAAACGTAAAATATTTCAAACGTTGTTTATTTAATCAGTTTCTCTTTCGATAAAATCATATTCGTTTGCACATTAAAAATATCCAATTATTTCCAATATTGAACTTTCCAAGAATTATTTACATATATGATACAGCATGTAATAATACGAAATCAAAACTTTCCCAATTATCATCCCAATTCTATAAATTTTCGCGATACCTGTTTCTGCTTATTTTACCTCTCGTCAATTGAGAACAACGAAATGATAAATTGGATCATTCAACTCCAAAACAAAATAACTTTACGATGAAACATCTATTCCCGTATTAAATACACACTCCCAAAAATTATTCGCAAATCACGAGGGTATGTGGTAATTATTCAAAATTTCGAAATTACTACTTTTATTTCTCTCGTCCTTTTTTTCTCTTTTTTCGCTCGAATGTGCGGAATTCCAATTTCCCTTCATTCAGTTTTATAAATCTTCATTTTAATTATAAGTCAACATATCCATACCAGCATGAAGAAAATTATTAATATACTTGATGAAAAATTTTTGCTACACCCTTTTTTTACGTTATCACATAGCGTGAAATTGTAAAATTACATTGTTTTATATGTTACGATAAAATTGCAAGATTAGCAAATGTTTTAAATATATTAGAATATAGTTCAATAAAATAGAATACTCAGTGCACACGAGCATTCGAAAAGTAAGCTTAACTAACGTCGTTCTTCGCCACCATGTAGCATTCCCTTCGTACACACTAACCAGCGACCTTACTATTGCAAATTGCCATCCGGACGTTTTTATTTGGTCATTCTCTCCCCGTGTAGAGCTCGTCCTTCCCATTCTCTCGCAACCTAATCGGCGAGAGCCGTTCCGGACTAACGTTACGTTCCCGGATTAAATTTCTACGGGGTGCTTTTCGAGCGACCGGCGTTTCTCTCGCGCTAACGCTTCTCTACACGCCTTACATCGTTCTGGCGCACGCTACCATAGTATTCTCTACTTGCTGACATTCTGAGCGTGTTTTACCCTTTCTTCTCGTCGTGGATGTTTAAGTTTCTTTAGTAAACTAGCATTGTATGGGAGTAAAGTTGAAGAGGATGATTTTATGACGAATGCCATGTAAAAAATATTTCGCTGATAGTTATTAATTATGTGCATCATGGAATTTGTAACCTTTTCGTACATTTCGAGGCTGAAGGGTAGGATGAATCATTTGAAATAACATTGGCGATAACGACGATGATAAATATAAAGAAAAATATATTCATCTTAATAAATAATTCTCTGTGCCTTGCAAATTACGAAAATTACTGTGCCTAGCGAATTTTCGAGAAATATTTGGATAGTTAATACATCAAGACTATAAAGACACGTCGTAACGTCTCTGATCCTTACAATGTTGAATTACATCTGTAAAAGTAAAATGTCTTGTCCTTTGTTATAAGAAACAGCTAAGAACATCAAACTTCCTCAAACTCCCCTTAAAAGTACAAAATACGTTCTACCTTCCAAAATATTCTGTAAAAAAGAAAATTTTCATCGACGAAAGTGATATTATTTCATTTCAAAGAATTTCAAGAAACTGAAAATCTTCCAAACACGAGTTCCATTCGACTATAACGCGTCAAATCTTGCTTCTTTTTAAAAAGGGAATCTACGGTATGTCCGTTCACGGATCCACGCGTACAGCGAGTAAGAAGAAGCGAGAGAGAAAGGAAGTCAGCTAGGCGGCACTTATTTCAATACTCCGCCACTTTTAGCCCGGAAGCGATGTAGTAGTGACAATTCGCGTGGCTTTGAGGGTGCTGTCGGATACCTGCCACTCGCTTTTGCCACGATTATTAAAATGCACTTCATCCAACCTCCGTCTCTTATCTCGGTACTTTTCTTATATCCAGCAGACTGGTTTTTCTCTTCTTTTGCACGTCCTCTTTACCCTTTCTCCTGCCGCTGTTCCTTCTCCTTGCCGCGGAGTCGGCAGTTCTTTCAGCTATTTACTCGTTACACCAGGACCACGGGAAAAAAGGTAGAATCCCTTGGCGAAAGCATGTGACGCAGCTACGAGGATAGACGGTAGGAAAGAGAGGAGAAAACTACTACAGGCTGCACTTTCCGTGAGCTTGCTCTTCTTTCTCCCATTCCACCGCCACGTTTCGTCGTACATTGTAAAGGACACTTTCAATTTAAGTTCGTCTTTCGCGAGCTTTTCGCCAGACTTGTCCCGGAACGATCAAAGAAAGCCCTTTCTGTATTGATTAACTCTATGGTCTTACAAGGATGAACCACTGTGGGATTCTCTGCGCTCTACGTCGTTGAATCTCGAAGCTGGAAAATTGATACGGTATCCGCGTTGCAATCAGCACAGGATAACGTGATACGGGGCTAATTGTTTCGGAGATGAATTATTTCAACAGTATGAGAAATATAGAGAACAGTGTTGTTAGAAGTAAATTCTGGATAAATAGACAGCTAAAGGATAGGAAAAAATGCCCTGTTCGAGAATTATATCCAGGAATACTGTATATAGAAAATACAAACTTTGGTTTATTTTAAGGAAAAGAAATATCGTAACTCTGGACTGAATTTAACTTTCAATAAACAATATCGATCGATCGATGGTGCGTTAAGTATTACTAGAAAACTGTAGAAAATTCTTACTCTGAAAAATCCTGTATTTCTATACGAAATTCTGTATTTTATAAATTTTTTTTAGTAAACGAAATTTATGTAGTCTTGGAGAAACCTATGCGATTGACGCATGGTCGGTATTTCCGCGTGTAAAGCGAAATAATTCCAACGGCCCATTTGCTCCATCCTTGGTGGAATTATTAATTTCATTCTCACACCAAAGGGAACAATATATTACGAGTTGCATATATTATTTGGCTGCCAGTGCATTTCATAATATTTATCGTCACGAAGAATAGTACGTGTTTTCAGCAGGCTATTTTTTATTTCTCCCTCAGTTTCTCGACCGTGGAAAAATAACGATCCGAGTGTGCGTAATGCGATCGCAAGTATGGCGATGATGTACGGGCGCACGTCTATAAATTCCAGCCCCGTCGAAAAATATTTTATACATTAACAGACGACGAACTGCATCAAAGCTGAAAAACACGCGCGTTCAGTTATTTTTATCAATCATGTGCGATTTTCCATATGACACGTGATTTTTTATGCCGAGCTCCTCTTTCTCTTTAAACAATCAGAATTATAAGTTTCGTGTGTCAACGACATCGAAGTCCAGCCCTAAAACAGGCTTCAGTGTATAGCGCAAACATCGACGAACATATTTTTTCGTAACCTATCATACAGCGAGAACATTTGCAAGGTTTCATTTGATAAAATATCGAGCGTTTGACATAATCGACAAATTTACGTTGCTTCGACATAAAATTAAAACATTGACAGGGGCGAGCGAACTATCGCAACAAATTTAAACAATCGACGCAATCGTAGCCGGGCTCGAGAGCGAAGGCGTTTTCCAGGTTAAAAAAAGAAAAAAAAAAACGGCGATAAAAGTTAATAAATGTCACGTGATCGACGGGAAACCAATACGTAAAGCAGACTCGCGAACGGTGCCCGGAAATACGACTATACGTCTGCCTCTCTCTGTATTGGTATATAGATATTATGTACACGTATATACGCGTACTCCAAAGTATTCGATATCCAATAACTCGCTTCATAATTACAAATCGATACTTCGGAGCTCGCTCTCTGGAATAAAGTCTCCGCATCAACCCCTTCTCCACCCCCGATTTCCTTTATTACAAATTTACTCGTTCCAGGGTAATTCCGCTGGAAGAAACTTAACTGACCGAGCCATTGTGACACACGGCCGTTTCCACCGTTGTAATTCGACCAAATATTCCAACGGGCGTAGGCAAATTTTATATCGTAACGTGTGCTGGTAATAACGATACGTTCGTGAGAAATGAATGCCTATATTGGAAGAAAAAAGAGGTCTCGCAGAATGGTTAATCGATAGCCGACGTGAAAGCAAGTTTCCAGAAGCGATTATGGAAAACGTGATCCTTTCGCACTCGAAAATTTTTTTTTTCTATATAAGAGAAAAATTTGAGTTATAATAAGAATTATAGAAAAATATATACAGAATAGTTTTCAGATGAAAAAGGATTTTCTTACAAAGATTCGACTATAGCAATTTTTGAAATAATCCCTTTTATTTTAATATCTTCTAACAAACTCTAAATATTTACTAGAATTATTTATTAACAACTGTCGATCAATTCTTATACCAATCGTCGATTTTATTTCACCCGCCACTGTTCTATCTATCGATTCTCAATTTCCGATTTCCCATAATGCCACTCTTTTATTAAATCTTTCTTTCCACATTTAAAATCCTTTCTGCGAGCTAGTCTACACTTTCCACCGACGAACAAATGAAAACAGAGCCCCACAAAACCAGCTTACGCCTATACCATCCATTCTTTTCTCATTCCATTCTTCCCACACCAGCAAAGAACTTTCGTTTAAAAATCCGTACGATCGTATTCGAGCGTGTGTGTGTACGCGCATGCGTATGTATGTACGATGCGGCGCACACATTCACAGCTAACACCTGTGCCTGTGGACGGCTCGTTGGATGTCGGAGACGGTGAAATCGTATTACTAGTGCATTGTGGGAGCTGAATAGCCCGCATTAGAGCCAACGAGGTTGTACCATCGACCTTCCTCTCCCGTTTCCCACTCTCTCTGTCTCCCTCTCTCTCGCTCTCTCTTTCTTTCTCTGTTGATCCCACTCACACTTTCCACGATCTCTCCGTATCATTACGCCGACATCGCCTCCTTCCTCTTCAACCTTCTCCGGCGTTCCTTCCGTCCTCCCTGGAACCCCTGCATTCCGACACCCACGACTACCTTGTTCACGAACGAGCATTCTACGACGCTGTTTACGAACGAGAAGCGAGATAGGAAACGCGAGGCCAGGAGAATTCCGGAAGTTTATGGATTACGAGGCGAATTAACGCTCGGAAGATCGTGCAAGCTCCGACTCAATCGATAAAAGAAAGGACTATATCCAAGTAGTCTTTGATTGTTGAAAATTATTAAACTGCGGATGTTTATGTTAATTCATATTTTTTAAATTATTAGTAAGAAATGAAGCTTGTTTCCTCCAATAAGATTTACAACGCATTCCATGCGTTTTTCATCGTTGAATTTCATACATTAGGTTGTCCAAATGTGTCTTTTACAACAGTGTACCTTCGTACAAACGTGAAACCAAGTCTGTGAAATGTCACGGTGTTTGTTTCAACAGAACAAAATGGATCGTACGTAATTCGACAAGATACGAAACAAAAAACGTTGTACGTCAATTTCCTCATAAAACGAAAGAAACTTTTCGGACAACCTAATAAATGCGTGAACATTCGCAAGTGTAGAAATGAAGTGTTGGGACGATGAACGACATAAATATTAAAAATAAGTTAGACTACGGTAAATGCAAAGTGATGGGCAAATACAAATAAAATTAACTAATCCAAAAGATCGTTTGCCATTAATTTCTTTTCCAAGGATGATCTTAATAAAAGATATATAATCAATTTTGTCAAGACCTTGAGTAAATTCTAGAAGAAAAACTAGCTGATTAACTACTTAATCTTCATCGGCCAACGAAAGTTTCCCAAATTCGTAAGAGCAAATCCAAGAAAATCATAATCAACACGTTCAACCCTATTCTTCAATGATCGAAACCTCGTTCATCACCAACGATCGTTACCTGCTCTTCTTCTCATCGAAACGCAAAAACTAAAACCCAAGGTCCCTCCATTCGCTGCAGTAGAACTCGTTAAACACGTCGCTAAAACGCGAACCGCGTCGCTGAAAATTTCTATGTTGGAAAGTTGGGCCACGCAAACGCGAGACCGTGCTCTCACCCGCAACCAGTTTCGTCGCTCGTACTCGTTTACCACTCTTGTTCGAAGTTCATCTATTAGCGACGAGGCGGCATAGAGGCATAGACGCGAGAACCGAACTTTCTCCGAAATACTCGCTCCATTCGTCGTAACAATCTCGGCCGGTTCCTAGCGACGCGACAGCTGCGTCGATGGGAACGATCCCGCCTCTCATTACGCCCGAGCTTTTACGAGCTTCTCGAACAGCCGGTGAAAGACAGACAAAGACAGAGGAAACGGAGCGAGGCCCTGTGAGTGGTAGTTTCAGAGATTGGATAAGGAATCCATAAGTTCTGACGTAATCTCGACGCGTTTGAGAATAGAACTCGGTCTCGGAGGACCAGCCCCAGTGATCTTCTCGCCGCGACGTAAAAGTCTTGGACCAGAGAGAAAGAATGTTGTAACCGGGCCATTTATGTCAACCACCTACTAGAACTCTGTATATGAATTGGTGGGGGAGGGCAAGTATTTTATCGAGTTCATGCATATAGTAGGAGTTCATTCGTTCTTTTCACCATCTATGTTTCTTCATTTTTGTGTATAAATATACAAAATATTATATTCACATTTTTATATTATTACATTTTGCGGGTTCATTATACAGCATGGATTAAAGTTACACAGAGTAACAGAATTTTATCGTAATAGAATGTCACTTCACTCGTGTGAATAACTATGTATCGAGTCAATATTAATAAAAATCGACGTTATATCGTAGACCGAAATAATTTCTTACACTTCGATAAACACAATTTCAACTGCTCTCATCTCCTCTTTGTACTTCTTCTCCAAAGTTAATGGTACAAAAATGAACAGTTCGAAGGTTAACACGAAAGAGTAACGTTATATCGTACTACAGTAACACTCCGTTATTATAATATCACTGAGTGCTCGGTAACGAACGAGAACTCCTATTATTCCTACGTATCAAAATATTTCATAGACGTACACATACATAGCTATAATTAATATGGCACGATAAATGGTAACTCATAATGATAGCTCATAACTTGAGACTCGTAAAACTTTGCTAACAATATCGATTCAATTCTGTTCAAGAGAGTGCGAATGGTGAGAGCGGTAAATTTGAACTCTCAAAAACAGGAATCGTTTCGGACCTTGTCACAAAGGGAGCCTAACTGCAAGCTGTAACAGCCGTAAGGCGAAGGGAAAAAACGACAAACGAAGCTGGCGAAAAAACGGCTACGAGTTTTTCCAGCGACAACCACGAAGTGTGTAGTGCGCTCTATCCTTTTTTTCTCATGTTCTGGGTATCTGGCTGGGTCGCGCGCGCGAAACGGCGATATCAACGAGCGGCTTGTCGCTTCTGCGTGGCAGTCGTTATTTACGGAAGCGAGCAACCAGTGCGGCTGAATTGGTCCTCAGTGTAACGAGAATATCCGGGTCAGCGTGTATGTCAGCCACGTTACGCGGAAGTAACGCTATTATTGTGCGAAAAATGATTGGAAGTTCTTCTATTTTTGTCCTTCTGTCTCTGCAAACTGGAGATCTCGCTTCACTATTCCGGAGAATGATGAATACGTCTGTCGGCTGCGCGGTTTTCGTCCTCGCGATGCAGGCTATTTATCCTGGTAACTTTCGAGGCTAATGGTTGCATGAAACGAGGATGACAAGTATAAAAAGGAGATCAGGGGAAATAGAAATTGTGTTTACTAAAATGCAACGAAGCTTTGCGTGCGAAATATACACCAGTTCGGATTTGTGATAAATACTGATTCTGTTTATAATGTTGATTTTTGTAAATATTGACTCGATATGAAGACTAAAAACACATAAATAATTTCCAGTTAATCTTGAATTAATACACGTATGTTTCTGATATACTTGTAAATAATTGTGCTGTGAATTATGAACAAAATGTTATTTTATATAACGCGTGATCGATCTAGCGTCGATAGAGATATAACAAATACGTTTAATAAAACATCAGATCAGAGAATTTAAATCCATAATTAAATATATAATCATTTAATTAGGAAATACGGAAGGATCAGAAATTAAAGTTCTTTGTTTTGTCAAGATTTTTATTTGTGACTTATACACAGGAAAATCAAATTTCCCCTAGCACGGAAGAAACTATTATCGAGGGAAAATTTTCATTGGATTTTAACTTGGAATTCAGCTTTCGCATGAAATTTTTACAAGATAATAAAGTTATATAGAGTAATTCCATGGAGAATGGCTCTTTTATTACTATTATTTTAACAATCATAGAACTCGAGAAAGTATGGTACTTTCTATTACCTTCATAACTATAAGTAAATTGCAAAATGTAAAAAGGAAATTATTCAAATAGTTGAGGAATTTCCATTCTATTTATAATAGAATGAGAAATGTTTTCAATATTTTTGCATTGTCAACTATCTTTTAATGGTAATTTTGTAATATCAAGTAACATTTATCGCACTGTTTACTAGAAAAGATACCGATACGGAAGCCATGCGTTAATAGCGAGACGACAAGTTACTATTCATAAAACGTGTGGGTGTAGTTGCTGATGTAATGCTCCGGAAGAATATCAGTGGATTTCATTGCCAAGGGAGAGTCAGAAGTCACATCGTAAAAAGTTGGCACGGATTCATCTTGGACGGAAAAGCTAAGGAGAATCGGTAATCAGCGAAGATTTTTACGATTTCATCAAAGTGCCTTCTTTGGCACTAGATAGATACTTATAAAGATTGGATTGATTAATTTTCTGCTTGCTTAACAATTTGCACAATTGCTACAAAATCCGAGACGTACTACTTGTGATTCTCATGCCAAGTTTCCGGCTACAATTTTGGCTTTCCCCAGTATTTAAAAATATTATAGTTCATTCCAAAACTTCAACCTTGAACTTTAATCAGATCACTTTCGTTCTAATTCTTGATAGTCCGTCTTCAAAATATGTTATTAAAATGTTTCGTTAAGAACTTGAAAAAGTAAGATTTATATCAGAGATATTTATTTCGTGCAGGCTGATACGAATAATATGCGAATAGGAACAAAAATAAAAGCAAAGAATGATCTTTCAAAATCAATCACATTCAGAACTAAGAATTTTTCTTGATCTGAAGGATTCTTCTCCAAACGTATACATTTCACGCTCATAAGTGTCGCACACAAAATTTCATGTTTTATGTACGGAATTGAAGATCTCAACTTGAGAAATGTCATATACGAAACAAAGTGTCAAATATATAACATCCATCGGGCCGAAAAATTTCATTCCCTTAAAAAGGAGCTTCCGACACGTTTCCTATTTCGCTGTTGTTCTCGCGAAACGTTCTCGCGAATTACTCAACTCGGTGAGCAAAACAACAGAAACCTCCGATTTATTTTAGCGATCAGAACAAACGTCCAAATCCCCGAACCACTTTATCCGACCGTTCTTAACAATTTTTATACACACTCTCTCGCATCGAATTCCAGCTCGCCCTTCTAAATGAATAGGGCCAACATCCACGACGGATAAGAGGGTAGAGCAAGCTCCCACGCGAATTGCGGGAACAGCACACGCGAATACCCGCCACAAGATCAATCATATCGAGCAATAAACCGACGGGTTGAAACGATCGCGTGCTTGCCCGCGTACAACCCCGACCATGCAACACGCGTTCGTGATTGGGTTACGTGCGATGTTTACGGCTTCCCGTAATTGATCCTCTAGCCATCGTCTAAAATCGACTCTCGCTCTTCTCGAAAGAGGCAGAAATACCGTGCACACGGTGGACAACTAGCGAAATGATTGCGTACGCTAACATTTACCACCCCCTTTATACGCGTTCGAAATTATTGACCCGGTAGTTTGCTTGTAATTCGACCCGTTTCATTTCGAGCTGCAACTTTTCTCGCTGTATATTAGTCGAGGGTATTAGGTGCAGGTAAATGGCTGGGTGAGAAATTGGAAATGATGCAATTTTTGGGTTACCGTTGAGTTGTGAAGGAAAGTTAGTATATTTCTGGCCGCCTTCCTTCTTATTAGAGTA
This sequence comes from Bombus pascuorum, assembly GCF_905332965.1. Classification (NCBI taxonomy): domain Eukaryota; kingdom Metazoa; phylum Arthropoda; class Insecta; order Hymenoptera; family Apidae; genus Bombus; species Bombus pascuorum. The sequence goes on along the minus strand of NC_083499.1, from coordinate 9,890,467 downwards.
AATCGATTATTTGACAATACCTTGGACAGGAAAAAGTAGAATATTCCGTTAGCGGCTATTAATACACGTGTATATCGATTTAGCACGAAGCAAATGTGTTATGAATAGAAAGGAAAGTTGATATCATAAAATTTAGTCAATCATCGAAATTTGTTTTTTTTTTTTACACGAGGAATAACAGATATTTCTGTCAAATTTTGTATCGGATAGTAGCTCCACGTGTGTAAACACGTTTTAATATCGTATATATAGTTCAGCGATTTTTCCAACAGTTTTTTCTCAAAATAATACACGCTCTTTAAAGCCAACGACTCAGACGACCAATAACCAAAATTACAAAGAATCAATAGATATTTCAAGAGAAACAACTTTCAGATGGATTTCTAAACTCGATCTACTGTTATTAGATAATAAGCTGCGATATCTTGCTGAATTTTATTTCCAAAATATTTAGACAACTATATCTTGTACAATTAATTTTACGGATAATTTTCATCATATCGACGTTTAAAAAATATACTATGCTATTTATAGTGTCTTTCAAACAGAATCAAGCCGATAACATCGAACAACTTCACAATTCGGACAAAAGTTGTAGGAACCGTATTTTAATAACCGAGTACAACAATGAATCGAGCTTTACAAGCCGCAAGACGGCGAAAAGTCGAGGAACACCGCGACTGGAAAGATGAACAAAAGAAAAATCGATCGTCCACGAGGAGATATCGAGACGCGTCCTGTTCAGAGTTCCATTAAAACCGCCGTTCTACGCTTCTGAAACTGACACCTCCTGAAACGAGATCGCCGTTGCAGTTTCGAGCATGGCGAAAACAACGAAACCGGGCGCGAAAGCTGAATCACGTTCCGTTCAGTGCGAGAGAAAAGGATAGATAGCGCTCTGGACCGAGCCGGAGAAAAACAAGCGTGAAAAAGCTGGTCAACGAAAAAAGAACTCGGTTTCGCGATACACCATCAGGTTCACGTTGAAAAAAGGAAAAAAAAAAGCGGCAAATAGACAGCTAGAGTGCACGAGGCTGCGCTTACACGAAGGTGATCGTCGAGGTTTGATAGTGTGAAAGTTGTTAAAACCTAGCTTTTTATTGTTACAACCGTGGTCGTGATAATTCGCAGCAGGTGAAATTTAAAACAGTTGAATTTCGTGGGTTTTTGGAAAAGCTCGTCCGAAAGTAACGAAATTTAGATGCTGAAAAGAAATGTGAGATTAATTCTCAACAATCAAATGTTTAACACTCGATGTACTGTTTAATGAAAATGCCGCAACTCTGAGCAATTAAGGAAACCTAATAGCGTTTCCCTTTGCTTTGAATCTCTTACGAGTATCAAAGAAGATTCGAAGAAACTTTGTACTCTGTCAGGCACGCTATCTATAGAAAACAAAAAATCCAATCACCTGTACTATAATCATTTCTCAAGTTTTTAGCCAAATCATTGAACGCCACCATCCGTGGCGGAGAATTCGCGTGAAATAAAAAACTTCCACCGAGAGAGACTAATGTCATGATTCCAAATAGAGACACGAAAAGACACAAATTGCGGAGTCCTGAAGTCAGAAATGAAGTTCTTTCAAGAACAAGCGGAGTTGTGTGCGAGAGATAGAGAGGAACGGTAGGAAAGGCAGCGAAGAGGAAAGGGAAAAAGTAAACGAGGAGTCCTAGATACGATCCTTTGCCTGGTATTTTCTATGGTGGTAGAAAAGTGATCCTTCTTTTTTCTTCTCTTCCCTTCGTTTCTTCTTCCTCTGTTCGCTCTCAAGCATTTTTCCTTAGTAGAAAGTTTCCGACGTGTAAAGGCGACAGAAGAACGATACCTCGGCGCGCGAGTAATTGCTTCAACGTAAGAATGCAATATTCCTCTGTCTACAACGATTCCGACGTATTTTTTCCCCCCAGGCTGAGGTTCATCCCCTGGTGACGTCCGCGTGCCAGTCTGATGTCTTATTACGAGAGCTCGCGTCTCTCGCTGAATTTAATACGAACACCATGGCATACCGGCGCTGCCTTTCTATTTCATCAAAGCTTATTTCGCGGGATCGTTTAATTAATTGTCTGGAACGAACTCGGCAACTTATCTTGAATAGAGGATTTTACTTGCTTACGAGGAACAGGAATACGACTCGTTGGTAATACAACGTGACGATTCTCCAGGAACAAGTAAATAATGTAAAATTGAAAATAATATGCCCTCGAGTCTTGTTTCCAAATATTTATTTATAAATACGATATTTAAAAAGTTATTGCGATTAAACGTTGAAATAGTAAACTAGGAAATGCCACTTTGTTACATTTCTTCGTATTTTTCTTCGACCAGGTTGAACGTTTCATTAGAGTTCTTAATTTCGACTAATGCATTATTCGAATGAAAATAAGAAGCAGAAAAAGTCAGGAGAAACTTCTACCTCTGTTTTTGAAAAATCAATGTTTAAATTCTATCAGTATTTTCATAAATATAGCCATTCTTTAAAATATATTATTAAAAAATACTCTTTCGGTAAAGGATCGTAATTTTAAGTCAATGTATCTAATCCAAATTGTAAAATGAGCTTACAATTAGATAACGATATCTAAACGATATAGACCACGTACTCACACACTACTACCACTAATGACTTTTTAGCGAGGGAATTGAAATCTCCACAATGAAAGTACTTTACAGCATACAATTACAAATTATTGAAGGAATTATAATTACAATTTTCGGTTTCGACGTTACCATACAAATCCGAAAGAATAAAATGCCGAGGATCAATAACATGCCATTTGCATACGTCACTGTGAAAGAAATGTCCATTCTTTCATATTTGAAAAGGTATCAAAAATCGATTCGTAATGAAATAATGCTTTGTCGGAGTTCGTAGTGCGTAACGTTGAAAATCGAAAAATATATGTATGTCCTTTTACAACAGGAAAATACGCCGGCATTTGCATGTTTCGCGATTTCCATGTAGCTCGTTTGAATTGCAAGTCGAATAAAAATCAGTCCGTCCGTGGATTAGCATAACAACGTTTTTATTTTCCTCGTCGTTGTAATTCGGGGAATTAATATTCCCCGAACGGCAGAAGGTAGTATAAAAAGGCTAAAGAATAAGGCGAAAGACGCTCTTGACGACATTTCTCGGCACAATGTCGTCGGGATAACCTCCTTAGGAGCGGCGTTTATCGTCGAGCAACGCGTCGTCTTTCATATGTAGATTGTCTTGGTCGACGTTCGTCTCTAACCTCGTCGGACGAATAATATTCTTATCGGTGGCACTTCCTTAACTTGGAACGTCGAAAATTCGAATAAAAGGCAAGACTTTGGAGATCGTTCCAAGTTCCCGTCAACAATGGAGTTTTTACTTCAGATCGTTGACATAAAAATCGTTTATTAGTTACTTTATTATTATTTCTTTCAAAGGAATAAAACGAAGTCTGTATGTAGGAACTTGCAAAGGTTTCATAAAATTTGGCAAAATTTCTCAGATAATCGATGGAGCAGTTTTTTGAATTTCAGAAAATATTGAACATTTGTGACGATATAAGAAAATGATACGACAAAGGGATGAATTGTATTTTTAATTTATCGCTAAATAAGATTATATGATCTTTCAGGTGTATCGAAACAGAGATAATCACTGTTATTAAAACAATGAATGTTTAATTTCTCTATTATTCTCAGTTAGACGTGTACATAACTTCTTATTCCTCTTATAAACAGCTGTTTAATTTCAACGAAGTTTGTCTAATCATCAAACATATATTACATTTACGAAATACTTTACATTCATAATTTTTGATCTCCTTTGAATTTTACATATCAATTGTCTAGTTAGATTAATTTGAATTAAGTTTAAAGTTCAAGTTCCAACTTTCAAGTAACAATCGCAGATACGTTTCATTGTGTTCTACCTGTTTCGTTGAAGCTACCCGTAGAAAGTCTACCAATATGAGCGAGCGTAGATCGATAGCAGCATACAGGAACTCTGTTCGTATCGCACAGTTCCTCGTAATACGGTAGAGTCGAGCGTTTCGATCTGGCTTACCCTAACGCGACATTCGACGCGACCAAGGTTCGGCCGTCACGTAGCAGGTAATATGCAAATGACATATCGTCACGGTGAAATTTATTCATGGACGCGACTGCCCGCAGCTGCGGCTTCGAAGTTCTCCCGACCACCCTCTGTGTCCCTCAAAATTGTCGTAACGAACTTACTCGCTCGTGCAAAATACCTTATTCCCCGTGATCGCGGTCTACATTTTACAAATGAAACAAATCCGTAGTTGTCGGAACTTCCGTTTTAGACGTGGTTAAAGCGAGTAAAATATAGTTTATCGGTGATTTTGAATGTTTGCAGTTTTCGAAAAAGATTATTGGAATTCGAGCAATTTTCAATGAATCGAGAATAAAGATTGCGTGAATTTTGATCGATCGGTGCTATTGGAATAAATTTTATGGATTTCAGTAAATTTCAGTTGGGAAAAGAGAAAAATTTGGGGAATTTAAGAATGCGATTTATTTAGATTTTAGCTTGATAAGTAAACATTTGGTAAACTCGAATATATCATTATATTACATTGGTATCTTTAGAAATGCGAATATTGAAAATAGTAATAATACACAGTTACAGAATAAGCGTTATATAAAACACGATCTCATTTTCAAGTTCTCAATCTGTCAGACATAGACAGGGTTCAAGAGTATCGTATACCAAAGACTATACGACCGAGACCCGTCAAAAGCATTGGGAAAATATAGCACTACATAAAATCCAATTACAATGTTATTCAGCAGCAGCTCATAAATCATTATCCTCAAAAATGATAAATCTTTACTCTGTATTAATTAGAATCTGGTTACTGTCCAACTTCACGTTACACGTGCAAAGCGAAATACCTATTAGAATTCACAAACGTATCTCAGGTTCAATTTCCAATTTCATAAATTATTTCTGACATTTTGACTAAAACGAAACTATAATGTCTATAGGAATTTTATCGATGTGGGAAATTTATGAATTACCATGAAATAAATTCGTGGAACTTTGAATATTTTGATGATGAATCCTGATGGGATTTACGGAATCTAATTGCATAAATTACTTGTGATATTGTAAAATAAAAATACAAAGTCAGATTTTTCACGTATTTTTCCATAACGAGTTATCGTTCGTGAAATCTATCAACAATCATCGATGGGTACCTCGATGATGAATTTTGACATACTTTTCGCCGGTGAAAGCAACCCTGAAGACACGCGACGGCAATTAGAATGCGTCCATGTGACGAGAAAAAACAAATCGAATCGCGGTTTGACACAGCGAACGCAAACAACGCGCTTTTGGCATCGAGCATGACACGCTCAGTTGTTGGCTCGCCGCTTGAAATCCGATAGTTTTTGGCCAGGCAGCTCGTTTGTTTTATCCCGCGCGTGAATCGCGCGTCAAAGGATGAGAGATTGCGTCATGTTACTACATTCTATCGCAATTACGAGAAGGACTGGATACTATGTATTTTTGTTTCTTGTAAACATGTCTTCTTTCGATGATTTACGTGTCTAAAGTTGCGAGTATTTATCGAAAAACAGGTTTGTCACGCTCGAATGTAAATTATTTCTCATAACGTTTCGATACACAAGTGCCTTACAAATGGCCACAAACGAACTTCGAAAGTAAATCTTCCTGTTCTTACATTTTCTCAATCTGTTTCGTTCACTCGGGGAGAGACGCGATCGCGAGGAAGCACGTCAACGGGAGTCGTAAATTCCCGTTACGATTAGACAATCGACGCCGCGAAATGATCCCCTATTTCGGTTAGGATAACATAATAATCGATGGGATAAGTTACAGTTTATTCCAACAACTTTGTAATGAATATAGTTACACTGGTGCGTATGTATCAGTTAAGTAGGTGACTGATCTAAAGGTGGAAACCCGGTCAAAGGTGATGACCGTTCGAAAGATGGAAAATCAGTGCCGTTCGGTGACGATGCTGTGGCGGAGGAAAGCTAAGGATGAGTGTGTCTAGCGCACGGAACCATCGGATTTGTTGATGACAATTTTGGCTAGGAAAGTGAGGGCAATAGACGTTGCTTCTGATTGGATAATAGACGGCTGGTGGACTAGGAAGGATCTTAGCCGCCCTCGAGAGAAAGTCGCTAATGGAAGATACTAAACGCGAGAGGAACCAACTTTCCCGTATCTTCCCGTAGTAGACAATAAACTATTCAGTGAAAGAATATTTGGTCGGTCTGAGGAACCTTAAATAGAAAATGCCTGGGATTCATGAAGGGTATTTGAGACTATTGAGGGTACGCGGTAAGGATGTGAAGACATCTGGTTGCCACCCTGCCCGCGACGTGTGACCCGGTCCAGACAGAGAGTGGATAAATAGATAAATTGTAAGAAAATATATTTTTAGATACTAAAGTGTAGATACAAATCGAAATATAATTGAGCTGGTCCAGATCCGCAGTGTTACCCTATGACTGAAAACCCTGAAGCCAACGTTGCCTGTGTACTGTTTATGTTTATGTACGTGTACTGTGTACTGTTTGCCTTCGACCCAGTCTTTTGTCTATACGCTGTCGATGGCTTCAGTGCTAGAGAAAACTAAAAGACCAGATGTAGAGTTTTCTTAGAAGTGGTGACCACTTCAACAAATTTTAAAACCGATCATTTTTACAAATATTTTAGTAAATACGATATCTGAAACTAGTCGATCGTTAAGTGGAACGTTATTTCATTTAAGTGAATGACGTTTTAACGAAACAACGTGTACGTCCGTACGAAATACAAACGAGCTAAGGTTTCAATCAGAACATTAAGGTGTAGCTTCCACTTCTGGAAAGGCGTGTTGATTACCGTGCACCGTGTCCCCAGGAAACAATGCGGACATTTTATAGCCGGTGTACAACTAGTACAGACCCCTTATACTTGTCGGGAACAATGGGTATTATGTAGCGTGGCGCACGCACGGAAATAGCTTCCCCCGGACTTGTTCGAACTAGTTGTAACTCACTGTTCAACTGTACCCGTTGACGAGCAGCGCAACAATTACGCTAATGCATTGTCCTCGGTTCCTTCGCCTAACGACTCTAAACGATCGACGGCCCACGCCCTTTAGACCGTTTCAATTAAAGGAAACACGGGCTTCCACTAAAACGCCGCGACGATTTCGAATCTTGATTTATTCGTCCTTATCACCAATTTCATTTGTCGAAGGTTAATCGGTTGAGTGGATGTCTAAATAGGTTTTAGTGTTGTCTGACGACTAGCGTTTTTGAAATTTTAACAATGGGATAAAATGGATGAAATTAATTTCAACGAGATGAATTTGGGAGAATAGGATTACTGTTAAGATTTAAAGCTTGCTTAAAGAGGCAGAAAATTTGGGAAAATTTAGTTGGTCAAGATTTTAGTATTAATATCGTACCAAATCATTAATAATCGGAATGCAAATTATTAATAATTGAATGTTTCCTCCGAGAAATAGAAAATCTGATGGAATTCAGTTAATTGAAATTTTAGAATTAATGTTTTGGTTGTTCACTAATTTACAAATAAAATTTCTTTGTAAAAGTACACTCTTCTAAAATGTTATATGTAATGTATAATGACTTTAAAATGTTATACATTAAAAATACTCTTTGCTGAAATATTTGTATCACAACACAAGTGGGCAAAACGAATGAAAAACGCTGCAGAAATTTTATTTACTAATTTGTAATTTTATGTAGTAAATGAATCTTTTATGAATTTGTATACTTTAAGAGCCCTCCAATATCATTTCAATTTTATTATCGTCATAAAAGAAAAGATTTAAGAGATGTGTTTTCGCTTACAACGTGGAGCTCAAGTAGAACAAGCACGGTAGTGGTCAGACAGCGCGCAATAAAAGTAGAATTGGAAACGACACTCACCCGTATCGTTGTCTCCTGGAACACCAAGACTATCACTATTGTCATTGATGAAGGCCTCCGCCGACGACGTGAAGGTCTGAGGTGATAGTGTGAGGTCCGGCCCGCTCTCACTATCGAACAATTCTAAATTCCCGTTGCCTGAAACAAAAACAGATGTATCATACATTTTCTGGCAGTCAATATTCGATTGAATAATACATTTAATAAATTGAAACGAAGTTTAAAAAATACGCGACTAACGCAACAATAAATTTTCCTAGATAATTTCGTTGTGTGTCAATCAGTTTCAGAATATTTTGTGGCTCTTCTTATTGTGATATCGCTGCTATGAACTTGAAACTTTTCATTTATTTTTCATCATATTTCCCTCGTAAATTCCACGTATTCATTATCGTTATTAATGATTAATAAAAGATTCGAATTGTAAATTTTCTTTCGCTTTTATTACTAGGTATTACATTAAAAATAATTTTCTGTTTCATAATTTATTATTTACGTTTATGAATCTACATCCTCCTGCTGGTTTATAAAATTATGTAACATAATTAACGTTAATTGCATTTCCACTACTTTGCAATTATTTATCATTGTAGATTTTGGAGTTCATAAATTCATCATAAGAAGAAAACTATCATCGATTCGATTATTTAAAATATTTTTCTCAACGTTCATCTCGTCACATTTTCTTGTAAGAAAATCTTTATTATTCTGTAAATATCTCTACATATCTTTTAGTAAAAGTAATTTCTTGTATACGTTGCTTCTAACAAAAACAATGATGAACAAAGAGAATCGCATGATGATACTAAATTTAGCAGAAATATCAAGAATAGAAGAATTCTTCGAACGAATGCTACGGGACGAAGTTAATGAACCGAGGCGAAAAATTAGTAGAAGCGTCTGCACGTGGGCGAGATGATTCTCTTGATTTCTGTGAACACGCTCGCCCCCATTCTCGTTTTTATGGCCACGCAACACGCAGAAACAAAATTTCGTTCGTTGTTGATTCTATTCGATGCCAGGTTGCTCGACATCAAAGTTGGCGAACAGCGTCGACAGATGAACAAGATTCTTCGCGTGTTACGAAGGGCACAACTCAAACGTAATTGGCTACTTCTGTTACGATATGATCCGCGGCTCATCCCCTACACTGTCATGTTTCTTCATAGGAAAATTAATTGTTTGATCGACATACAAACTGTTTAATTTCTCCATAGAAAATAGTTCTAAGCTACGATGTATAAATTACTTTCCCACTAATGGGAATAACCATGTAATTTAGATTCAAAGAAATCCGATTTGCAATGAACGATTTCCTCGATACAAGTTCAATAGTTTCATGAATTCTTCGGTAATTTTTCTATCATCAAGAATCGAGTGATTAATCTTTATAATGGAAAAAGAGATTAATCCAAAAGATTAAGCAGAAATTTCCTAAAACTTAGAAGAATTTCTTAGAAGAAACTTAGAAGAAATCTTAAGCATCCCCCATGTACATTTTCATCAAGGTTTCGCGTGTTTAATAAATAACAGAACATTGTTTTAAGAACAATCGATGGAACTTAGCAAACAAAAAATAAAAGCTAGCAAAACTGAAAACAAAAGAAAAATACACGTAATATAGTTCAACGAGTTGATCGATTATTTTCGTTATCAGGACGATACGTAGAAGGAATGGAAGTTGGACAACGGGGCTGGGAGGGTTAAACGAGAAGTTCTCGGGTATGAGACGAGTGTCGCTTTCGCATATTCCTCGGCGCACTGACAACAACGCTGAAGCACTCTTACGAGAACTAGCAGCCAGTCGAGGATCTCTCGAGACCTTAGGTGGCCTTCGCGATCCGAGGACAACTGCTGCCAAGTGGTAGCAAACTTTGACTGTGGATTTTAGGTTACGAAGCTCGTCGCGCTAAGCGACCTAAACTCCGTCTTCTTGCTTGTCAGACCCTCGTTACGATCGTCTCGGTTCACTCGATTATACCGCGTCGTCAACTGGGTCTCGTCAACCATAGTCGTGTTGAGTAATCGCGAGATACACCTGTATTTTCGTTACAGATTAACCAGAAGAATTATGAGACGATAGTTACTATCGATGATTAACAGGTTGTAAATTCGTTTGACGATTCAGTGGTTGTATTACAAGATACGAGTTTCTCAGAAACCAAACTGATCCAATCAACTTATTGCCAATTACTTAAATTTCATTGCGCAGGTACAGGATCAACGTTCAATTCCCTCCGAGTAACAAGACCAGGTCTTTCGTAAACAAAAACTAAAATTCGACATCAGAGAACCTACTACAAAGAAATTAATCAAAGGAACTAAATTAATCAGAAATACAATTCATGTAAAAATTCTGATTTACATCGTGATAATGCAAAATCATTAAAACAAACAATGTAAAAGAAGGGAAATTTTAATACGAACGGAAGCAATGGTGGCAATATCTGGAATAATTCAACACAAAAAATATACGATATTCAGCCATTGTCACTGACACAATTATACGTTTGACGTAGGGGTACACACAAAGCATTACATGCCATATTCGTCCGCTTCGACATCAGCCGTGTACACGATTCGCGTCGTAGACGAGCGTTCGCGTTAATTCAAAGCGACGGTATGCATCTCGCGGCGGATTAACATATTCCAGATTATCCGTCCGCGTTTGCGTTAATGCTTCCGCCGTTGGGTTAGTTAAATATGTAAATATAAGCGGACCAGCCATGCTGGACGTTATCCGCGCTTACGAGAGATCGATGAATCACACGCGAACACACAGGACGCGACACAAAACGTTTGCATATAGCAAGAGATGCGCAAGCGAAAGGGGGTGGAACGGGAGGGTTGAATAAAATTCTGAAAGAAACGAGAGCAGAGTTTCGACGCTGGAAACGCGTGGTATTTTGTATACCACTGCAACTCATTCTTAATTTATTATATACATAATACATTTAAATAGTTGATGTCCGCTTTTATGATGATACTTTATGTCTAATTTTTTTATAGTAAATACAAAAATAGAAGTATTCTCCGAAAAAGTGATCGAAATTTAAGTAATGAAGTAAACTATAATTACTTCCATCGCTATTCACGAGTTTTTCTAAAGTTTAATAATTTTTCCAAAGATAAGGACTACCATATTTAATTTTCTCCAAACTTTTTTAAATAGTAATGTTCTCCTAATATATTTCCCACTACTTTGTCTATCTCTCTAACAACAACCAATAAAATACGTAACCTAAAATGCAACATATACATCAGCGAACACGTTGAACCTCCATCGTAAAGACGAAAACGTTTCTCTTACTATTTCATGCACATAGTCCTCCAACTATTCACATATGTACTCTGCTAAAAGGAACCTTCAGGAACCTAAAGGAACACCGTAGGTACGAGAAACGAACGCCTTTAACCCAATTACCTAACATAGCCTAGAAGGTCGTGAATACGTCATCAGTGTCATCACGACTCGCACAAAGGCACGAAAAAGAACCGAAAAGGTATAAATAATAGATCCAAACGAAACAAGAATACCACACACGCTACGTGATCAGCAACAGTCCGACGATCGTAATTCCAAGAAACAAAAGGAGGAACGAACAGTGGCGATCCGGAATTAAAGTTCCGCCGCGAAGTTATTAACGAACGCGACCGTTTTACGTTCGCATGGCTTGTTCAGCAATGCTTAGAGCGGGGAAAAACGAGAGCGCGAGGGTGTTCGAAGACAAGGGGTTGATCATCGTCGCCCGGAAGTAGCGAGGGAGGAAGAGGAACGAAGGAGGAAGCGACGCTGGAAGGAAGCGGCCATGCAACCGAGTTTATTCAACGCGCGAACGAAGCCCAGATATTAATTTTCTCGATGTATATGGATGAGTTCCGACTGGGCCACGGTGCACAACTCGACGAGAGAGAAAGAGAGGGTGGAAGCAGCCGCGGTAGCCACGATGATGATGATGCTTCTGCTGGTTGCTGGAGGTGGACCTACGTCCGACGAAGGTACATAGATGTAGCGTCGGGAAGCGGTCGTACAGAATGGTGAGGGGCGGTTAAATTGCTATCGATCCCCCAAGCTTCGCAAATATCGTTTACCTTACCCTTGCAACCCTTCTAAAATCCCATCTACGCTCTGCCGACGCTCACCATCCGAGCGCCATCCTTCGCAACGAACACGATTTCGTTTCACGTATCGTTCCCCGTGCCGCTTCGGTTTTTATGGAAGGTTAATGTCGCGGAGAATTCAAGCTACTTCGGATGAGTTTTTGACGAGCTCTTCGCGTGCTTTGTCTCTAAAATTGGAGTGGATATTTCTATCTTACACCAGTAAGGGGTAGTTTGATGGTGGATGGGCTTGAAATCTGCTGATATTTCTGTTTATGAAGATGGTTAGATAAATAGGATTTCGAAATGTCGGGGCAAACTTAGAAGTTATTGTTTAGGTATTTTATTCTGACTCTTAGTGGTGGTTCAGAGGTCTCAGCGAATATGTTGAAGATGAAACTAAATCTGGCAGCGCCAGTTGATACTGGCAATTGTTAGGGGATATAAGAAAAAGAGGGATGAAGAATGGGGAAATATTCTTGTAGATTATATCCTAACACACTCCAAAGAAACTTGCAATTTTTTATACAAAGAATATTGACTACTAAAGAGTGGAAAATACAGAAACTCAAATACGGAATCATTCAATACATCATATTTTTCGACCCTTAAAGTGAAATACATTAAACAATGCAATCTTCATATTTATAGTGAAATGGAACTCTCGCAACATCACTGAACAAAATTGAGCGTCCATGCGCCTCAATGAGAGTAGATCGACCACTCGACCACTGACCCAGCAATCATTATTTCCGAGCGAGACAGGATGACGCCGAAAATTTCGAACGGTGAACAAACAAAAATTTTAATCAAATTGAAATTAATGACGGTAAACGTGTTCGAACTGTTATGGGTCCAAAAACATTTTTTAAAACATGTTCTCTCTCTCTCTCTCTCTCTCTCTCTCTCTCCGAAACACCTATGTACGTAGGATCGATCGATTCCAATATTGCAGCATCGCAAATTTTGTTTACCTTTCGGCAGCTGCGCTGTCAGGATTCTATCCTGTCAGATATGTGTTATCAGTTGAATAGAGGTTCGAAACTCTATGTGCTGACAATTACGATCGGCGATATCCCCGTTTGATTTTTTTTCCAATTTTTTTCTTCTTCCGCCCCTTTTTTTGCAATTCAGTTCGACAGTGTAAACCATTTTCAATTTCCTCGCGCGCGTTAAATTTATCTTCAACCCGCGGTACAGCGAGGTTGCACTAACAGTCAATTGTAACTCTGTTAATATTGACGATCGTCCTGTCACGAAGAATTATGGAATGCTTTATCTGACGGTGCACGCAATTCCAGTCGGTGGCTAATTCTTCTTGGTATCTGGTCGTTCGTCATTACTTTCCTCCGCCATTGTGAGAGGCCAATGATTTACGAGGGATCGATACCTTTGAAATTTCTTGATTATCGTCAAGTTTGACAAGAATGTATATCTATCGAGAGATGATATGGTAATATTTAAAATTGAACAAAAAATTGTAGGAGTACCGCTTTCCGCCAACTTGCAATTTTATGCATTCGACATCTGCCTATGTGATTCTTTAAAATCCGAGATCAATTCTTAAAATTAATATTCCTCGACTATGGAAACAATATTGGAAATTTTACAAACGGCTGATCACCGGAACTCGTTTCAAGATCGATACTATTATTAAATGCTTAAAACGGATACAGCCGAGTCGAATAAGGTCCAGTTGGATGGAACCTGAAACTCTGTCCTTTCGTCTATGAAGTTGCGAAAATAAAAACTGGTGCGTATATAAAACTAACAAAATATGCGAGCGAGAGTACACAATTTACATAGGGGTTTTGTTTGGCCGTTACGCGGAATCGAACAGTTTCCTCTCTGTAAAAGATATTCAGAATCACGCAGCCGCGGCCGACTCGGGATTTTATGAAAAATATCGCGTTTCACCGCTCGATGAACGGAGCTTCCGGCGGTTCTCGCGATGCACGCCGACCGTAAATGAATTCGTTCGCCAAACAGTAAAGATGAAACTTCCCGTACGAGATTTCAAGTATATTAAATAAAAATCACGTATAGGATAAACATCGTCGAATTATTTTTGGACGTATTAGCTGACAAAAATGATTCTGCGTGTTGATAAACCGTCGTTAACAAAGAGCTAATACTGTAACGCGCATTCTTATTTGATTGACGATATTAACGAATTTCAATCAAATGAAACGATGCATATAGATATATATTTTTTAATAAATCACGAGAAATATAACATTGAGACCATGATACAAAGAATCACTGCCGCTTCATGATACATTATTTTATATATCGCGCGATGAACAGCTTTTCTCTAGCTAGTTTCAAACTTTCTGTAGAATATTCTCTACACAGGGTATATATGAATCATTCTCTCTACAAGACGAATACAAACGCTTAACCACAGTATCCCCCAATCCCTGACCGCCACTCTACAAAACCCCCTTGCCAGTAAACAATAAAAAAGAGGCGAAAGAAAATACTCAAGCATATTCCAGACCAAAGCCATTTTCATCTGCCTGGTTCACAACCCTCGGGGGCTATGAAAACAAGCCGCACTGCTGGAACAACGGTCTTCGGCCAAAGGTCGGTTTCTTTAAGCCAAAGATATGCAAATTGCATTAAGTGTCCTCCTAACGTGTACAGTGTATCACGGCCGCTCGGCCGGTATTACGAAACTTAAGCCGTAGCGCACAAGTGTCGCGAGCTGCGGGTGCCATCCTCCCTTTGTGCAGACTAAGCCCGAGCTATTATCTCTCGGCCAGCAGCGAGAAACTTGAACCGGAGCTACTCGTCAGGCCCCGCGCCATCTTTCCACGTCCTTGCGTATTCCTCCCAAGGATTCCTTCTCACTTTCTCCCTTCTCTGTTTCGTTGATGATCCTTCCAGGGTCGAGCCTTTGTCGACCAACGTTTCCACGCGAAATATTTCTCGGCCAGCTTGCTGCGGATAATTAAACGACTTAGACGAGACGAGGGGACCAAGACGATGGACGGGCTTGATGAACTGAGACACCAGAATTTGGCGCGCATTGGCGGATGCTGACTTGGGCAAATTGTTCGGTTCATGGGATGGAAAGCGGTTTAGGGTGACTTTTGGGGGTGAGGAAGACTTTATGGGGTGCGCTCTCCTGTATTTGCGTTTATATGGTATATGAAGTTTGGTTTCGTAAGGAGGGAGGCGGGGAAAATATTCTGGAAGAAGAAAACGAAGCGAATTGTTTGTTCATTGTTTGACAATACGACGGGTAGACTGCGGCGGAACTGCACGTTCTTCGCACTTGACTTATATACTTAACGGTCGTCGAAGTTTTGAGAATTTTCTAGATTATTCGTAACGTACAAAGTCATCTATGGGGTGCGCGTCAACGTCCAATAAGCGGTGTGGGTGATATTAATTATACGTTTTTGCCGTAGTGTATTTTTAACTTTCTTTTTATTACGAAGAAAACTGCCCGAGATGAACAAAGAAATTACACCACGAAGACATATACATACACGCACATTGTGAGGCTATCATTCGGGTCTGACAAGTGATCGAATGGTGGCACCCAGCCGGTGTCGACATTAGTTACTGGGTCGATCCCAGCGTGCACAAAGACGGCCTAATCGGCGCAGATGAGACGGGCAGGGGTAATCACGCTCACGGCCCAATAATCATACCATTATAATTAATGTGCCGCAATTAAGGCGGTAATATAGGACAACCGACAATCGAGCCGTGATTGTCGATTAAACGTTTTCACAGTGCGAGGCGACGCGTTTATCGGCGCGATGCGCGACCCTCGTTTCGCGAGCAACCCTGCTCGTTACACGACATGCCGTGCTGGAAAATGCGATATTTTGGTCCCTGCTTTCTATGGTCGCATTAGGATAATGGAAGGTTTTAAGTGTGGTTTAAACAGAGATTCCAGTAACGTTTCATTTTCGGGCCTGACATGGCAGAATCTTATTTCATTAGTCAGTACGTGTAGAAGAACATAACTGAGTTGAGAACTATAACTTTCGTACAAATGACTTTTCGCTGTTATTAATATTACGATATATAGAAAACGATTGTGACAGGAATATTTTGTATAATGGAAGATAAGTTGGGCAATTTTTTGATGTTGTACGTAACGAGAAAATAAAATACAGAAATTATGGAAGGAGATGTTTTATTGAAAAAAGTGTATACTTCGTATTCATTAGCAGTATGACAAATGAAATATATGTATGTTAGGTAATTTCACATGTACATTATTTCTTATGTACGAAAATGTGATAAGTTCTAAATTTTGTATTTCTCAATTCAATTAATTCCATTGTTCATCATATAAGGAGATTTTTAGCAAATTATACAATGATGTAACTGTGAACAGCTTTAATTATAATGGAATTATTTATTAACATTTTAATAATTTGATAAATTAAATTATAATAATTTACAAGTTACGTAAGATAAATTTTTCCGAAGGCAGAAGAAATTCTTGGTGAAAATTAACCTGACGTATACAAAGATAGAAGGGAGAAGTTTATTTATCGCGGAAGGCAAATTCGTTCCCTCTGTTCATTGAAGAAAATAAAAGGTCCTAGTTGGAGGACCGCGTTGCAAAAATCACAGCGTCTATTTTCGAAACCGACCGACCATGAAACGCATTCAAATTACGCGCGCAGTGAAATCGCGCAAGAATGCACAGCGTCGGAGAATTTTCCCAGCGTGAAGTTTTGCGAAATTCCTGTTTGGACGTTGTCGGTTGGTCTCGGAAAACAAAGGCAGCTCGTGCATAGTTCCTGGCGTTGCCCATTTCGGAATCTCTGTTCTCAATTTCTTTTTTCTAACTGTAGACGAAATGGAGAATTTTTTCCAAACTGTATGAGCACAGTTGAAAGAATAATTTTTCTTTTAATTAAATGAATATTCAGTAATCGACAATTTGTAGCTTTTCGTCAAAAAGAAACAAAATCTTGTATGTTTAATTCAGTTATCAAAGTGTTAGTATTATCCTTTGATATCATACTATTTTGTAAGACACACACACAATATACAAAAATATTAGACTGTTCATTGCAACGAGGAGAACAAGTAGATATTTCATAATACAAAATTAGATCATAATACAAAATTATTGAGCTATTAGGGGAAAGAGTTCAACTATTAAATATTATAAGCTTTGAGGTTCGAATAGTTTTTCACCTTTTTAATTGTAATAGATAAGTAAACAAGTAATAGATAATAAATAAAACCTTCTTCGTTCACATAGATAAAACTGCATCTTAGACTTAACGCTGTATTTCGAGCAAAATTTCTCCAAAACCTGTCAATTGCCAGTACCGTCGGCAAACTCTATCAAACATCGTTGTACGAGTCAAATCGTCTGAAACGGTAAAATCTTTGGAACGTTGATAAGTAGCGAACGGACGAAACGAAACACGGAATCAAAATGAAGGAAGGAAAAGGAGGAGAGAAAGGGTAAAGACGAAGAACGGGGGAATAAATTGGATTACAACATTCTCGACAAACGGTCTGCTACAAAGAAACGTAGAAAGGAGACTGAAGGTAAATAATGGAGTTGAGAAAAGGACGGAAAGGCAAAGGGGAGGAAAGGGTGGAAAATAAAGGAAAAAAAAAAGAGAGTAAGCGAAACGCGAGAGGAAGAGCGGGCTAGGGGGTGGCGTACACGTACGTTTAAACAGGGGAAACGAAATGTGCGCGTAGTGGGAACGAAACAGCGAGCGGACAGAGAAAAAGAATAACCGTAACGAACTTGGTGCAATAAGAATCGCAAGGTAACGGGCTCGCCGGTATTATTTCGGTAGCGAAGTCAATTTGCAATCAGCGGTGCAGCCGTTCTCCCCTCGTTTCCGCCGGAACGAGTATAGTCCGTATTTACTATAATGCGATAAGAGGCGAGCGGTATCGTACATTTAAATGAGACCGGCCCGCGTACTGTGTTTCCTTTCTTTATTTCCATCGTCCCGGGCTTCGCCGCCGTTCTTTCTTAATCCGACGCGAGTATCTGCTTCGTTGACTGCTACGATAAAAATGACGACGACAGCTTGCTAGATTACCAATTCCGTGGAAGTATACTAGAAACGTTCACAGACTCAATGGATTCGTTATATTGCTTCGATTTAATGCTTTATGGTTTTGTTGGTACATATATATTTGGTTATTCAGGAAATTCATAGCAAAAGTTAAGAAACATATAAAGGAACTGCGTGTGCTTCCATAAAATTGGTATTCTATCGAATAATACATACGTCGTATCTTTACGTGAATTTTTCGAAGAACTACTTACTTGTTTTGTTTTTGGTAATTAATTCCTTTCGATAGCTTTCACAGATTTCTAGAGTATTGAATTTTTTGCTTATGTCTTTCGACTTTTTATCCTCTTATTTACACATGCCGCGAGATCGTGACTAATACAAAGAAGGAGGCGCAAAATATCGTTCGAGTCGAGGGATGCTTAAATAAAAAAAGATGGAATCGTAAGGGGAGGAGGTAAATTGAAAGAGCCAGCGAAAATAGATCGACAATGCAGAATGCTTAGAAATGGCCGCATGCATGCCAAATATAACGTGTCCGTAAGTGTATTCGTTTAACAAGGGCAAAGGTACGAGCGTTGAATATAGAGGAAGCTATAAAGTTGCAAGAGCTGGGGAAAAAAGTCGACCATCCACCATCTCGAATATTTAAATTCATAAATGCGGGTCCGTTCTTCGATCCGAGCTGTCCCTTTCCCTCCGCAAAAAAAAAAAAGAAAAAAATTGACCTCGATTTGCTATGAATTATCGCCAGTAACACGATCGTTCAAAAATATAAAAATGCGCGGTTTCGATAACAAAAGAGTTTTACTTTTCGACAATTTAATTGCTTGTGACAATATATAGAATTCTGCATCGTGTTTTTGATAAATAGAACTAACCACGAGTGTACTATGTCAACTGTACAGGCAGTTATTAATTATGAAGTTAAACAATAATCGAGCCATATCAAAGATAATTTATTTAACGAACATGACCAATCGTCTGTGAAATTGAAAAATAATTTAAAAGAGAGACTGAGAAATTTATAAAGTTTTCTGAGAATGCAACTGTTCAATTCACATTTTGTTTCCTATAGAATTAATTTAAGAAAATTGATCAGGTATTTCGACACTAACACCAACAAATGTTCAGAAAATGAGATTCAATTTGTCTTCTGAATAATTCAATCGTCGAATGAGATTTAAGATCTTATCGTTTTAGATGTTTTAAATACTTTACAACCCTCTCCCTCGTAATTCCACCTAATGCTAGAATCCAGCTAGACCTTAATGCTAATAATCCTATCATAATATTTACCACATCCCTCCCAACCGCAATAATCCTACGGTAACAGTTATCAACTCTCTTTCTCTCTCTCTCTCTAATTCTAACAATTCTAATACGACTTTTACCAATTACCTAAACCCTATTAACTGCCTTATCTATTAATAGACAAATATCAGTTCGTTTCATTCAGCAGAAATTAAAAAAGAAACAGAGATAAAAAATTACGTATCGAAATATCCAATGTTCAAAGGTTAACAAAGCTAAAGCCTAGGCTAATTACGAATTAACAAATATCATTCCATTCCAAAATAAAATCACAATTTTCGTTATGATTTCTTCATCAAAAATAAAAGACAAAAAAGAAAGACAGAATTTTCATATTAAAGTATTTGACGCCCGAGCACTCGTATTGTTTAACAAAGCGTCGTCCACTTTAATTGCATTCACGCTCCTTTCGTTCCCACTGACAACAGCCTCCGAAACAATTACCCAGCAAAGTATACAGAAGCTAATTAGAGTTTGAGACACGTGTACGACGTAGAAGCCTCAGAGACACGGATCAAGTCTTTGCCTTCGTAACGAGAATAGCAAAGGGAGAACACGGTAAAGGATGCGTTCTCTTGCGGAGCTTGAGTGGTCAATTTATCTGAGGTCACTTACCCGTTTTCCCCAAATAACAACGCCGCCGGAATATCATCCCTGTGTTCAACGAATCGGACAACAGTAACGAGACACTTCAACAGGATCTCTGACAGATACTACGAAAGTGTGATGTCGGTTGGAGAATTTCCTTCGAAAAAAAAGATCGACGATCTTCTCTTTTTTTTATTAATGGATTTTTCTCGTCGATAAAAGAATTAATAGATATCACTGTATAGTATTACTGACGTGCGATGTAACACGTAGAACCTACATACCAAATTTTAATGAATTTATTCGTGATAAAGTTTTCCTGAGATTCTGTATAAAATAAACTGAAAAATTGTGCTATATAGTCGGAATACCTTTTCGCTAGAAAAGGAAAATTAGAACGTTAAATAATTTGAATTAGAATAGGTTCAAAAATTTATGCCGAATTTATTATTTTACATGGAAATCGGATAGTCTTATCTTTTTTTTTTTTTTAAATCTTATGTAAAAATTGACACATTATATTGTGAAACAGAATTTGGAAAATCTATTTGAAGATACAAGTAGCGGATAATTATCAAATGGATTAATTTCTATTGCGATGGATCTACGTAACTGATTCATTTACAATAGAGTTCTGTTTTTTAAGGAAATTTTTATTTGATCTCGTCAAACGTTCTTCTTTAGGCGTCTTAAAACTTTGCTTTTACTGCTTGCTAGCCGCTCTTAAGAGGTTTTGACCTCGATCCCATATAAGCACCATCTCGATCACCATTAGCCTTCGTAATTTATGTATCCTTTTTCTATGCCTGCTTATTAAAAGAACAACTATTCAAGATGCACAAAAACCTCGCTAGATTATTCATAACAATTTTGAAAAGGTTGTTTTTCTACCAATCGTTCGATACGAAAGAACTAAAAGAATTAAATAATAATTGTTCTAAATTCAAAATATTTTAAAAATTACTTAAAAAACAATCACGTTGAGTAAAAAGAATCTGATCCTACTACAATAACGTTCCTCACTCGCACTACTACTTTCAACGAACGACTGCAATCTATAATCACTATTAAACCACCAACGAATAACGTAAAAAAATCCAATCGTACTATAGCCGTCGCAGATTGCAAACAAATAATTATTCCAAATTTAAATGGTCGCTTAAAAAACAATTGCATTAATCACAAAAATACCCTTTCTTCTAAAAGAACGTTTCTTAATCGCATTACTAACAAACCAGTGCAATCTACCATCAGGTTCAATAATTGCCAGCAGAGAACATCGCTAAAAGTTCAGCTCACCGAACATCCCGAATAAACACTAACTCATTTCCCTCATTCCCTAAAAAACCTCATCGAATATGAAAATTACAGCAAGCCAGGCGCTTTTTCCGCCGCTTTTCGGAACTCATTCGGCTGGGCATCCGCGTCGGGAAAAACCATCGAGCCACCGATATCTCGCGCATGGACATCTCATTATGGCATCGTAAAAACGCAATTTCCGGGTGAACGCAATTTCGTTCGTTCGGGACTTTCTCTCTGGACCAACAGCTGGGTGGGCCGAACGATGTTTCACGACGAGAGTCCCGCCATATCTACGCGGGGAACATTAATTAAATCGGCTGGCTGGCTGGCTGGAGCTGGCGGCCAAGCAAAGGGGTGGAGAACACGCTGTGCTGGAGGGGGTTGGAAGCGCGCGGCATCCCTTTGACAGCGCAGTCAGCTTCTATCGCAAATTAAAGTCCCGGCTCACACTGGCCGGCACGAAAATAATTTCGCGCGCATAAGTTTCGCATCCCGCGCCCCCCGGCCACGATTTTCATGTTAATCCGTTCGCGGCCGGTGCTCGCATACACTGTGGCGAATTATCATTCTTTGACAGACGGATTCGAATTGCGAATCGTCGAGGGACACCCCTTTGAAGCTCGACTGCATCCACAGAGGGGATGAAACGCGCGAACCTTCGTTTGTTTTCCACTATGATTAGGCGATTTTGTTTCTACTGGTAGTGGCTTTTTGGTCGTTTCGAATCGCTTTTTTTACACTACGGAATTAAGGGCATGGTAATCTGACAATGAATTATACATTTTTGGAATTAGGGGCGGATTATAGGAGGGAGGTTATTTGAAATTTCTCCCGTTTAGAATGTTTAGAACGAACGGTTTGATTCCAGTTTCTCAAGTACGGAGATTCACACATATCCATTACCGTCTACAAATTATTATCTTTTAATAATGATAACAGTGTTATCGTTATTAACAGTGTTAAAAATATCGTGCAAAGTGCACACCGTAAAGTATACGCACTATGCCAAACGTACGGTAGTCTACGTCGATCTAACTATTACTACAAATTAATCAAATCAAAGGAACTTTCAACTTTTGAACGCCGACAAAACCATTCTAATATGTCCGACGACAGTCACGAAAGCTTCTCAGGAATCTGAAATAAATCTTGGGGAAAAAATCGAGCGAATGGTATTACCGCAAGATATAGGCATCGATCTAAAAACTAGACGCATCGGAGGACGTAGAAGCGAAATCGATTACAGAGAAAGAAATGCCGGTGACATCGTCGGTTTTATCGCAGACCCGATTAATACCAAGCGCGTGCTTCTACATTCCATGGAAAAAACAGCCTCGTACCCGAAGCTGGCTCAATTTTTTCCCTCGATTCGCATTCCCGTTGCGTCCTGCACGCCCACGCAGTTTCTACTTTTTGCGTGTCGTAGCTTCCGCTGCGGCCCGCACACTTAATCAACTCTCGTTACGGTCTAATGGCTTAATACCGTGGCTAGCTTTGTCCAGAGGCTAGCAGAATCTCTCGCCTGTAGGCTAATTCGAATTTAAACCCTGCCACTTGCTTCGCCCGGTCGCCGCCACTCTTCCCAGAGAGTTACGCGCTGCTGTAGTTTTCGTAAACGTTCCCGACGCTGCCAACCACTCTACTTCTCTCTTTCTCTCTTTCTCTTACGCTTTCCTGTAACTCTTGTTACTGTGCCTTCAATTACGGTCTATAACTTTCCGTTGACCGGTGAAATCACGCTTTTAGCTGAATGCGTCTATTACGTCGTAACGCGGAACGAGTTTAGCCGCGGTACCGGCTGAAATATTTCAGTGCTCCAGAACCGGGGCCAGATGATCCCGACCGAATCTCCGTTTCCAAGCGTTGCTTAGGTATCAGACGGTATCTGTGCTTTCGATACTGTGCATCGTGGATTTTCATGGAATTCCGTCACAGGATTATGGGTGAATGATTAGGGTGTTTGAAAAAGCGGAGGGAAAATCGTGAAGATTTTTGTTCTACGAATTATGTACTAGATACGGAGGATTCGTCTAATAAATGTATAGAAGTGAAATGTAAATTTAGAGCTTCCTTACTCAAACGAGTCCTTTCATTTATTTCGATATGTGTCGAAAATGTTTCGAGGATTCGTGATCTTCATTGAATGGAAATTATTCTATTTGAATTGGTTGGTTATAGAAAGTATATTAGCGATTTCCAAGTTTCTTCAACGAATAAGACAACGTATGGTGTACGGACGAGATGTGACTATTTGCCAACCTCGTGGCGTGGAACAGTCACGCTGTCAGAGCTTGTAACGTACTCTATTGGATGCAGTAACTAATAGCTGTTCCCGTAGATTAAACCATTGCTACTCTAGTTAATGGTTGCTATGTTAATGGGTACCATGAGTACAGTAGAAATATCAAACATAACCGCTACGATTAACGCATCGATTCGTAGAAGTATTACAAGTACCTTTTACGCTTTTATTTCACAATAAAATAGGATTTCAACAAAATGACGATAAGTACTATGGCAATTGAAAATGTGGCTTAATAATAGAAAGAGGTGAAAAGTTAGACGACTATTTTATATTCTCTAAACGAAATGATGCAAAAATTTGTTTAGATTTTATATAATGTGTTTGTTTCGTTCAATGTGATTGATTTACAAAATTACGCGATAAATATTAATCGCAAGATTTAGAATATTTCTGAAACTTGTACGTAAGCTAGGGAAGATCTGATTAGATGATTAATCTAATTCACGCGTTTAATCGATACATGGTACCTATCTTATATGGAAGCGCACTCCTCACGGCTGATGTTTGGAATCATCAGCTTAAGCAGATCAAGGATCACATGTAATTAACGTCCGATTAATACGATGATCTGCGCTCCGTTTCACGTCTATGAGACCGAGCAACAGGATAGCAAGGTTCGAAGCGAAAGCCTTTCATACCGTAAATGGATCCAATAATCGCAAGATTGCTATCATCTCCGGTGGCACGAACCTAAAAATCATCTTTAATGTTCTCCTTTTGGCTCTGCCAGCCTCCTCATACTTTCTAGCCTTTAATTTGCTAATTTCAAAGATTCCTCAGCACTTTATCAGCCATCAAAGACTATGATAAGAGATTTCAATTGAAGATGTCGCTTAATAATATGGTTGAAAAGTTAGCGGATATTTTATATTCATTAAGCAAAACGGCGAAGAAAATTGTTTCACAACAGGAACATTTTTCTATTTATAGAAGATCTAGAAGATACATTATAACAGTTAAATAAATTATTATCACTGAGGTAAAGAGAGAGAAGTAAAAGAATCATATGAGATATCTCCTCAGGAGCAAAGAATAGGAAACTTAATTTATTATTCCATAGTTTTATGCTACATAATCTGACAATTTCGAAACACCGTATACACTATCTCAAAAGTCACATTTCCAATATTTACTGCCACAAAACTTCCACCATAATGTAGACCGCGATTAAAAATACACCGCGATAAAGCGCACAAAAACCCATTAAAGTACACGAAAAACTTTCATCAACGCTGATTCTCCTTCTCAAACACAAGGATAAAGATAGTTCAATATCTTTCTACAATTCTACATCACACAACTCACCCATAGCAAAATTATTTCCCGTACAATAAATTTCTTTGCTACAAAAAATTCTATCTGTCCAGCGCGATATTCACGAAAATTCCAGCGCATCATCGACGCAATAAGACACAGTTCTATTACACAGAGACACGCACAACTCGTTAACCGACGTTATAAGCAGCACGAAACGCAACCTCGTAAATGATCCCGCTTCGAGATCGATCGAGGGCAATTCCCCATTATCCGGTATCGCGTCGATCCTGCGATCGCGGCTGTATGGACAGGTACAGGCGTCCCAAAGGTGAACGAAGGTATCCTCCGTGGCGCGGCAATATCGCGGTAAACCCGGTGAAAATATGTATCGCGCGCGGCTCATCTGTTTTAGCCGGTAGGCATGCGGCCGGCATGTGCGGCCGCGGTTGACTCACGCCTACGCGGCTCGCTGCCGATTACACCAGCACGCCCCGGGTTATAACCGGTCTCGAAACCGGTCCCGAGGGATACAACCGTGCACGGTAAATACGGAACGTTGGAATGGCGCTGCATCCCTTTCCTATCTTCGATCGTTCGCGCGTCTTTACCCTGTGTGCGTAGCCTGTTGTTCGAAGTTGTTTGTAGTAGTTTGAGAGTAACGGGTGGGTAGCGAGTTGTTCTTCGAAA
The DNA here is from genome assembly GCF_905332965.1 of Bombus pascuorum. NCBI lineage: Eukaryota > Metazoa > Arthropoda > Insecta > Hymenoptera > Apidae > Bombus > Bombus pascuorum. Next base: position 9,864,973 of record NC_083499.1, on the reverse strand, counting down.
GTGTGTGGTGGGAAACGTTTTTTTATGTGTCCAACGTTTTACATCTGCAACGTGATTGGGAGAATTGGTTTTTTGAATGGGGATGATTCGTTTGCGAGAGGCTTGTAGTTTGTAACATGAGTATTTAGGATGGCAAGATTGGAACGAGACTTGACGATAAAACAGCTTATTTTCTTTTCAGCTGGCTAGTAGGTTATAGAAGTTTAACACAATTTTGCGTGTGTTTGTTTGGGAAATATAACAACGATGTAGTTGCTAGAGTCGAAATTGTGAACGAGATAGGCTGGAGAGTTGTAGCGATGTCGTAGTGATTTGGATACTATTGTGCGCCAGTGTGTTGACATTTTGTGACATATGGAAATCAGTATCGGAAGCCTGATGGAAACTATGTAGTTACACTGTAACGTAGTATATGACTGAAATGACGTATGAAGTCCGAGGGCGAGTTTCGTGGTAATTTCGATGTTTGTATATGTTAATTTACCATAATTTAGATACGGACCAATTTGTAATAATATTGTGAAAACTTTCTAACATATAGAACGAGTAATGTAATGGAAATTTTATGCTCAGTCTTGAAAAATTATCTTGTAACATTGTAACAAATGCAGGTTCTATTTAAAAATAGTTTATTTTATATTAGATAAGAAATGATTCATTTCGTTATAAAATACAACAGTATGCGAATATTAGATGTAATTGTGGGAGAAATTTGATGTTATTGCATTCTACGTGTAAAATCAATTTAACCCCGCAGGCTATCAGGATAATTTTAAATGACGTCACATGTGACCCCTTATTTTACAATCTCAACACACACGCTGACCTCGTATATTTCCGACAGAGAGAAAGAGAGAGCGCTTACACGTTGTGTACTCACAGACTTACGTTCTCTGCGTTTTAAACCAGCTAGACTGGGCGAGGCAAACAGAAAAAGGAGACAAACGAGCAAAGGTACGGTCACTCTGTGACTACCAATCGCTACAAACTACCACTACTTTATACCGATTCAACCCACTCGAACCCATTCAAAGCTACCACTCTAAAAATCTGTTCCCAACTCTTTCACGTACAAACGCTTGCATCGTAAAACATTTCAAGCAAACAACTATCCAAAGGAAACACGAACAAACAACTCAAATCTATAAACCACGAATAGGTTTATACGTGAATAGAATTTTGAAAAATGTAGAGTAAATGGAACGCAAGGTGTCGTATATTCTTTACACATTACACGTAGAAATCTAGCGTTGTGCGGTTAGTAGATTAAAGATGTATACGAATTTATTTAAAGAAATAGAATATAAGATGGAAAATATAGAATATCAGAAGTATAATATTTATTAGAACATCTAATGACTGAAATAAATGTTTCCGTTCCTTCTATTTTCTTAGTTACGTTCATGAAAAATGAACTTTGCACAAACATTCGCGATCTAGCGACGTAATATTTACTTTACAGATATTTAAGTCTGGTTATCGAAATTTCTAACCAATGAGGTAACGCTGATGTTATAACAACTGACCAAATTCCTCCATGGAACAACGAAGAAATCAATGATTCACGAACCCACGCACATTTTCTTTCACGCATTTACATTCACCTAACTCTAACCTGCTCCGTCACTCTGCTATGATTCTTTCGATCGAGTGACCGACACACGACTTGACACGCGGTCTGCACCGCGCACAGGTTGAAGAAAACAGAGCAAACTTCGTGGCTAAAGAAACACTTTTCGCGCAGCTCGATATTTTTGGATTAATCTGCCGGCTGACCGATGGAATTCGCCGAGACAAAGGGAGAAAAAATTCACCTGGGCGCGACATGAAACAGTTCGAAATAGGCGCTTAACAGGATGGCGGAGAAGACGAGAAGCAAAACACGAGTCCAGTCGTGCGTATAAACTTTAATTTATGGCGTAACGCCTGGAGAAAGGTTTCGAGCTAATTTCGCGTCAGCTTCTATGCGGTGGTCTGTTCTTTACAGGTTCAATCTACTTTGTACAGGTTATACGCGTTTCTAGCTTTATGGTGCTTTTCTCTGATATGGCGGTTTGAATTGGTTGGTTAAATGAAAGGATTAATACTTTTGTAGTATCGTGCAAGTAGTTTGGAAAAAGAAAATCTAAATATTGCTATTAAATATTCGTTGTTGCTTGTTAAGTGGAGAGAGCTTAGAGATTAATAAGTAAGAACGGCGCGAGGGAACTTGAACAATTTAAGTAAAATTGTTTTATCATCTCGTGATTAACTCGCTATTATAACACTTTGACGGCGCGTTCTTAATTAATGACATATTATAATAAAGTCCCATATTTCAGAAATAAACAGTTTCGAAACGATAATACGGACTTTTAATGAATATTACAAGCATGATAATTAAATTTAAAGCGGAGTACTTAATCGAGTCAATATCAGGACAGAATCATATTTCATTGAAATCAGGCCAGTGGGACATGAAAATCACGTTTTAACGTTTAAAAGCTATTAATTCATTCGCAAATGACGATTTCCTATCTTTGTTCCATAGCCTGCTTATTCTCAATCGCGTCTAAACGCTTACACGCGTATGAAAACTCGTGAGTGAAACAAACCATTTCTTTTTCGTACATTCAACAATAACTCTTCGATATTATCGATCTTCGTCGTGTTAGTTTCATCGAGAACATTAAAACTAAGATTTTCCCGTTCAACACGAGTAATTTACACAGATTCAAGATAAGATTCGAGAAACAAGCAATACACTCGTTAACAGTTTATTGAATATATCGACTTCTATCGGATTCACAAGTGACTCACGCGAGGGCTCACGTTCAAGTGGTTATTTTTTCGTGCGATCTTACAGACTGAGATCGCGCGAAGAAACGCGTCGAGACGACGCATTTAAATCGAGTCAGTGGGCGTATCTTTACGTCAACTAGCAGAAGAATGCTGTTACTTCTAACATCGGATTGACGTCATTGGAATAGGAAGAGGCTTATCGTCCAGTTGACATATCTATTTGTTTAAGACTTAAAAACTGACAGTGTATAATTCTTCTTGGGTAAAATTGATCGGTTCAACGAGGATACAAGTGAGAGATTTTTCTGCTCTCGGCGAGTTATACGTATTTATGAGATGATAAATAAAAATAAATAATTTTCTAGCTGGTTTCGAGAAATGATGACGAGTCGATAGTATGTACGTATTTTTGAAACAAGTATCATTTAAAATACATATTATGTGCATTTTGTGCAGTTTTCTTTCTATCTTTACACTTTCAAATTTCTCATAAATTGCATAAAAATCTACAGTCTGATAACACACGATGATTCAGAAATATTTATCTGAATTTAATTTGTCATAAAAAGAAGTAGCTTTCTAAACGCAAACTTGCAACGACCACGCGCCAGCTGTTCGCGACTGTTCACGCGTTACAACAATAGCTCGACAATAGGCATTCTACTGAACTGTAATATCATGCAAAATCATTAACAGCGCGGTGTGCAATTTATCGAGCGATAAATCTTGAACGAGCAGGACAAAACGCGGTGTCTTTTCGAGCCGCGTGGAATTAGAAACAGAAGTGCGGCGCATTGTTTGCCAGTAAACGTTTATAGTCGACAGATTTCGTAATTTGTCGTATAAACAGATATTCGAGATAAAGAATGGGTGCCTGAGTCCCTTTGCTATTGTAAAGATATAAATTAGCGTGTTTGTATCGTGCTGACGCGTATGGAAAAAAAATTTGTTGTTAAAAAAATCATATTCCTTTTAAGAAATGTTCGTATAATGAAAGATTTATGTCAGAGAAAAAACTAACGATCAATTAATTAGATATTTTTAACGGATGGGTGATGACAAAGTTAAACTTTATTTTTAGAGAGAAATATCAAATGTTCTTTTTATTTGCTTTCGGATTTCGTTGTTTTGTCATTCTTCGCGTTTTGGCATCGATTCTGGCAAATTTTCAACAACCCGCGACACGGTTCGATGATTTAATTACAACTCTATTTTATACCACGCCTAAGCGCCCTAATAGAATTACTCGCAATGAATGCTAAAATGTACAGTTGAATGGCAGAATCAGGAAATCGGTGGTATTAAACAAGCTCAAGCTTTCATTGCTCCATTACACAGATTATAAACTTCCGAACTAGCAAATCTCCAGCACCGGCCAACAGTTACAAACAATTATAACATTTGTTATTACAATCCGTGTAATTATTCGAATAAAATTCTTATTTGTTTGTCTATTCTTTCCTATAGAAATACTTTTATTTAGAGAAATTACATTTTTCGCGCTTACTTTTCTTAAAACGATATACGATCAACTAAACTTCAAACAATTTGAGTAAAGAAAAATTCAAATTGAAAATTAGAATATAGGCCTTCTATTTAATGATCGTAATGAGATCCGAGAAACAAGGAATCTTCAAATTCTTACAATCGGTCTATCCGTTAAATTACCCTTCTAGGATATCAAAAAATGTACATCCGAGTCTCCATTCAAGAAACAAAGAAGCATCGAATCCTTACAATCAAGCTGTGCATTCAACCCTAATTTTACAATATCAAAATTCTGCCTCCGGCTCAAAGAAACCGAACTGAAGCTCCATCGAACAAACATCTACTCCGGCAGCAACAGAAAATGTAACGCCCAGGACGAACGTGATCCAGGATGAACGTGAAAGAAAGCAGAAAGCCCTGTCCAAGTCATACACAACACGCTACAAAAACATGTAACGAAAGGTTCGGGGCGACGCTTTCGAGAATTTATTTGGAATCAATGGCGACAAGATCACGCGACAGCTGAATGAATAGCTTTAACGAGGCGAGGGGTGTGTTTTCTCGCGCGGGTTCACAGTTAAATCTTCTCCGGACTCGTTCGTTGGTTTGCTACCCTCGATAACCAAGGAACACGTGCGATCTACACGAACACAGGTCATGAAATTTCGTTTCGTGCGCGAAGCTGTGTATCCCTCGGCTCCCTCTTAAATACGTGATGCCAGGATAACGGAACCTGTCCTCCCAAAGCGTCTCTAGAAACAGTGCTGGGACTCATACGAACTCACACACACACATAGACAGACACAGCACACGCGTACGCCAACCGTATACGGGATTAAGATTCGATCGGTGATTGCAGTTCGAAGAAAAAGCGCGCGGTTCCCAGCGGCCGACCTATTAATGACCGGAGATAAGGGAGAACGAGAGATACGATAGCGGGACCGGGTTCGAAATTTCAGATAAGCCGGCTGGGAATAACGACGATCGAGTTCTAGGTCTTTTAATACCGCTTCCATAGCCGCTGCGTTCTATGTATTCGGTTGTTTTATCAACCACGCGGTTTCTTTGCGGGGGAGTGTACCGATTTAGAAACTTTATCGAGTTCTTTTTTTTTTCTTGTAGGAAGACAGAAATCTTTTAGAAGTTTTATTAGGGGTGTGGTTTGGCGGAGGAAAAGCAGAGCGGGAAGATCTTACAATGATAGGAAATAAAGAATGAACGAGTGACGTAGGTTAGAAGGATCTTTTGCATTTGTGTGTGATCTTTCTTATAGAGTATAAGCGTTTTAATTAGTTTCAGGAAAAACGTGTAGTTTCTTGTATTAAAAAAATTATTACAAATTGCAATAAAGCATCTGCCATCAGTGGATCTTAAACTACAAGGTAACACGCACAGATGTTTAAAAATAATCAGGTTAAGATCATATTATGTTTGGAGCAAGGATAAGCTTACGTTTTATCGTTGCCAAGTGGAAATGAGTGATAATCACAAGTACATATAAATTTCTCATAATTCCAAATACGAAACGTTCACGATTGAAAATCAACAGAATAATTCACAAGCTCGTATCGCGTCTTTCCTTGTACCTCTTTAAACCAGAGTTCCGCGACAACGTATGGAAAGACTAGTTCGAGCCGTACGAAGAGAAAACGAGAAAACGGGAAGGAAGCCAAGAGAAAAAGACGAGCGCAGAGGGATCGTTCTCTCGCCTGCGTGCTATCCAACCGAAAGGACAGGCAGCAGAAGCGGGACGATTGTCCCGAGCAGGAAAACGGCGGAAAGTTCCGCGTGTTCGGCCGGCAGCAGTTTAAGTTTCCGCAGAGCCGAAGTTATAACGAGAATTGCTCTGCCCGCAAACTTTTCCGGCCGAGTCTCGCATGTACACAACCCCCTACCTACCATTTTTCTCCACCGACACGGTGTTCCTTCGCATACGTGCATGCAACCCATCCCCATCTCGTCTCGCTACCCTCTTGCACAGTCTCACGCTCGTATTTACGCGGCGCATGCTCCACGGGAATTGTTTGCGTCCACGTTCCCTCCCTGCCCACATCTCGTGTTCGCCATGTAAACCGCGCGTACCGCAGACATTTTTTCCTCGACGCGAAATCCACGCCCGCACCCCCGTCCACCCTACAGTTTCACAGGTCGCGGCGCACCGATCTTTTTCTCGGCCGCGACCCGCTCTTTCTCGTAGGTATTCGCGCGGCGAGAATAAAACGCTGGCATATTTCAGACTTATTGCCACGCGCGACGAGTATTCCGCCAAGAGTATTCCTTTATTTCGCCTGTTTCCATTCCTACGCGGTTTATGGCCGCGCAGAAACGTTACACGAGCTTCGAAGCTCTACTCGTAAGATTCGTAGATTTTTGCTTTTGCTGGTTGTTGGAAACGATCGTTGGAAGCATGGTAAATGTATTTCGAGAATTTGTAGAACGATCTTTTTCACAGGAGTTTAATTCTAGATTCGAGAGAGATGGATTAGTTGTCGAGAATAAAATTCTTCAAGATCATCGTTTCATCCCCTTTCGTACAAATGCATCGTGATACGATCGTAATCAAGAAGATTGTAAGAAAGCTGAACGTTTGAAAATGAAAGGAATATCGAGAATAATAAAATTTCGTTGGAGGTTTCATTTTCGAGGAAGAACGTAGCTATAGAAACTATGGAAACTCGTAAAAAGCAATAGCAAGATTAGAAAACATTTTTGGTTGGAAAAATATCTCTTCGCCAACGTGGATGTATCAGGAAATTATTACAGATTGATAATCATGAAATCATGATCGCACACCGAATAACAACGTTCGATCAAACTGGTGCGTAATAATTGTTGCAGAATATCCATCAATTATTTTCCAGTTTGTTATAAATGTTTAAAATAATACACGACCAATGAATTCACGTAATTACAGTCTGTAGGATTGTAATATATTTGAGTATTTACCTTGTTGTCCCAACGTTAATGAAATTAATTTTGGGAAATGTAATATCGACGCAACCGCAACGCATTCGTATATATAGCTACGTTTTCGTTCTACTTCCGATAGATTTATAGAAACGTACGATTATTCTTGTTGGTAACCGAACGATTATCGATTCCTAGACACGCGTCGAAAATTCAATTGAGATTTTTCTCGCAAACCTACAGCACAACGTGTGGTTTGCAGGTGTCACTTTTTCCAAGCTAATGTCCATAAAATTGCCTGTCCTGTTTCGAATTTCCAGTTTAGAGGAGGAAACGCGCGGCAATGTTGATTTTAGCAAAACGGTAGTTTTCTTACTGCAACTTTGTTTCTCGTTCTTCTTTTACGTCGTGTTGGCTGGCCATAAACGAGCATCGTTTACCGTCGCGTGGCGTCTGTCTAAGTCTGGTTAATACCACTGCGCTGTTGCTTTTATCCGAGAAGATTGACTTTTGGAAATTGGAACTTGACAAAAACCAAACATTTCACGTGTTTTATTAATAAAATGCTGTTCGACGAAATTTTTAATTCGTTTAATATATTATAATGTGGTTAATTACATAATTGTTAAAAAGGTACAAATTTGTTTAATTCTTATTAACATTTCTTTATAAGGTCTCGAATTTTAGTTTCTTAAGTAATCTTATTAAATTTATATTACTGCCGTGCGTAAAGCTTCAATTTCTAAAAGGCACCTAATAAATTACAAGTAATAAATTCGAAATATATTCCACATGTGAGTGACTATTTACCACCTCATAATCACCCAAAGCTGCAAGTCCTCAAATTCCAATCTACATTTTGTTACCGCTGCGCGTGCACACAAATAAAATCAGTTTCGAATCCAGGAGAACAACGAGGTGAAACGTACCAGATTACCGGCGTAAAATCTCCGAATTCCCGGCGAGGTTGTCGGATTACCGCGAAAGTTTTGACGCGAAACGAGGTGGAACAAAAGAATCCGAGTGGTGTGACACAGAAGAGGCCTGAAAAGCGGCTAAGATCGGGCGGGGGTCGCGTTTGAAGTAGCATTTCCTTGGCGCAAACGACCCTCTTAATCAATTGCTAGCACCTTTATCGCGGCTCTCGAGCGACGTAAAGCCTCGATAACAAGCCGCAACTTCGATAAATCTCCTTCTTTCTCTCGCTATTTCCTTTCTCGGCTACGTCTTGTCGAAAAAAAGAAAAAAAGGAAAAAAAAGAGAAACGGTGGACATATATCTTGATTCGATCGTTGCGTCGTGGCTGAAACGCTTAGAATACGAGGCAAAAGAAAGAGAAGGGGGGAAAACTCGTGGCCCACGAGACAGGCGAAAAAGCTTTCGATGGCTCGACCTTCTCGCGACCGAATAAGGACCATAGGGAGAGAGGAAACTTATGAAAATCCGGGATTTATCGCGGCATACGCGAGAGGCAGCCGCCACCACCGTGGGAGGCTCAGACAAATCGTCCGGAAGTTAACGTTCGATCGTTCCACGAATCCTCTTTTCGGCAGAGCCACGGGGCACCCTCTGTCCCGTGGACCAGCTGCCTTTGAAAGCCCTGATAAAAGTTTTAATCCGTTTCTACTGGCTCTCTACCGATGTGGTTCCTCTGTTGCTCTCGGCCGGAGCGAAAGCCCCGGGATTCTCCGCTTTTGTCTGCTGTTTCCCCCAGAAAAATACGGGAAACGAATGTCTGCTTTTAATGAGACCTTCGAGGTGGATACAACCAGATGGCTTTAAGAGCTGTTTAGAGAAATATGAATGGAGGTTATTCGAGTTAACTGCAAGAATTCGAACTCCACGTGAATTTTTGTTCGTGTTGTTTCGTTCTTGTATCTTGTTTTGTTAAGTTTTGAATATTCGAGACAAAGTATTTAGATTCGACCATGAACGAAAATTTCCTACATAATTCAGCGATTTATTCGTTTGAGTTTTCCTTCTGGTTTCGCGTTAGAAGATTTGCTACATTTAAATATTTAATCTCTGTGGTCAAGGTAACTGAGACTACCATATCTTTGAGATGGTTAAACCATTTTCGAAACAAAGAAGTTTTAATATATATTTTTTCATTTCTAAAATTTCACGCTATAAACACAGCTGGATAAAGCGTCTAGAATAAATTCAAAATAGAAAACGAAATTCGTTAGCTAAAATCTCATTTCCAAGAACGTCAATATTAAAAATCTATTCACATTCTATCACTGTGATCGATAAATATAATACGTAATACTTGTTTCGATGATACGATCCGCTGCAACGTAGCCGTCAATGTAAAGCTATTACATTTGTACGTGTATTGAAAAACAAGTTAAACAGAATGACGAAGAAGCGGAAGACTTAAAATGCTGGAACGAATATGCGAGAAATATCGAACAGTTGGCCATTTGAAAGACCATCTCAATCGAAAAGTTTCTTCAAATAAACAGATCGAACGCCGTGTTCGCAATAAGAAAACTTTTATTTTCCAGCTGATGTTTTCGAAACGCGATCTTCCGTCTCGGCTGCAATGGCGATGCTTAAAGCGATTTATCGAGATCAAGCTGCGCGCTGCGACCGTTTCCATTGGACCAACAAAGCTAGACGTTTAGTTTCAATGGAAATACGCGAAACTGAAGCAATCTGGAAGTTCCGTCTTTCGAGAAAGCAGACTCGATCGAGGTTACGCCTCCATCTCCTTCGAGGTTAATCGTTAATGCAATCGATTCCGACGATTGCGGCAAGGGGAAACGTCGAGTACGACGTTCATTTAGATTTCTAGAGCCGTCACTGTGTTCTCGTGTATTTTTAGAGCGAACGGCTCCGGTTTCATGAAATAGCTTCGCTGATTCTACAAAGATGTTTCTTGCTACATTTTCAGACGTTCGTAAGTGTAATCCGTTTTAATGGAGATTTCCATCGTGGAAATTGGTTTATTTTTGGTTTATTTATTGGTTGGTGGATCGTGTGTTTTGCGAGCTTTCAGCTCGATCTTAACATTTTATCGTTCTATATATAAATTTATGAAAAACATAACTTTCTTCTTGAAGATTCTATAAAATTAATCTCTTCGCTATTTTCACCCTTAATTATAATATAAGCGATTAAACCTATGTATAAACGTCACACGTATAACTGAAACACGTTTCAACCTCTCGTCTACTTCGGAATCAGTTACAACGACCAATAAATAACCTGTTTTAATCCAACTATCGCATCCATGGCTTCCTATTTGAAGTAAAATTAAGATTTCCTCGTAGGATAACATTTTACAACTGAATATTTAATACGTGATAAAGTGTACTTATACGAGCAAGCAGCACGATCGTTCACCAACTAATCGAGCTCACAAATTTCACGACAGGCTAGCGGCAGCATCGAGCGCCGATAAAACGAAACGAATGGCCAGCTTATCAACGAAAAATGCATCGCACAAAAGTAGTATCGGCGATAATGCGTGCCAGGGATCGGCGTATTTCAGTAAAATAATTCTGCATTAGGCTGCGCACACGCGTGCAAACGCGCTGGCTAATCTGCCCGAGGCCGCATACGCGCGCGCTTCGGAAACGAGAAAATTAATTGCGATCCCAAAAATACGAGGGGGCGATTCCCATTATAATAAATTCTGGAGTAAGTTTCACGAAGGCTGCGATCCCGTCGGAATTTATGCACCGTATAAGCCAATTATTTATCGTCCAGCCGCTCGTCCCTCGACTTTGACCACCGTAACACTTTTTAATTTGACCTCGATTAATCGTCCAGCCGAGTGGAGAACGTTCATTCGATTATAGTTCGACATTCCGATTATGCTTTTACCGAAGAATACCAACGTTTCTACAGCCATTTTATATTTCTAATCTCGTTTCGTGTTAAGATTCTATCAATCGGAGTTTCTTAGGGTGATATTATAAAGTTAAAAAGAACATCGGTTTTATATGCAAATTCGGAGGGTAATTGAATTTCTATAGGGAATGCACATTTTGAATTAATAATATTACGTAATAATGTTCCCACGTGGATTTATACGTGCATAATAAAAGCGTATCTTCACAAAATAAATCTTATTTTAAACATATTTCAACCTTATTAAAGTTAGTCTGACCGAATTAAAACACTCTAATTTAAACCCATTCAAACGTCCTTTCCACGTTCTTCTTATTCCTATAAACTAATGACTAATAATTTTGTGTTCAGCTTTGTTAGTAAAAGAAACGAATTTACCAGTTATTCAAGCTATCGCTACTCTCAATACAGAATTTGCACCCTCGTTAACATTTACAATGATTTTTTATTTCGTCAGTCCTCACTGACCAAATAAAACAAGTTTATAACGATGAAAACGCACATATCTTCGCTCGAATGTCTTAACACTCTCGCTACTAACCTACATATATTTTGTATAAATCACAAGAACTTTGCTTTTCTACGTCTCTTAATTATGACCTAACTTTATCTGGCATTGAAACGAATATAAAACTTTTGAGCAGTGATCTACACGAAATGTGCTACAATAACAACAGATACAACAAATTGAACGAATTGATTTCTCGAAAGTCACAATGAAGCTTTATCCTGTTAAAATATTTACTGCTCTTTATCCAACACAGCGAAAGAACAGGTGACCAGAAAGAGATAAAAATGGGACTTACTCGAACCAGCCGCCCCCAGCCTTAGCACTGCGTCGCCTTGAAGGGAGATGGAGAGGGTGGCTGTGTCTTCAAGGCGTGCAAGAACTTCTTCGGGAATGTCCTCGGGTTCGCGGAGGCGGAGGGTTACTTCGCCTCCGCCTCCGCCACCCTGACCATTTCCACCCCCGGGACTCGTCGACGCCGAGTACATGAACACAGATCCGTACCCATGTAATGACTGCAACGGCAGCCTGACGCCGCCCACTTCCCCGACCGGACCCTGCAAATATTACAAGATAGCGTTGAGAATCAGATTTTTCGAAGGCTAGAGATACTTTTAGACGAATTAAAGTTGATATCTTGCAGTGGGATGATCAATTTAATGTTCGCGAAGAAGTAGAGTTAAGAGGAATTGGTGTAATTGTGAACTGCTGTTTGAAATCAAAGGTTACGTTGCTTTTACGAAGTTTCAATGATTTATTAATTTTTATAGCGTTCTAAATTACGAAACCTTGGTAGGTTAGCTTCCATTAAATTGAAGTTTAATATATCTTATAAATTGATTGTTTCAATGTTTGTTGATAAAAAAAAAAACTCGCCCTACGTAGGTGATAGGCATCTGTCGTGACGTTAGGAAACAATTGGAGGCTGAGAATGTTCAAATTTTCTTTCCGATAAATGTACACTTTGCGAATGTGGAATAATTTGTGAAAATTGATTACAGAAATGAATTACGTTAATTATATCGATTTAACGCTGATTGTGGACAGCTTCGTTACAAGTATCTTGGTATAGACAGTACTGAAGTTATTTATATACAAAAATTACAATAAACAATGGAAGACTAGAAACGAGCTTAATCAAGTACGATACAAACGAGTGAAATTTTCTTTTTGGACAGTAACTCGATCGAAGAAAGAAAGCGGACAAAGATGTTTTCGGGGCGATCGGACGCGTGATATTAAATTTAAGGGTTCAGTTTTACGTCAGGCAACGAGTGATATTCCCTAGAGGCAAACACCGTTGACGTCGTCGCTTCTCGACATAGCTGGGTTTCCATTTCTCGCTATACGGGCCACGCAGCGCGTCGCCGAACGTTCTTTTACGAGCAGAAATATTTTGCCAATTTCGCCGTCCATGCAAATTTCAATTTGCGAGCGTCAATATTTGCTGAATCGCGTCGAAAAAGGATTTCGATGTACCGCCACTCGATTCGCCGTCAAACGCTCTGGCCACGGTTCGCTCCTCTAAAAACGGTAATATCGAGCGTTAAAATAAAGGGGTCGACGAGGAAATAGCAGGAAGAAGAAAAATACCTCTACAAACGTCCATATTCTTTTCCCTTTCTTTATTTCTCTCTCTGTTTATCCATAAGTAGAAATTATCCTTTTGGTGTAGATACAAGTAATGGATTTTATATGAAATAACAATATTTCAAAAGAAATTTATCATTTTCATCGTTCGATTCAATTAATTCTAAGTGACTTTTTATAGAAGAAAGATACGGGTATTATATTTATTTTCTAATGTAACCTTTGCCCTTCTTCTCGCAAAGGTATACCCTCTTTATTTTATCTCCTCATCTTTCTAAGAGATATCATTCTGTATCTGTCCTTTTATATTGCCTTTGTCTTTCTACATGTGGGTCCCCTCCGCTTTTCTTACCTAATCTACAACATCCCTGCTATCCTCTTTTTCCTATAACAAGAATGAAACAGAAGGAAAATGGCCAATTCAGCCGGTGTCTACTTTAGTTTCATATAGCTTTCAAAATTGATATTACGCTATTTATAAAACTATGCCGTGGTTAAAAATAGCGTATTGAGAATCGCACAGTAGTGTATAAAGATGAAGATTTACAAAATTCTAATCTATGTATTTTAACGCTTAAAAGTACAATCTCATTTTTTTCATAATTAATTCAGCGTTAACTTCATTCTCCACCGCGATAGATTTTCGTGACTTCGAAAAACGTGATGAATTTTCGTAACAACGAACACACGGCATTATTTTACGCGAACGCGCTAAACTAGTTACAGCTAAAAACATTTGTAATTCATTCTACGTCCGAAAAGACCTTTATACTTCGGACAAGCGATGGAATGACCAAACACTAGAAAAAGATTTCCAGTAATAACTTCGCCACCGCCATTCATTTCAAATCTGACTGCTCAATAATCCATTCGAAATTCCTTGAAATATGGCTTCGGCCACCTGCAGCCCGAAATAACTGTAACGGGATGGACCATTTCTAGAACTCGTATTCATCACGAAATTTCAGTTGCTATCGTGGCGTGTAACCAAAATCCAACGGAGGATGAACATTTTCCTGTGCACAAAGGTGTTCGGTTCGATGGTCCACTGTTTCTGCCGGTGAAAATTTCGCCCGGCGGCCCTGCGCCCTATTCCCGGTGCCATTATTTGCGTAAATTGATTCGTACGCGGCGAACTATTTCCGCGCCACGTATTCCAAGGTATTGGCGAGCGTTGCCGGGCGTTACGTTGCTCGCGATGAGAGTAATTTATTTTAATGGTCATTTTCGTAATGGCCCTTTGAACATGGTGCATGGCCACTTCTGAATAGGCTGTGCGTAACCCTGACATAACCTGGAACCGGAGAATGCGCGATAACGCTGCCATTCGCCGAATGGCACCTGCTGCTCTCCACAATGGCAACGCGTCTGCGTTCACGTGCTTGCCACCGCGATTTTATCGCGATCGCTGTTAAGAGTTTCTGGCAGTCAAGCTTTTATCGTTATAGTCCTATCCACGTTTGTTCTGTTATGTATTTTATGGCTTCAATTTGGTAATTTTACCAAGTTCTTTTGATTTGTATCGTGCGCAGTATTTGGCGTATAAAATATTTCAACTTCTTTGATCAATCGATATTCGAAGATTTAACTCCTAACGTATCGGTATTCTTAGACTTCACGCAACCTAACATCGGCTCATATCGCCGATTCTTTACGATTTTTCCGATCGTTAACGATCTTCCTTTCCTCGATACGTCCGATGCGTGTCGCGTTGTCGGCGCGATAAGACCGCTTTACGATCTTCGAGGAAGGCGTACCGAAGCCGAATAGGGAAACGCAATGCACAACTGACGAGGAGATTTCAGAATGTCTCCTCGTAGGACAAACGACCGGAAACGTGGCCATAACAATGCGGATACGCAGACTGAGAGCATCTCTATGTAGCCGTTTCCGGTACACCTTCGGTGTATCGGTGCAATGAGACCGCACTATAGCACAGGACGCAGATTTCCTCGACTATAACGCAAATACGGGGCAGAGTCGTAAAAGACCCGGTTCCCTGTTTCGTCCCCTATGCAATCGATTTCGTGAATTATCGAGACGACTCGAAACACGCCCATGTCGTGCGTGGATTTCATACTTGAAGGCTTCGTCGTAAGTTTCGCCGGAACGCCAGGAATCTACGGCCATTTATCGAGACGTGACAGAGTTCGTGATGCTCGGGCATAATCGATTAGGAGTGGCTCGTGTTGCGTGATTCGCCTGATTCTTTAATGGTCGTTCATTTTAGAATAGGATTTTCGAGAATTTGGAAAATTTGGAAACTTTAAGAGGACTGATAACATTCTCATCATTGAATTAAGAGAATTTAAGCGGAAGAAAGATATTAGTAAAATAATATACTCTAATTTTCATTCTCATTTGAACACGTCTCACTTTTAATTATTCAAATTCTATCACTAGCAGATACACGTATAAATACCAACATCTCCCACGCCACGTTGTCACGTGCAACTAGTCAGCTGATAATTAAATCGAAGCATAAACGCACAAACCAACCAATAGTCAGGTATAAATAAGCGTCGATCTGCGAGAAAAACAATTCAACACACGGAACACGCTTGAAATCAACGGATCCACCTGCGCAACAAACAAAGCTACCGAAAGAAGTTGACGCGGGTCTCGGGGAGAAAGCTCGTTCAGGTCGTAATCAAACTCGCCTCCCGGTGGAGGCCGCCGCTGATAATTTTCCATGCATAATAATACGCGAGGCGAAGAATTTGAATAATCCACTTTCACGCTATTTTCCCGTCTGATAAGTCATTAAGCCGCCACCGTCGCCGCCGCGAGGAAACTTAACGCCGGCCGGAGAGCAATCTGCTTTGTTCCGGCGTTCCTACCCCACAACGAACGAACGAAACGTGTCTGGTGAGAAAGAAAGAGCACAGGACTGTACAGACACAGAAGAGAAGCCAGAAGAGAAACAGAGACGGTTGAGCCGTTGTTGCGCGATCTCGCTTTGTGTATTCGACGCCAGGCAATCGCTCGTCCCTGGAAAATTCACGGTCTAGCTCGCGGCGAACAAATGCCACCACCTAGTCGTCCCTTTCGCTGGTTTCTCTTCGTTCGTTCGGCCGGCCACAATTTCTCCGTATTACCGTAATATTCGCTTTAACGACTGCCGGCCGAACGACACAGCCTAACAATGCGCACACCCCTTCGCTAGGACGTAACGCGCGATTTTCCGCCGAGGAATCTTTTTTCCGCTCTTCTGAGCCGTCTCCAACTCGCTTCCGACGTTAATTCGAACAGCGTGTATCTCTATTCAACGTCGTTCAGCGTTCTTCGATGTATGATAGCTCACGGAAGTATCCGAACACTTGTAATACATTTTACGAGTGTATTATACCAGTGAACGTATTGACACAGATCGATATCATATTTTTATCAAGTTCTTTTATAAAATACAAGTTCTTAACCTGGAGTTTACGTACATTATGATAACATGGACGTGGAACTTTTCGTGAGCCACTGAACACAGTGGAGGTCTTCAGCGCGTAGGTTCAGAGAGTCGGAAGGATGAGGGGACGCATACAGATGGATCATAGCGGTCTAAGATTTCGATTGAATCAATGCCATAGAAGATGGTGTTCGGGATTTAGGGAAATTGCAGTGATTTGCTTTTGCTACAGGTAGCAAGTATTATAGTTAACGTGTATGTCCTTTTAAAATTGGAGATTACTACTACGTTATCGATGTCAACCGATTTTATTGGCGATCGCTAAAGAAGGTAACCGTCCAAATTATCCTTTTTAACTTTCAGATAGAAATCTCAAACAACCCAAAAAGCGACGCCAACTTCTCCTCTTCCAACCTTATGAATAAACCTGTGAAATGCAGAAAGCTCGTTGAAAATAACAAGGACTCAAAGCCAACAAAAAGACAGTAACATAGAAACGGAGAAAAAGGCAGGAAGATCGTTTCTCATTGATAGCGAAGGAAATCGAGAGTGCGAGAAAGATCGGCGCGATAAAATATTTTTCAAAGCGTGTAAAGCACGGACTGGCTCTCGTACACGCGACACGAAAAAAGTCATAGAGGGGACGCGCACCAGCGCGCATAAATGTTCACCGCCGATGAATTATTGCCGCGAAATGGTCGTATCCAGTTTGTAACCCGTTGGACGAGGGGTAGCGCGTGCTGAACACATTGTTTACGAAGCATCTGACCACCATGATGGTGCGATACGCACGGCCTGTTCCCTCATTTTTCTGGCGCGCGTAAAGTGCGTTTTGCTGCAGTGCATTAAGCTGCAAGGCGGTTGCTCGAAAAAGAGATACACGCGATTTCACTCCCTCCGCTGCGCCCGTTTCACCCTTCGCTGCTGCAACGACATTTATATTTTTGCGGTGACCATCGTGTCGTTTGTCAGACGACCGATACCAGCTTCGAAGAGCAACGCTCGTAAACGCTTGTAACGAACGTCGCGAAGCGATTTGTGCCACGACAAGGAGGATTTTTGGTTATCGTGCAGTTCTCGCGTGTGCGCGGCTCGGTAATTTTGAAACGAGTGAATCGTCAGTTTATGAAACGTGACAATGGTGGACCGGGGATTTTTGGATGGAGTTCATGCGCTGTTTCGTAGTGGTTTTAGTATCGGTTTCATTGAATTTTGATGGTCGTTAACCGGTGCACGCAATTTCAGCTGAAGTCGAAAATTTGTCTGATGTATGCAATATGGACGTGACTTTGCAAGCTGTCGTAGCGTGATTTAATCAGCTAGCTGTGCGAAACTGGATCATTATAAATGATTGTCCGATTATGGCTATTGTTAAACTCTTGCCTTATCTTTGTCATAAGCAATTACAAAATTAAAAGCTTTTCGGATAATATCGTGCATGATATTTCAGATATTTGCAAAATGGTAACAAAAGTATTACGAGACAATATTCGCAAGATTATACGCATCTAGAACCTCAAAAAAAAGTACCTACCAAATAAATTTTCTATTTACGATAATTCTGGCCAAATGGCAAACTCTAACGCGATCTGTATCAGAGAAACTTCATCAGCGGTTGTATCGTCTTTTTCGATTCGACTCGCGGAATATTCGATCGTTGTGTTTTCTCGTACCGAGATTGAAATTCTTACAAATGCAGGCCAATTAATTGACTGAAAACCGACGATACACTTCGATACCACGTCGGGAAGCCGTTAATTTACGCGGAACACGAGCCACGGCTAACCGAGTGAATGTCGGTGTTTCCACGTTAAATGAAAAGCAACATGATATTTTCGTGAGAACGGCTGCCGCGTTCGCCGTGGCGGGAAAAAATATGTTGTTAAAGTGGTGAAATCGGTGAAATTATTCGGAAACGACGAATACACTGCTGCGATGTTTGCGTTATATCGTGTTTCGTGAAAGCATTTCTGAACGGTATGCTGAATTTTGTATCGCTCGTTTTCGCCAGCGATTGTCGGATTCCTTGAATTTAAACGCAAAATATTGTATCGATTATTCGGGTCAAAGAAATGGAGTTTCTCCATAGCGGGTTTCTGGCAGATTTTTATATATCTTGTCCGAATTATCGAATTTGAGACTTTGAATCTTACGCTGTTGCCCTGTCTTGTTGTCATGTCCTGCAGTGTACATTTAAAGTTTGAAGCGACTCAAGCATATTAATTGTTCTGTCCTATCAAGAAAGGTAAACAAAGTCTTCACAAGCAAATTCTTCAAATAGTAATACAATCTGTGATTGTTGTTTTCTATCTATAATCTTCTTCTGCCAAATTTAGATTGATAGATTTTTCTGTTCAAACTTTTATATTTTTACTCTCTTTCTCATTCTATGCACTCGTAACGAAACAAAGTAGCAAAGAATTCCGCTAAAATTTTTACTAAAATCTAATCTGATGCAAAGCATAAGGTTCTTAAACAACCTTCCTTTAACAACTACGTAACAGCATTCGTGATTTCTTCACGATTCCATGTCCGTCAACTAGACTGATTCTTCGAATGGCCAAGAGAAAAAAAATGGTAACAACGCGCGAAACCAGCAAAGGAAAAAATTGTAAATATTCAGAAATGATAAGCGATCTTAGCATATTATACAGATTTGTCTGCGAGAATGCAATTGGCAAAGAGTAAAAAAGGAGCAAAAGGAGAAACAAGTAAAAAAGATATAGGATGCAGACGCGACACGTTCAAGGGATGAATTATTGTTGCAAAACAGTCGCGCTCGAATCGCTGTGGCAACAAAACGCGAGCGACGTGCATACGTACAACAGATAGAACACACTTTGTAGGGGTTGGTTTTTCGCGCACAGGACACCTGTGAACACCGTCCCAACTCTTTTTTCCATCAATGCACGCGGAGACTCTCCTCTGTCGGGTGCACTCCGGCTGTTTGCGCTGTCACAGGCAAACAGAATGTGATTTGGATCGAGTCTATGGGCGTGCAAACATTGCTGACAAATGGGGAGCAATTTCTAAGCGGTAATTTTTAAATCGTCCGTTCGCCGATGTATACGTATTTTATCAATCGGCTTTTTTGAATCGTCGCTATCGATTCTATGCTTTAAACAAAACGACCGAGAGAGTTTAGTTCCTGTTGCTTTAGTAATCGCTTGAATAGAATTTTTCGGGATCGAGAATAATTTTACCTTGTTGAACAAAAAATTTCACCGCAAAAACCTGCCTCTGTATAAGCGAATCGTTTATTACAAAGGTATTCTTGATATTATTAAAATAAATCATACGCTTTCATAGGAATTCTTTTCACGTGTTTCGAATTTTTGTTTCTTTTCTTCATATTTATTTCATAATCCTCTATGTGATTTATTTTGTGAGAATTAAATGTTTCGTGAAATAGCCTACGTATATATTATATATGTACAATGACTAGATCGAGAGATTCGTTTCTTTCTATTCTTCTTTTCATTTCTTCCCTCGAATCATCGTCTCTGCCTGTCGTTTCTACCTTATCCCAGTCACGAAGATCGCGTAATTACAACCCTTCCTGCCCCTTTTACTGGTCTTCAACCCCTCAGCGATTTTAGTCATTACAGTTTCTAATGTTTCTCTTCCATCCTTTCTTTCGATTGTCTTGCCTCTGTCTGCCACGATGTTGTATCGCTATTTATGTTACAAATCTCCCTACATATTTGTGAAATGTAATTTATTCTACTTTTAATTCAGCAAAATTAACCCTGTGATCAATCCATTCTTATATGCTCTCTTATATTTCGAACATAACTGAGTGCTCGATACTAAGAGATTAAACGTTATTGTTGAAGTGATCGTCACTTCTGAGAAAACTCTACATCTGGTCTTCGGTTTCTCAAGAGCCTAAGGTCATCGATAGCGCGTAGACAAAAGAATGCGTCGAGGAAAGACGATAAGCGGTACACGTGCGACGTTGGTTTCGGCAGTTGTCTTTAGTCTCAGGGTAACGTTGCTAGCGAGAGGATCTGGATCAGTTTACATAGTACCACATATTTTGTATTTTACTATTCACAATATATATACTTTCAATACCTTGCAGTTTGCCCACGCATTTCTTTAATTCCATCCACTGAATAACCTTAACAGTTATAAATGTTTCTATAGACACAAATCAACTTAACTACGAAGAAGATATACGATTATAAACAACATAACCATATTGTTTATGTAACTCATCGACAAAGCACCATATTTTAGTGATCCTTGGTCGTGAACAGCAGTCTGCTAATCGAAGAGCATCGATTTCGCAGCGAATTTCTCTGGTTGGCTGTGCGTTTCAATGTGGATATCGGCGCGTGTGCGACAAAACAGAAGCGGAGTCCGGCGCGGTGGCCGTTTGTTTTCATTAAAAGTTATTATCCACCGTGTAAAAACTTCAATGCGCGCGGCCAGGCTAACATTTTTAAACCGCCATTGTGCACGAAGCGCTTTTCTTTCGCTTTCTCTCTCTCTCCCTCTCTCTCTCTCTCTCGCCCTCTCTCTTCCACTTTTATCTTTTTGTCCGCTGCGTTGCCGCCACTGGCCGCGGAGCACAATTACCGGGAATGACTCTGCGAATTGGTTGTTTCGACGGAATAACGTATCCGCATGAAATTACGATTCGCCATTTCGCCAGGACCCGATCCAGCGTAATACCGTTTGCACGCTGTTTGTTCGCGCGAAAAATGGTTAAAAACTGGGCGCGCAAGGTTTACTTGCTTTTTCTTCTTGCTTTTGGTTTTTCTGCTCCAGCGGAATTTTACTCGATTATAAATAAAGCAACTGCGGTTCGTGCAAAGAGGCTGATTATATTTTCTTTCTGTCTTTTTTTTTTTTGGTTTTTTCTAAAGAGGTATTTTATGCGATAATTAAATGAAAGTTACGACGATTTATCCTAACGTTTATGCGACGGTAAAACGACAAATTAAAATGGTAGTCTAATGTGAGATCATTACATTTTCTTGCGCCAATATCTTTACATTTATATAGAGACAGAAAATAAGGAAAAAAGGAAGTGGACAATATACATAGATATCGGAAAATGTTTAGGAAAAAACGAAGAATAAAATAGGAAATGAAAATATGTAATTGTGTGGAACGAAGGAAGCAAGCAGCAAACTAGAAGGTACACGTGAACTTGGTCGCTTTGCCTACAACTTCGCCTCGATTGTACGATCAATACGACGTCAAATCTTATAAAAGAACAATATTACACGTTCACGATAATTCCGTCACGTCACGATCGAGAACCGAAGCAATAACTGAAAACAAAACGCGAATAAGAGCGCGCTATGCGGCCATCGGCGAAATATTTCGCGAGATATAACTTGCCTCTCTCCGTCAAACTCGTTCCGCGAATGAAGATTGATGAAAAACGTAATTACTGAACTTACTGTCGGACTTGTCGTTTCTACCAGCGAAATCTGCATTTAATGTCGCTGCTATTGACAAACGGAACGCTTACTTCGTAAAATTACTTGTCCTTGTTTCTGTTGCTCTTGCTGCAACGGATTATTGCAGTTTAACGATGACGTCTCCTTCTTTAAAGTCGCGTTACCTACTTTCAAAATAGGAATAAACAACTGTGCCTCGTTTGCCTGTTAAAGAGCGATTTCATACAGTCATGAAAAATAACGAAAAGTACAGACTAAAAATAAAACTAAGATTATTAGGATATCAGGCAATTAGAGAAATGGTTCCGTTTTATTATCGATTAAATTTAGTGCAAGTTATGGTTCTCTTATTTGAAGGTATTTGTGTATTTAATTTCTTTCCTATAACGTACTTGTAATCGAAATATATCTATATTATTCTATCTTTATATTTTTGCATCTTTGAATATAGAATATTAAATTAATATTATAGATCCAAATAAGAATGATTGTATTATTTACATTTCAGTATAATTAATTATGGCATAACATATGCAATGTACGAACATGGAAATGATTCTGCGTTATAAACAATGCCTACATACGTCTGTTTCTTAACAGACGTATCTTAACTCGATATGTGTATAACAGTAAATACACCCTATATAACGGTTAATTAATCAAACTACAGTTGTTACGCTTGCGGTTGCCAAAAGACGTACCAACTTTTGTACAACAGATATTAATATACCGAAGATACTTCCTTGCCAAAAATTGGAACATTTCTCGACGATTACAAGTACAACAGATTCGGTTTGATAAATTCAGAACACGCAACAGAGACCATTCTTCAAACGATGTAATGTGCAACACGCGAAGGTTCAATATTCGTGAAACTATTTATAGAATTCTACAATTAACACAAATTATTACTGTGTGCCAAAGAATTGGACCAAAATAATAGACCAAGGAAACACGGCCTTCTTTTACGAACATCACAAATCTATATGTATCGTAAAAATTCTAATTAAAATAACAGATCGAAGCGTCACGACCGCTATATTAGCGTAGGTCGTTACGCATTTATAATTATCAACACGATGAAAGTGATCATCGTTAAAATCTAAATTAAACGCCGTTATCAAGCTCCGTATATGCTTTCCGATCATGCTGATCCATTCATGACTATGATTACGGTAAACGAATCGACGTTCCGACGAATTCGATACATCAATGTAACCAAACACGTATTGTGTATATTTTTATGAATTTACGTGTTCCAGTTTTCGAATCAGATTCAGTTTCACACGTCGAAACATCGTTTCGTCCGACTACGTACTCGCTGTAACTATCGCCTTATTACGATACGATAAATCAGCCACAAATTCCTCTACGAGAGTTCCTGAAACGCTTTTGAAACGGTGAACGAAGGATGACGACGCGAGATATAACGACACCGTGATATAATTTAGCGAAGCCTCTCGGCGAAAGACGGAGCCACGTCAGGAACAGCGACGGAACTTTAACCGCGAATTATAGACGCGACTTTTCCCTCTGACCCTCGTCCTCCTC
Organism: Bombus pascuorum; assembly: GCF_905332965.1. Lineage (NCBI taxonomy): Eukaryota > Metazoa > Arthropoda > Insecta > Hymenoptera > Apidae > Bombus > Bombus pascuorum. Next base: position 9,841,470 of record NC_083499.1, on the reverse strand, counting down.
TGCCGCCCTGGTCCGCAGCGACGCCCTATGAAAGTGGAGAAAAACGAGCTGGCCTGTCTTTCGCGGCTGCTCCGGGTAAAAAGTTGTCTGGCTTCTATCGGGGTAACGTCCTAGCCGCATATAATAAAACGGGTCGCCTTTCACGGAAACGCTCTTGCCCCCGGGGCGCTTTTCTTTCATTTCTGACGTAATTACGCGAAGCGGCGCAAGAAAAGGAAGGGAACTGCGAAAGGGCAGCCGCGAAGAATGGGACGCGGAGAGAAAGCCTCGACGGGCCGGGAATATTTCGCGACCGAGACAGTTGTATATAGCCACCTTTTCTACCAACCACTCGAGCCGCGACCTACTACCTTCGTTTTCTCGATAAACCCTCATGGACCAACTTCGACGCCGACCAACCTTCCCTTTCTCGCCGCCTCGCTTCCCTTAGGATCGATCCTTTCGCTTTGTACTCTCGCGATGGCTCCACGCTAACTTTAAGTGGTTCTGCGTTTATTTTTCTCCTTTCTGTTCTATCATTTGTTCTTGCCAGAGCAAGCAGGATGAATGTTGTTATGTTTGTGAGATGGTATGAGAGGAGGGGTTGGCGTAGACGTTGAGTTTTCAGATTTGGGGAAGATCGAGGATGTTGTGAAAGAGGTAAAGGAAGAATTACGAGATGTTTTAGCGTGTTTCCTTTGTTCTGGCAAAAATGTAAAGAATCGATTCGTTAAGAACCGAGACACGTTAGAAATACTGCAATTTTTAAGTTTCATAAAATTGTAGAATCTAAATGGAAGAAATGCCAAGCAAATCTTTCCAATTCGCTTTCATGTGACGTTCGCGTCGATAGAATATTATGTAAGAATATTTTCGCGTTACACGCGAATGATTGTTTCTTAAAAAGCAAGCAACTTGAAAAATTCCAACGGTAACAATTTCTTTTCGTAATTTCCTCGCTCTGGTGTATAATATATACCTATAAACTTTATTCCGCGTAAAACTAATTATTTCAAGCTGCAGGTAACGTTATACTTTGATAAAAATTCGTTTATTTCGTATGTAAAAGTTTCATTAAAATGAAAGAACGTATCACTTGCACGGTCCATTATAAATATTTTCTTGCTTCGTGTTTTCGCTTGAAACATACTAATTATCGCAACGCACACGCGTGCAACGTCAGTTTCGAAATTATTAAATTATTCCTGATGAATTTCTACTGGCCGGTCTTTAAATTTCTATAATGCATTCCGAGAGGAACGTAATGAATTGTAAATTGCGAGAAAAAGCATGCGCAAACGATAACAAGAATGCTATACCTAGCAACGAAGCTGCCGCTAATTAACGCCCACGCAAAAACAACCGTTATATTATTGAAACTTTATTTCATTCGAGGAATTTACATTGTGCGGGTGCGGCGTCGGGTGGCCACGAATGGAAACCCGTGTTATTTCATAAATCCCGTGTCCGTATCTATCGCGAAACGAGCTTGTTGAAAACTTTCAATAACTGAATATTAAAAACCAACCTCGATGATATCCACAAACACGATAACCGGCGCATGTGACCGCATCCACAAAGGAAATCCGCATAAATCGCGCGCGCATCTTGTTTACATTTATCCGAAAAATTGAGTAAACACCGAACGAACATACGTGAAAAATGAGAAACATTCCGAATATTCTATTGATCCTTTTCAAAACGATATGGTTTTCATCATTTGAAGATACCGTGATTACATTTGTTTTTTATATTTGTAATATCGGAATATTTATTTTAGCGTTCAAGTTATGAAATACGAAGAGAGCGTTTTTTCAATCATTGTATCGTCCTTCTGAGAAATATTTTACTGGCGTAAATAACGCACGTATAATATGAATTGCCGTGCGTTCAAAATATAGTCGACCAAAAAAAGAAATTGAATAAAAAAATAGTTTTGATAATACGTGATCGATTAACGGTTGGTTTAAAACTGTTCTCGTGCGAAGAACGAAAGGTGTCTTCCCTGCGTAGTGTTCGTATGACAGCATCAAGCCTCACTTTATGAATTCAACATGTTGTAATTACAAAATCAATATCAGAATTACAGTCGTAAATTTGCTTTCACGTGCTTCGCCATTTATCTTAATATACCGTAATATAAATACACGAAAGAATATAAGGAATAACCTATAATGCAATATGCTTCCAAAAATACTACAATCTAGCTTCATATATTACTCGTATATGCTCTTGTCAGATGTTAATAACGTATTTTCAAAAATACTATCGTACATCTTTAAAATTATTCTACGAATCAAACCCAAGCATTATATCACTTTCCATCTGCCAAATCCCAACAACCACTAAATCACGTAGCATCCCGAATACCTCGCGAAACGAGATCAAACGTGTCTCATCATACCGAAATCCGTGTCCAATGAACGCAATAAATTTCACGGAACTGCGAATCCCGCTATTACGGAAATCCGTCGGGTACGAACGCGCGCTCGAAGGAGGGAAATAAAAGCGCGAATCAATCTTGCGGAATCCCGTTTTATACGCGCATTATGCACGTATGTGCGCGACTGGTCGCGCGTACACGCGCACAGGTCCAGACACTTTAACGACGAAAAATGCAATTCCCCGCGGTGGCAAAATTTTCCAACCGCCATATTTCCGCTGCTATCTACGGATGGACGTGTTTCCCTGCGCTTGATAAACGCGTCGCCGCGAAGCGAGTTCGCGTCCAGGTGCGCTTCCACGCCGCTCCCGATTGCTGTCTTCGCGTTCCATGATTAAACAGCGTCCTGGGAACGCTTCTTGCCTTCTTAAGAAGGAAAAATTGCTGCGAGAACCGCGTACTCCGAGATGTGTAATCGCAGGTTCGTTCCTGGAATAATCGCTTTAGTTTACGACGTTTCAGATGCATTTTTACGAGAAATATAGATATTGAAATGTTCTCGAGTCTCCGGCGAACGAGTCTACCGGTATCACGATGGTTGTAGACGTGGTAGGGGTGGAAAGGAAGAGAATTTTTAAAAATCAGTCATCGCTTAACCAGTCTCTACAAATACAAATTGTCTTTTACATTTATTTCTCTCTACAGACGCATCCTTTTCATTTTTCTCCTTTTATCGTAACGTGCACGCAGAGCAGATGTGTTTTATCATGGATTTGTCTGAAATGTCCGTGCTCGTGGACGCTTTAACGCGAATATTTGAGTGGTGCAACGATGACTTTCGCGATGTCGTCGTAAACTTTCCTTACTGTGATGCAGTTTCGAATATTGTAAAAGAAGGTATAGGTTTGTCCAAGTGTAAATGTTTACGTGTCCAAACGAAGAATTGCGTTTTCATTTTTCAAGTATTTTCTCGCCAGAGAAAATCGTTCGAATAGAGTTGAAATTCTATGAAGGTAGTTTTGGAAATCTGATTTCCATAGCATGATACCGATTGGCTTCTAATCCTATCCTGAAGATGGTGGAAGCATGTATACAAGGACAATCATGATGAAGTTTGAGATTAGTCTGTTGGTGTTTCTGCTTATGTCTTACACTGTCAAAGATCGCCATCCAGAGAATATAAGATTAACCTACTTATAAAGTTTAAATTGAAAATATCGATTAGATTTTCGTCTTAAACAATCACGCCACGGTGATGTATCTTTAATCGTATTAAACTCGATACCACAAACTTCTCTGAAATTTTCAAATAAATCTTTCATAGATAATAATACGATTCTTAGTCATTAGCCATCCGTTTGATGTTTCAACTCTTCTGTATGCTGTATGTTCAAGAAAATTGTACAACGCTAGACATTCAGCTCGATTTCCAGAATATTTATAGACGTATTGTCGTTAAAAGCAATCGTCGCAATAACTTTTTTAATACGTCCACGCTATATAACGCTTTTCTCTAAATTACATGTTCTACTTTCTTATTTTTTGTTATTAAATATATAAAACCTTAATGAAGATTTATTTGACTACACATGAGCATCTACAGAGTGTTCGTCGTAACGATCGCTACGATTTTTCAATACTTTGCAACAAATTAAAAAGTACATCGAGTGATGTATAAAAAGATATAAAAAAACCAAAAAAAAAAAAAAAAAAAACGGAGGTGACCCGAATTTTTCATCGAAGTAAAGCTTTTTTAAGAATCCTTAATATTGCAATTTGTAGTCGTTTCTCTCCGACTACCGGCAGTCCCTGAAATATCGTGGCGACAGTTACGATGAACATTCTGTATACGCGTATTTCCATTCAAAATATGCGTTTGTTAACTTTTACATAAATAATTGGCACTCTCACAAATAAACGAATAGACAATTTACTGTCGCAATATATAAAACGAATTTGTTCTGATTATTACAACTTGACTGCCTGCTGCATTCGCGTTAATGTTATAAATACTTCCGTTGAAAATGACAACGCGAGTTACAGTAAATAGTAACTAGAAGATAGTTTTAGATATAATCGATAGATATGATCGATAGATTTAAAATATTCTTTTGTTTTTATCCCTAGTCTATGTAAGAAAGTGCAATAAAGGTTTTTCGGCTCAGAACGGTGTGACAGATTTATCCAAAAAATAAAATATTGTGATCCTACCTCTAAATACAGAAATAACAGCAACTTCAAAACATAAATATAATTTTAGAATAATGAACGCCTGGAAAAACCATCTAAAATTGTCAAATTCTTAACAATTGAACTACAATTATTTCTTTAATCTACGCCACCAAATAGCAAAACGCTATAAGACTGAACACTAATACACAATCTCGGGATGGAAACTCTATTGGTTATTACTGTCAGGTCATGACGTCTTGCGTCGCGGCGCCACAGGCTTTACGAATGATACCCTTATACAAGATGTAACACGTGCCTCGATAATATAGAACCCAGCAAACCCAACGGGACGTATTCGAGGAAGGGCGATGAAAATCGCGATGCGACCGTGCTGCGGCTGATTTCTCGGGTGAAAATAATGCGAGATCGTGCAATGAATTTTCCTTGGCGACGCGCCGTTTCCGAGGAAACCGCGTCGAAAGTTATCGGATCGCGCTTGACCGATTTGGCTCGACTTCGTTGCTCCAGTTTGACTCTCTGTATCATTCTCTGATTATGACGACGTTGAATTACGAATCGTCCGAGTTATCTAAATAATTGATATCGCATTAAAGGTTGAAATGTGTGTTATTCCAACGAAAATAACGATATACTAGCTATCCTAAATAACATTCTTGGGAAATGTCGGATAGCATTCTTTAACATTGAAAATAGAAAATTGTAACACCTAATATCTATTTCTGTAAATATTGCATCTTTCATTATTTTCTATGAAAAATAACAGATTGAAATTTTTTATTTTCTACGTAAATGACAATTTTATGCGTTACGATTTTTTAAACGACATATTATTTTGCCATACTTCTAGGAATAACAAAGATGCGATAATTTTTATACTGCAATTGCTCGACTCTTTACTATGATCCTTTTAGTATCTTTTTATAATTCCATAGATAACAAAGTCTACATTAGAATTTAAGAATTTTTCGCTATTCTATCTGAAACGTTCAATATGTTGGAGAATTTCCTCACTGTTACACATCGCGTCGTTCCACTCTCTTAATCAAACCGAAAGTTTGTTCCATCGTTTTGGAAGCTTGCCCTGCGCCACCAAGGGATCACGTGCTTTTAACGGTCCATAAATGTATGGTGAAAAAGGATTCAGATGCCTTGTCACACTTTCCGGGATTACGCGAATTTAGAACTTTGTTTACCTACACCGCGTGTGAACATGATGGAGGACTGTGGCAAATTTCGTCCAAGTTGGTCGTTAATTTAACGCATACGTAACCGGCTAATTTCCAGCCTCGTTTTTCTCTAGGAACAGGCATCGCGCGAATAAAATTCCCCTTTAATAGAGATGGATTCGTGTATGGTAAAAAATCAGATTACGTGTGGTTAATCATGCTAGAGACGTTTTTACGATATATGTACCTTGTTGTCAAGGGACGAAGAGACAAAACTTTGTTTCATGTAAATACGTTAGCACGGCGCGGCGATTCGATAATTTCTAGGTGATATTAGTCATCGTTTCTATCGTCTATTTTACTTTATTTATACGATAATAATATTTTATATACATACAAAATTACGTAAAACCAAATACAATATTTCAATAATTTTTTTTGGACCATGTATGCTAATGGAAATAATTTGAATAATAAAATATTCGAAAAATAAGAATGTAGATAGCGAACGATGGCGTAGACAAAGTTGCATTTGGTCGAAGATTCTCATTGAGGGTATTAAATCAAGACGATAACGCTGCGAATTTCGAAGATAGCCAGCAGTAAGACGATCTCTTTATGCGCGAACACGCTTTCGATTAGTCTACGTCGAGAAAATCTGTGGCGTCTTAAACGGATCAGAAGGGTTCTAACTCTTGCTTTCAAGAATTCTCCGCTTGGCTTTGTGCAATTATTATTCAACGTTCCAGCGATTAGACGCTGTCTCTTCAAATGATTGTCTTTACCACTGCCACCTGTGAAATTCCCCTTGAATAAAATCCTATTTCTCAAGCGACGCTGTAACTACGTTCCCTGCGCTAAGGAAATCTACAAAATGCGTAAAATAATTTTCCTTCTGTCAAACTGACTTAAAAATTCCATCTAAGAATGCATTTCTCAGACTTATCTCTATGGAAACAGAAAAATGAGTAACAATTATTACCGAGGGATGAGAAAGAATAGAAATGTAAAATAGAGGAGGATATTAGAACCGTAGAAATATGAAAATGCGCAACGATATTCTCAGAAGGACGAAAGAAGAATTAAAAAATTGATGGAACGTAATTAAGAAAATAATTTCAGATTAAATATTATTTATATAGTTATTGAAATATTTCTCAAACGCACTTCGTACGAAAATAGATGGAAATGTGGACAAAATGAAGGAGGCAGAATAGAAGGAATGGAGCAGAAAATAGAAAGTAGGAGGCAGGATGTCGAGCAACATTAGACGTAGACCGTGCGCTGGAAAATTGGGCCCTGAAGAAGCAATCTATCATAGCCATACGTTCCTCCTGTTTGGAGGCAAAGGGAAATGGATGGGCGTGAACACGCGCGAACGAAGAAACACGTGAAAATTGAGTTACATCGTTCAACGCGAGACGCGAAAATTCTTTTTTAATGGAACAGCCCTGTCGGCTACATCGCGTCTTGCAGTCCGGGAACAAGACTTCGGTTGTTCTGCTTACGTCTGCCGAGTGAAGAAGAGGAAATGAGTAGAAAATTTGTACGAACATTACTTCGTACCTTTTATCCAACTTCATTTTATGTTCCTGTAGTAATTTCTCCCGTAAATACATTTTAAAAATTCTTTCACGAATTATTTGTTTCATGATCGCGCGATAAATCGTATGCATCAGTTTTGTTCATTAAATTGCAACTAAATTTAGTCGAAGATACTATTGTATAAGAATATCTTTTAAGACACATTATTATTGAAGTTTCAGGAAATAATATCCCTTTAAATTCTTCGTTGCGT